>NC_090745.1:51593716-51783716 GCF_036898095.1 Palaemon carinicauda | reverse complement strand
ACAGGGTGGTCTCACCTAGGGTCAAGCTGATCCAAGTGAAGACTTCTAAGCGGAGGTTGAATATCCTACTCCTCCTCAACCAATTGCTCAACAACCAGCAGTACTAAAAAAGATTCCACATAGAGAAGAGTACCTAGGTAGCTTCCTTTCTCCCCTCTCCCCTCTTCCCTCTCCCATTGAGGTAGTTCCTAGGGAGTGCAAATCACCCTTAAAGACACAGTAAAAAGAAATATAGCCATACCGGAACAAGAAATTAATCTTAATAACCATGAAACTACAGCAGAAAACAATAAATTCAGTAAAAAACAAATGGATGTCTGACATCTCAGAAACAATAGATACAGTCTCTCCAATAAAGAGAATATCATACCATAAACACACCCTAGATAGCGACTACTTTAAACTACTCGCCCAACAACTAAATTACCTACAATCAAACACACAGATTTATGTTTATTTCATTTTGAATGTTTCTTAGTAGGGTGTATGTTATATACACCCTGATAAGAAACATTCAAAATGAAATAATTAAAAAACCGGATAGATTAAACAGAGAGCACTGGAACAACACGATAATAAGAATAGGACAAACATACAAAGACCCAGAGAAATACTGGGAAAAACTACAAAGATTACTGGGAAAACCCAAAATAGAAATACCTGTACCATACCTAATCAACAGTTATGTTGACAAAGTAGAAGACACAGAAGACCAAATTAAATTACTAACCAAAACACGGGCAAGCACATTCAAAATTATAGACCAAGAAAATGCAAATTTTGACAGACAAAGAAACAGAAGTCCTCAACTTCCTGCAAGGAAATAGGAAACGAATAACCCCCTATCAAAATCCAGATCTGCACAGACTGGATGAGAACAACTACTATATAGAAAACATTAAAATACATGAGGTAATGAAAGCAGTGAAAGCATTTAAACATGAAGCACCAGGTAAAAGGGGTGTAAACAAGCAGTTGCAAACAAAACTACCAATGGTGGCATGAAGAAGACTCCAACAAATATTGAACCTATCATTCAATGGGATATTACCCAAAACCAGAGAAGGAATACTCATACTTCCCCCCAAACTAGGGAAAGACCCGAAACTGCTAGCAAACAGAAAGCCAATCACTCTGCGGGAAGTACCAGGAAAAGTGTTTAAAAAAATCATAACCACAAGACTAAGGAGGTTCATAGAAAATTACAATAAATTCTACAGACACCACCAACACGGTTTCATGACAGGTAGAGGCACTGAAACTGCCCTCATGGCAATTTATGAAATAATGGCCATGAACCAACTAAATAAAAAACACCAGTGCAATGTCATTTGCAGAGATATCTCTTAAGCATTTGACAGTGTGGCATGACAGACTCAAATATAAAATACTCCAATTGGAACTACCAATAATAATGGAAAAAACTCCTCTCAAGCTACATATAAGACAGAATTTTCAGAATACATAGCAGAGATGGGAAACTGGAAGAAACAATAGATATAAAAAGTGGGTTACCACCGGGGGCCCATACTATCCCCAACATCTTCTATAGCCTACACAGCAGATATGCCAACCACACCCCAAATATACCATAAACTATGCCTATGCAGATGACATAACACAAGTAATAATGCATCTTACAAATTCCAAAATGTTTTTGAAAATAAAAATTGAAATAGATATCAAAAGAATAAATGTTTACGAAAACAAGTGGAAAATAAGAACAAACAGTAACAAATTCCAGCTCTTATCAGTATAAAAAATTAAACCAGCACCAATAACAATAAACAAAATAAATTTCCATTTAACACCAAAGGTAAAGTCCTTGGTCTCCATCACGTGTTTGCCTCGCATTCGCGTGGCAAGAGATCGATCCCCGCCCATTGCCGTGAGTTTAAGCTGTTTACTGGGGAGGCTACTGCTGTGGTAGGGCACCACAGTGGGGGGTTGGGCTTGCCCGGCTGACGTTCTGGTGAGCATCTATTCTGATGGAACTGGAACTGAAACCAGACACCTTTAACCTTTAACCTTTAAAAGAACTGGTATAAGCTGCCATATCAAACAGAAAACTCCAATTGTCAAAACACAAAAAAGAAGCATTAAAACATTTCAAACTATTAGATAAAAAACAGGAATAGATCTCTACAAAAGCCTAATAAGACCTCTATTCGAATATCCAATAGCACCAGCATGCACAGTGGCTCAATCAATGATGAAAACCCTACAAAAATTCCAAAATGGAAACAAGAAACATACATGGCCCAAACCATAAAAGCAATAATAATAATAATAATAATAATAATAATAATAATAATAATAATAATAACATTAATGAAAACAACAAAACACTCCATAACATATCTTTCCAAAAAATTTAAATTTATCAAAGATTAATGTCAAGGTGCACCACCCCCTTCGACAAATAGATAAGAAGGCTGCTAAGAAAAAACTTAAACCAAGCTTAGCAAGACCCCCAGATGCTGAAGCCTTGACAAGGATGGGGGCTTAGGGATAAGCAGCTGGCCTCTAATGAACAGTGGAAACTGCTTTCCCACTTGATCTTGGTGCCCAATTGTTGATCCAACTAAATTAGTCAGCACTTTATCTCCTTTCTTTTATTACTTCTTTTATTCTCCCATCTCTTCCTCTTGGGCATGAGCTTGTTGACGACTTTGGCCTGTATGAATTTGGTTTTGATTGCTTCTTTGGATTTGGAACAGAGTGAGATGGATGGTATACCATCTGCACCTGTACAAATTAAGACGCCATCACCCTCTGACAGACCCCATTGGGTGCAGACAGTCTGTTAAGATTCTGGCTCCAGTGATCCGGTTTTAAGTCGCCCATATTTGCGGGTAATGGGTGACGCCAGGCATTGGAGTAGTCGGTGGGAGGGGCTCACTACCCCCATTGACCAGTGTACGCCCACCTAAAGAGAGGCAGCTCCTCTCTAATAGAGGACTGGTCCCCGTTGAAGCCTCTTCTTGTGTTGGGCCACAGGGATAGGAGGACTAACATCCTCCGATAAGAGGTGGATAACCCAGCTTGCTTCTACTTTACCAACCAACCCCTCTGTTGACGACTTGGAAACTCTAAAGGACCATTCTACGAATGCTCAAAAACGAATTGTCACCCAAATTCCAATAGAAACTAATTACGATATCTTGTATAAAACATTTCAATGTTATGGTAATATTAAAGAAATTAGAATGAGGCTTGAAGGTGATAAATGGGGTTCATGGATATCATTTGATAATCATGATGAAGCATTCAATGCAATCAGTAATATTATGAATATTAAAACCAGTAATTTGAACATCAAGGGTGCTCTTTGTGATGGGGTACCTAAGGATCTAGATATATACAAACCTGCAGATTGGATTGATAAAGGTATAGAGGTAGTTGTACCCTCCCAGAGAAAGCAAAAACCACCAAAGTGGCTTATTGCTCAGTAAAAAGGGAGTACAGGAAATTATTTTAAGATATGTAAATTTCTTCAAAAGAAAGTAGGTACCATCGCACCAGGAGTTATATCTCGGTTTGGAAAGAACAGTTTCCTCATAAGTGCCAAATCAGAAACACAATCTTTTATACTTTGCAATTTAAATACAGAGAATAATGACATAAAGCTGGATATGAAACCTCATCTAAGCTTCAGTTATGGAAGGGGAATAGTTTTTAATAGAGACTTGAATGAGTTTACAGAAGAAGAGATATTGGCCATGTGTCCTTTAACTGTGTGGAAAGTGCCTAAAGTCCCTGGAACATCAATGATTATCCTGACTTCCCAGGATGCTGATGTGCCTTTCCACATTTACATAGAAAATGAACGGATTAAAGTTTGAACTTTTAAGCAGAAGCCGCTGCAATGTTTTAATTGCTTTAGATATGGGCATCCATTTAAAGTTTGCAAGAATGATAAAATGTGTAGTACTTGCTCCAATGTTTACTATGGAGAATGTACACTAGAGGCCAATTGTTTAATATGCAATTTGAATCATAAATCTACTGATAGGAGCTGCCAGCAATATAAGTTAGAAGAGGCTGCTCCCAATCAATCCAGTATTGAACACATAAGTGGGGGGCATGCCAAGAGACTATTGAGTAAGTCAACAAGTTATGCAAAGGTATTGAAATCAGGAGGAAAAATGAGGCAGGAGACATTCAATCTACTTATTACTGCCTTTATTCCTTAGAAAAGAAATTCGCCATCTTCTGATAAAATTCTGCAGGATAAGGCAAGAATATCACCTAAGGCTTTGCTTACCTCTATTAAACCTTTGTCCCCCCACTACAAAGGATAATACTAACCTCTCTCAGGCTATATCTTTGCATGCGTTGATGGAGGTTTCACATAAAACCGTGTTATCATGTGCACCTGTAGTGGGAAAACACCAAAACCTAATAAATCACAACCTGTCAATAGGAAAAGAGAGAGACCTCCATCTCTCTAACCCCCGTCCATAAAAAACACTAAAGTTATGACATCAAATAGATATGTTCTGCCTGTTGATATTTCAGATCAACAGGAAAACTTCTTGAATCAATCAAAAATTCAAATTGAGGTCCACCATCCCCCACAAGAATTAGGTAAAAAAAATACTGAAAAGGCTAATATAGAACTTAACAAGACCCACACTTATGAAGCCTACAGAAAATATTGTCAAATCAAAAACTGTCATTGGGAAGACTTCATCCAAGATGTCTTCTAGAAAATAATACATAGTCTTCTCTTCCATTTTGCAATGGAATTGTCAGGGTTTAAGGGCCAAATATGAAGAACTTAAGCTCTTAATTCACGACCATTCCCCCATAATTGTATGTCTATAAGAGTGCAAGCTTGATGCTAATACTCCTTGTCCTCGCAAATATGTTAGCTATAGGACACCATATGATCACCGAGTAGGGAGCCATGGTGAAAGTCTCATATAGGTTCGTCGAGATGTTCCTCAAATATATTTGTCTATTCGTACACCTCTGCAGGCAGTGGTTGTACAGATTGATATAGTAAGAAAATATACAATTTGCTCTCTGAACTTACCTCCAAATTATTATTATTATTATTATTATTATTATTACTTGCTAAGCCACAACCCTAGTTGGAAAAGCAGGATGCTATAAGCCCTGGGTCCCCAACAAGGAAAATGGCTCAGTGAGGAAAGGAAACAAGGAGAAATAAAGAATTTAAAATTAATAATTCATAAACTATGAAAACTTTGACAAAACCAGAGAAAGAGAAATTAGATAGAATAGTGTGCCCGACTGTACCCTCAAGCAAGACAACTCTAACCCAAGACAGTGGAAGACCATGATACAGAGGCTATGGCACTATCCAAGAATAGAGAACAATGGTTTGATTTTGGAGTGTCCTTCTCCTAGAAGAGCTGCTTACCATAGCTAGAGTCTCTTCTACCCTTACCAAGAGGAAAGTAGCACTGAACAGTTATAGTGCAGTAGTTAACTGCTTGGTTGAAGAAACTTTTTTTGGTAATCTCAGTGTTTTCAGGTGTATGAGGACAGAGGAGAATCTGAAAAGAATAGTCCAGACTATTCGATGTATGTGTAGGCAACGGGAAAGTGAACTGTAACCAGAGCTAAGCATCCAATGTAGTACTGTCTGGCCAGTCAAAGAACCCCATAACACTCTAGCGGTAGTATCTCAACGAGTGGCTGGTGCCCTGGTCAACCTAATCCCTACAATGATAACATATTGTATGATAATTTAGTAGAGGTGATTCAACAACTCCCTCAATCTTTGAATGGTAGACATCCTTTGTTGGGCGATGTTTTAGCAAACACCAGAGGCAATATTATATCATCAGTTGTGGAAAACGAGGATGTAGGACTCCTAATACAGGAGAGCACACACACCTCCATGTTCTGACAAGTACCTTGTCATGCATTGACCTTTCAATTGCAAGCTCTAACTGCCTTCTTGATTTGAATTGGAGGACATTAGATGATTGGCATACTAGTGATCATGCACCAATCATTATAAACACCAACAATGGTCCACCTTTACAGAGATTGCCACGATGGAATCTTGACAAGGCGGACTAGGTTAAATTTCGTGAGCTAAGTGAAATCGAGGGGAGTGCAGAACAGTTTGAAATTATTGATGATGCCATAGACCTACTAAATGGAACTCCCCATACAGCAGGAGTCAATTTGATTCCCAAAACCACAGGATTATTCAAATGACGATCCGTAGTGGTCTTCAGAATTAACTGTCTTGCATAGAGCCACTAGAAAATCTCTTTGACTAGATTGCGCAGACGCCGTACTGATGAAAATTTGATAACATACAAAAAGTGTAGAGCACAGTTCCGTCGTGCCATGTGATGAGCTAGGCGCCAATCTTGGGTATCTTTTGTTTCCTCAGTCAACAGTAGAACACCACTATCTTTTGTATAGAGGAAAATAAGAAGGATTGCTGACAAAATTATCCCAAACCCCCCACCAGTGTTGAAGGTGAACAGTCAGTGTGACTGAAGCAAATGATGTTAGCAATGCCTTGGCAGATCATTTTTCGAATGTACAATCAGGCAAGTGTATAGCAGCTCCTGGTCACCAGTATAGGAGCATTGAAGAAATGAAAATTTTAAATTTTGCAACATCAAGGGAAGAGTCATATAATTCTCCTTTTACTGAAAGAAAATTTGATTCCGCACTTGCTACTTGTAACGATACAGCCCCTGGATCCGATGGAATTCCTTATGTAATGATTAAACTTGTACATTTTAATACAAAGTTATTTATTTTAAGCATTATTAATAGAATATGGCATGATCATGGTTATCGAATTGTTTGGGAACTAGCCATTATTTTAACCTTTTTAAAGCCAGGTAAGGACAAGATTTTATCAACAAACTATCAACCTATTGCATTGGCATCTTGTTTATGTAAAATCATGGAGAAGATGGTCAGTGCAAGACTGATGTGGTACCTTGAAAAGAAGGGCATTTTATCACCTATTCAGTCTGGATTCAGAAAAATGCACTCAATGACTGATGTGTTGATACGGCGAGTCCTCTATTTGTGAAGCCTTTGCTCCCAAACAGCACCATGTGACAGTCTTTTTTACCTTGAAAAGGCATATAATATTACATGGAGATATGGTATACTTAAAACCATTCATGAATTGGGATTGAGAGGAGAGCTACCACTTTTTATTCAGTCATTTCTTTCACATCGAGTATTTCAAGTGAGAGTGTGGTAAACTCTTATCAGAATGTAAATGTCAGGAAGAGGGAGTTCCTCAGGGTAGTGTGCTAAGTGTAACCCTGATTGCTATTAATAGGATATCCTGTCATTCCCCTGGATATTCTCTCAACGGTATTTGTGGATGATCTCTCAATATCATTTGCTGGAGCTAGAATTACAATGGATGAGAGAAAACTACAACTCTCAATCGACAAAATTATCCAGTGGGCCAATATGAATGAATTTAAGTTCTTGACGAGTAAAACTACTGTTGTCCGTTATTGTTGTATCCGGGGAGTACATCCAAACCCGGATATATACATTAAAGGTCAACGGATCCCCTGTGTAAGTGAAGCTATATTTTTAGGTTTGATATTTGTTTGTAGGCTTACATGGGTTTTTCACTTAAAAGCATTAAAAGCCAAATGTCTTGAGGGTCTGAATCTTTAAAAAGTATTGTCCCATACACAATGGGGGCCAGACCACAATACTATTTTAAAATTATACAAGGCCTTGATTTTTTCAAAAATTAGTTATGGGTGTGAAATATACTCCCCAGCCACTCAAAGCTAATTAAAGATATTAGATTCAATACACCATGCTGGTATTAGATTGTCCACAGGAGCCTTTAGAACTTCGCTTATGACAAGTCTCCTTGTTGATAATTATTATTATTATTATTACTAGCCAAGCTACAACCCTAGTTGGAACAGCAAGATGCTATAAGCCCAAGGGCTGCAATAGAGAAAAATAGCCCAGTGAGGAAAGGAAATAAAGAAATGATGAGAATAAATTAACAATATATCATTCTGAAAATAGTAACATCGTCAAAAGAGATATGTCCTATATATACCATTAACAACGTCAAAAATAGATATGTCATATATAAACTATAAAAGGACTCATGTCAACCTGGTCAATATAAAAACATTTGCTCCAGCTTTGAACTTTTGAATATCTGCTGATTCAACTACCCGATTAGGAAGATCATTCCACAACTTAGTAATAGCTGGAATAAAACTAGAATACTGTGTAGTATTATACCTCATGATGGAGAAGGCCTAGCTATTAGAATTAACTGCCTGCCTGGTATTACGGACAGGATAGAATTGTCCGGGAGATCTGAATGTAAAGGATGGTCAGAGTTATGAAAAATCTTATGCAACATGCATAATGAACTAATGTATCGACGGTGCCAAAGATTAATATCTAGATCAGGAATAAGAAATTTAATAGACCATAAGTTTCTGTCCAACAAATTAAGATGAGAATCAGCAGCTGAACACCAGACAGGAGAACAATACTCAAAATAAGGTAGAATGAAAGAATTAAAACACTTCTTCAAAGTAGATTGATCACCGAAAATCTTGTAAGACTTTCTCAATAAGCCAATTTCTGGGCTCTACCTGTGCTGCTCCGTGAAAAGCTTCTTTTGCATCATTTCTAAGGTATATAACTGCTATGAATTTACCAGAGAAAAAAGTTGCATAGGAATGCCAGGTTAAACCCAGCTCGCTCACCTATTAAGGTGTCGGTATAATAATACTGGGGCGTGATAATCACAACCAGAGGTCTCGCACCATTTAGATATCTCCTTTCAATATCCCCGTTACAGCGAGGTGCCGTTCAACACCCACTGCCGAACGCTACTACCACCAACTCAACCCACGTCAGTGACGTCACTCCTATCATAGCATCAAGCTGTTCGCTGTTGTGTTTTTCGTTGCTGTGTTTCGGTGTTTTTTCTCCACTTTTGTGCAAGATGTCGGATTCCCATGTCTCCCCATCTAAGTTAAGTACCAGATCTATGAGTTTTGAGCTTTTGGAGGTAGCATTGCCCTTATTTTTATTTTTATTAAAGTTTTTGTTTTTTCCTCATTCGTTGGCCCTGCGTCGCGGCAGCCATGCTGGCTTGCTACCTCCTTCGCTCGTTCTTAACGTCTTACAATTGGTCTTCCATGCTGATTGTCTTTCGTTTCGAACCTTTTACACTGGAGTTTCTCACCGATTACACCTTGTTATTATGTTGTTATACTACGTATCATAGATTTTGAACTTAGGTTGGCTTGCTTGCTTGCCTTCGGGCGCGTTCCTAGGTGGTTTTTGCTACCGCATTATGGTGTTTTTTATCCAGTGTTTATTACTTTTACCACCTAGTTATATTTATTGCTTTAGTTCGAGTGGGACTCTCGCTGGGCAGTTTTTATTTTAGTTTTGTTATCCTACTGATCGGCATCTACCCGATGTAGAAGTTATGTTGGGCCCCCTGTCCAGCTCGGTTCCTACCCGCGCTGGAGGGCTCGGCTGGTTATCCTCTCCCTGCCTTTCCCCTGCGTCCCTCTCTTACTATTTTATTTTAGCTTACGCATGCCTTATAACCTAGTTCAATATGTTACATTATTTTATATTATTTTACATTTTATTATCCGTATATGATCATTCCGTTTTGTTATTTTCGTGGTTCCATCAGTCAGGTTGGTACTCCTGTCCTCCCTCAGTCCCACGTGATCGCCTCGAGCTCCCCTATTGGCTAGTTCTCACTGCCTCCTCCCTCTCCCCCTATCGGTGTATGGCCCCCCATACCCTCATCCCACTCCAAGGATACCTCACGTATCTCAGAGACTTTGGAGTCAGCTGTTTTGCCTTACAGGTCGAGTCCTCTCGTTCCCCAGTCTCCCGCCAACCCGCCCCCCCCCCCATCCCTCTCCCGGGATACCTACTGACTCCTTCCCCTAGTCGGAGCCGAGAACAACTAGCGAGGATTTAGTCTAGTACGCTGACTCCGATGCCTTGTCGTAGCCAATTTTCCTCCGCCGCTCTGATTGGCTATCGGTCGGCTGGGGAGATCTCGGCTGTGTATTGGGTTATTCAGCGTGATTCCCTCCGTTACGTTCCGCACCCCACGGAACCCCTACGATAGTAGTCCTTTTTCATTAGCGGGGAATCTCGTTAGAGTTTTTATTTATTGAGTTTTGTTATTGCTTATTGTCTCTGTTTGTTAAGGTCCTTGTGGCTGGCGGGGAGTCTTTGGCTCCTCCCTCCCTCCCTTTTCGACTCGCCTACCCCGGTAGGCTGGTGGTGCCCCCGGGTCCACCTCAGTTGTCTCCCCGGAGCCAACGGTATAAAATGTCAATATTATTATAATAATTTATTCTATACTTCCCCGGTACTGACGGGATAGTATATCTCCCCACATTCTTGACAATGCTTTTATTGAATGATCATAACTAAATACGGATTTGTTTTACTTTTCATTATTACCTATGCTAAGTTTTTTCCACCCCGATTATTATAACGGTTCGGAATGTTATTCTTAGTTTCTATCCCAGTTTTATACCGGTTTAATTTTAGTACCCGGAGCACCCGGGTTCCCCTTGGGATACTAACCTACTATGGGATACTTATGTATCTTTATTATTACAGGTGGTCCGCTGTCGGATGACAGCCTGTGCGGCCGTACTCCAGCAAGCGTGGGGACACGGTGTTAGCAGGTCGCATGCCCACTGTGCTGTCCAGGTGGACGACCTGATCGTCTGGCATCCTGACAACTGTGTATTCTGCTACGGGCTGGTCTCCACGCTCACCTCTGACTCGGTAGGTGTTCCTGTCGTTACTATCTAGATTTACTTCGGATTTAATCCCTGGAATTTCCTGTTATTTCCATTGTATTCTCTGATTGAATTAACCCTTTTATCATGGCCTACATATTTTTTTACACTTCCTAAGTCGAAGTCACTTTGCTTTTAGTAACGATCTATTTTCTTTCAGAGCTCTCAGTCTTCTAAGACCTTGGCCCTGGCGACCTTTAAGGTCTGGGTCGGCGGGTTCGCCCGCAACGTCAAGGCCAAGAAACCTTACGTCTTGTCCGAGGAGATGTGTAACTTGATTTACCCCAATGCCAAGACCTCGGCTGCGGTCCCCAAGGACGTGGCGGACCTCCATCATAGCCAACATTAATGAAGCCTCTCTCCTCTATCTGAGGACCAGGAAGTGATGGGTGAAGCAATCGTGCTAGGTAGGGAGGTAGGTGAGGCAGGTGGGTCCCGGGCTAAGATTCCTCTCCTTAGTCCTGTCTTTTTCTACATCCTCAGCTAATTCTTCTTTTCAGGGTTTCTCGGGGAAACACGGGGCTGATATCAGGCCACGTCCGGTTACCCTGAAGGTTAAGTCTCAACGTAGACCTTTGCTGAAGACCCGCAAGTCTTCCAAATCCCCGAAGTCAGTCAAGGCTTCCTCTTCCAGAGTCCCCAAAGACTCAGCTGTCGCCTCCTCTTCCTCTCATGGATCGAGAACGAAGACAGCCCCCACAACTACCCCGGTGGCTTCCTTTGATCCGGACGCCTTTTCCAGCAAATTCCTGGATCAGATCGGTTCCATGATGACGTCCCTCACTGAGAGAATGCAGAACCAAGAGAGTCGTGGAGAGCCTCATGGGTTCGGGGTTGCCGCAACAACAGCAGTACGCCATCCCGGACGCCTCTAAGCTCCCGGACTTCACCAAGAACAACCCATGGAGAATGGCTTTGCACTCTCCTTTCAAAGATGGCATGCTGACCATCGAGAGATGTGGCACCCGGCCTATCGAGGACTTCGCGTTCTACCCGCCGGGTCTCCAATTCCCCTTCCCCGGTTTTGCTTGTCTGACCGAGGAGGCTCTTATTAGACTGGATAAAGTTCCCAAGGAGACGGTCATCTATCCGAAGGAACATGCCCAGTCTACCTGGGTTCGGACACTGAACGAGTGGGAGTGTGTGAATACCTTGCTCACACCCCACAAAAGCTCCTACACGATGTTCGTGGTAGACAAGGAAACCCCCACTCCGTGTGTCACCAAGATGATGTACCTAGCCCATCAAGCCATCAGCGAGGACAAACTGTTACCGCAACTGCGGGAAACGGACCTGACCTCCCTCGTGTTCCCGGGAGATCACGAGTGTTGGCATAACGCCCCAGCCACGTTCACGGCGGGCAAACTAAGCGCTGACTGTGCTTCCACACAGTTTAGCGAACATCTTCCGAGGCTTCCGGATTCTTTGATCCGCCTCGAGTTCGAAGCCCGGGCCAGGTTAAGCAGGTCGATTAACTCAGCTGCAATGGCTGAGATGACCTCCTTAATGTACGAGGAGGAGCCCCTCTTTAAGGTTCTGACCAAATCCCTGCTTCAGACCTTGCTAACCGATGCCTACGACTTCCTTGCAGCCAGACGTCGTTGCCGTAGACACGTCTTGTCCGAGGCCACCATCAGACATGAGCCTAACAAGCTCATTAAAGCCCCGATCTGGGGTCCTGACTTGTTCCCGGAGGATCTCGTTAACAAGTCCTCAGCGAGGCTGCCAGGGTCAACCAGAGCCTCACGGTTCGGTGGGGCCTAGTCCCCAAACGAAAGTTTGAGCCAGCCAGCGCCCAATCTCGAGGCAGGAAGAGGTTAAGGCCCTTCCAATCCTCCCAAAACCAACAACCACTTCAGTTGGTCCAAACCATCCCGGTGTCGCAGGGTAGTC
The DNA here is from genome assembly GCF_036898095.1 of Palaemon carinicauda. Classification (NCBI taxonomy): domain Eukaryota; kingdom Metazoa; phylum Arthropoda; class Malacostraca; order Decapoda; family Palaemonidae; genus Palaemon; species Palaemon carinicauda. Next base: position 51,771,012 of record NC_090745.1, on the reverse strand, counting down.
AACCGTCTACTTCAAAGGGACAACCCCAACAGCAGTATGTGTTGGTCCCTTGGGCTCAGGTAGCAACGACCTCTTATACTACCTCCCCTGCCTTGCACCCCACCTATGAAACCCAAGGTGCGTTCCAAGGTTACCAACACGCCAGAGGCTCGGGTGCGAGAGGTACCTTTCGCAACAGAGGTGGTGGAAGGACTTTCTCCCGAGGCAGAGGGTTCCGCGGAGGCCGAGGAGGCAAATCCGCAGCGAACCATTGAAAATTCTCTGGTAGGGGTAAGACTCTACATCTTTCAGAATCGTTGGAAGTTCAGCAATTGGGCTTTCAGCATAATTTCTAAAGGTCTGGGGTGGAGTTGGATAGAAGGGCCCCCTCCACCAATCAGTTTCCATCAACTTCCAACAAAGGAGCTAGCCTTATATGCAAACGATCTATTGCAAAAGAACGCAATCAAAGAGGTAAATCACTTGAAATTTCAAGGTCGCTTGTTCAGCATGCCAAAGAAAGACTCAGACAAGCGAAGAGTAATCCTGGACCTGTCCCGTCTGAATTCTTATATTCGATGCGACAAGTTCCACATGCTAACCGTTTCTCAGGTGCGGACCTTACTTCCCAGTGGGGTCGTCACCACCTCTATAGATCTTACAGATGCCTACTATCACGTTCCGATAGCAAGGCATTTTCGTCCGTTTCTAGGCTTCAAACTAGGCAACCAAGCCTATGGATTCAAAGTAATGCCATTCGGACTCAACATAGCACCCAGGATATTCACCAAACTGGCAGAGACAGTAATCCAAGAATTGCGAACCCAAGGAATTCAAATAGTAGCTTACCTAAACGACTGGCTTATCTGGTCAGACAACGTCGAGAACTGCCTCACGGCAACAAACAGAGTAATAAAATTCCTACAACAGTTGGGGTTCCAGATCAACTTCGAGAAATCTCGCCTGGTCCCGGAGACCAAGTTTCAATGGCTGGGATTACAATGGGATCTACGTTCTCATACGCTATGTCTCCCCAAAGCCAAGAGGGCGGAAATAGCAAAGAACACGAAACGTTTTCTCAAGGACAAATTGACGTCCAGGAGAAATCAAGAGAGAATCCTGGGCTCCTTGCAGTTCGCCTCTGTAACAGATATTGTACTGAAGGCCAGACTGAAAGACATAAACCGAGTATGGCGCTCCAGGGCAAACGAGAAATATCGAGACAAAAGAGCTCGACTTCCACCAATTCTGAGGAAGAGACATCAGCCATGGACAAAGGTCAAAAGTCTGGCAAAGTCAGTTCCCTTACAATACCTGTCTCCAAGACTCGTCATTCATACAGACGCCTCCTTAACAAGCTGGGGGGGATACTCCCAGTACAGGAAGGTCCGACAACTTCATATCAATGTCCTAGAGGCCATGGCGGTATTCCTAACTCTAAAACAACTGACCCCAGCCAAGAACCAGCATATAAGATTGGTTCTAGACAGCGCAGTCATAGTCCACTGCATAAACAGAGGAGGCTCCAAATCAGGCCACATAAATCATGTGATGTTAGCAATATTTTCCATGGCAGCATCAAACCAGCGGCATCTGTCAGCAGTCCATCTAGCGGTAGTGTGGAATGTAGTGGCGGACGCACTTTCGAGGACAACTCCGCTGGAGTCGGAGTGGTCACTGGACCTAAAATCATTCAAATGGATCTTATCTCAGGTTCCGGGTCTCCAGGTAGACCTGTTTGTAACAGAGTCCAACCACAAACTAGAGTGTTACGTAGCCCCCAACCTGGACCCTCAGGCTTATGCCACAGACGCAATGTCGTTAGACTGGAACACTTGGGAGAAAATTTACTTTTTCCCACCGATAAATCTGTTGATGAAAGTGTTGGACAAACTCTGGACTTTCAAAGGCCGGGTTGCTCTAGTAGCCCCCAACTGGCCCAAGAGCAATTGGTTTCCCCTGCTGGTGGAACTGGGTCTCCACCCTCGACAGATACCTAATCCTATACTAACACAAGTAGTACAAACTCGCAATGTGTTAGCTTCCTCAAAAATTCAGAGTACCCTAACTTTATGGACTTCATGAAATTTGCAGCTCAAAGAGGTGCAGATGTTGATCCTCAAAATACCCTGTTTTTAGAATCAGATAAAAGGGAATCCACCCTTCGACAATATGATTGGGCTGTTAAAATACTTGTAAAGTTTTTAAGGCACTCAAAGGTTGAGATGATGACTATGAATCTGACAGTAACCTTCTTCAGAACTCTATTTGAATCAGGCCTAGCGGCCAATACAATTACTACAATTAAATCAGCCTTAAAAAAGATTTTCCATATTGGTTTTAATATTGACCTTACGGATTCATACTTCTCATCAATCCCGAGAGCATGCGCCAGATTGAAACCATCAACTCGCCCTAGCCCAGTTTCCCGGTTTCTGAATGATGTCCTTAAGTTGGCTTCTGACACTCTTAACGAATCTTGTAATTACATACCTTTATTAAGGAAAACCTTGTTCCTAATGAGCCTAGCTTCTGGCACCAGAATATCAGAACTTTCAGCCTTGACTAGAGATCCAAGCCATATTGAATTTCTCTCGTCAGGGGAAGTCCTTCTCTCCCTTGACAAAGTTTTCTTAGCTAAAAATGAGGACCCCAAGAACAGATGGTCCCCCTGGAAGATTGTTCCACTTCCTCAGGATCCATCATTATGTCCAGTTAACACTCTGAAAGCCTACTTAAATAGAACTTCCATCAAGTCCTCAGGGCCCTTATTCATTAGAGAAAACAGAGGAACCATCACCCTGAAAGGAATCAGATAACAAAATCTATATTTTATTAAACAGGCTAACCCTGAATCATTCCTTCATGTTCATGATATACGATCTGTAGCTACTTCAGTTAATTACTTTCACCACATGAACTTTGATGAACTTACGAAATATACAGGCTGGAAGTCTCCGACAGTTTTTAAACGCTACTATTTAAAACCTTTGGAACCCCTAAAATTTGCTACAGTGGCAGCAGGGAATGTGGTTCCTTCTGAAGGTAATGAGTCTTAATCACAATGTCTTGCTCTATCCTCCTTCCTCCTACCTGCCTTACTTATTGTCCCTACTTTAGTGTTTTGTTTTGTTTTTACCTGAGCTACACCCTTATGGTGTATTTTTATTTTATCATGTCTGTTAATAGCCTTACTCTCCCACGAGTTGATTTTTGTTGTTTTTACCCTCAGGATTGTAAATTAATTTTGATCTTGCAGTTTGTTATTTTACTTTGCATTCACTTGTCATCCCTTAGTTTGGGATTTTTTGCTGCATTATTACTTACCATTCCATCCTTTATGTTAAGGAAGTATTTATTCACTGGATTCTTAGTATGTCCTATTTCTTTGAATTAAACCATGTTTTTGTGTTATTTTTACTTTAATTTACTTTCCCCTCAGGTATTTGTTCCAAGCTTTGGGACCATTTCTCTTGTACAATTTCACGGAGCGGCACAGGTAGAGCCCAGAAAGGGGATTTTGACGAAGGAAAAATCTATTTCTGGGCGAGAGACCTGTGCCGCCCAGTGAACCCTCCCTGACTTCCCTCCCAGCATGGGCCCAAACTTGGGTGCTATGAGGAGTGACGTCACTGGCGTGGGTTGAGTTTGTGGTAGTAGCGTTCGGTAGTGGGTGTTGAACGGCACCTCGCTGTAACGGGGATATTGAAGAGGAGATATCTAAATGGTGCGAGACCTCTGGTTGTGATTTATCACGTCCCAGTATTATTACACCGACACCTTAATAGGTGAGCGAGCTGGGTACAACCTGGCATTCCTATGCAACTTTTTTCTCTGGTAAATTCATAGCAGTTATATACCTTAGAAATGATGCAAAAGGAGCATTTTACTGGGCGGCACAGGTCTCTCGCCCAGAAATATATTTTTCCTTGGTCAAAATCCCTTTTTTTGTGCAATTGAAGAAGAGACAGACCTAATGTGTTTCTCAAAAGTAAATTTGCTGGAGAATTACCTCTAGACCTTTACCAAAAGTCTTTTATTGTTCGGTATTTCTTTAGGTTGCAAAGACTCCCTAATTCTTTAGCTTTTGAAAATGCAAGCCTTGTAAAACACTCAACATACTTTGAGTTGCACCCAAAATCTCCTTAATCTTATGGTTTTTGGGTGAATCAATTATTAAACAGTCTTGATATAATTAGAAGTAAGGTGTTTCCATTTAAGGTATCATCAACGCCTCATAGAAATTACCAGTGGTATCTTTTTGTAAATACTTTATTGAAGTTAAAAAGAATATGACTGACTTAGAATCTCGGTCTCTTTTTTGTGGAACATGTTGCAGAACATAAGGAATCAACTTTTATATATACTGATGGCTCCAAATCTGATGCTGGTGTTGGATTTGGAGTACTGTACATTGTAATGGTTTTAATTGTAGAGGTGCACTTCCTATAACAGCTTCCATAATTACTGCCGAACTGTATAGTATACTAACCGATATTGAGAAAATAGCGTTGGAGAAGGAGGGTAATTTTACTGTTTTTAGTGATGCAAGGAGTGTCTTTCAAGCTTTAGAATATTTTAATTCTTGTAACCCTTTAGTTTTAAAGATTTTAGAATGGCTTTTTATTATTGGACGGAGAGGTATGATGGTTTGATTTTGTTGGGTTCTAGCACATGGGGGTGCGTCTGGGAATGAGAAGGCAGATTTACTTACGAAGTATGCTGCATCCGAGTTGCTACCAAGAAGGTATCCTATTCCCTGTAATGATTTCGTACCTAACATCAAGAAATTGTTTCGTAATAATTGGCAACAGCACTGGGATTGTTTCAATGGCAATAAAATAAGGGAAGTAACAAATTTCATATATTCTTCGAGGTATAACATGATGCTCCGAAAGCGGGAGACGACTTTGTCGTCTCCACATTGGTCACACTCAGTTGACACACGAGTATCTGCTGAAGGGCCAACACCAACCGTATTGCGACAACTTTTTGGTACCTTTAACAGTGAAGCCTTTGTTGACCGAATGCCCCAATTATAATAACTTAAGAAATAGATATCTGTCTGAGGCTCGAGGTGAGGATGGCAGGTTCATCCTTGCCAAGATTCTTGGACATGATGTGTCCTGCTATGCGAGCAGCATTTTTAGATTTATTTCAGAAGCAGGTCCTCTAAAAACTATTTAACTTTCATATTGATATCTTAACTTTTATGGTTTTAATTGAATACTCTTATTTTTTACATAAAATAAATTATATTGGTATCAATGACCTTAGATGTCTGGATGCCAGAAAACTTTAAATCAATCAATCATTCAAGCTTAGCAAGACCCACTCCTATCAATTAAAAAAACTCTTGATAGGAAAACTTATAAGGAATCTTTTTCAAAGTAAACTTTATTTTCTCCTCAGTTTTACTGTGGAACTGTCAAGGTCTGAGGGCTAAATATAGATTTTATTTCTACAGGAGAGCAAACTTGATAATAATACTCCTTGTCCTCGTTAAAATATCAGCTACAGGACACCACATGATCATCGAGTAGGGAGCCATGGCCGAAGTCTTATATACGGTCGATGCGTACACCTCTGTAGGCAAAGGTTGTACGGATTGATGTAAGAAGAAAATACACCATTTGTTCTCTTTACTTGCCTCCAAATGACAACATCTCATATGATAATTTATTAGAGGTGATTTAACAACTCCCTTAAACTTTTCTCTTACTGAGAGACTTCAGTGATAGACATCCTTCATGGGGCAATATTCTAGCAAACATAAGGGGCAATATTATTTCAATAATTGTGGAAAAAGGAAGATGTGGGCACTGCGCATCACAAGGAACTGGCTATCCTTTGAGGTATCTAGCCTATGAATCCTCTATGGATTTAGTCAGTCATGAATAGAGAAGATGACAGAATGACCCCCTGGCCCGGGCGTAGCGGGGTGCTAAGAATGTCCCGGTTTATAAATACTAAAGAAAAATGAAAATAGGTGTTTGAATGTTAGAACTATGGATCAGATTGGGAAGTTACAGCAAGTGGAGCATGAATTTATGAAATATAGTTTGGAGATCTCGGCCCTAAGTGAAATACGTAGTAAGGGGATTGGTAAGTAAACTTCAGACGAAGGCAATATATACTGTATATCTACTCAGGAAGATCAGATGGAGTTGGAAGAGAAGGGGTAAGAATGATGATGATACCAAGAGCAAAAAACTCATCAACCGAGTGGGGAGCTGTAAATAGTAGATTGTTACTAGCAAAGTTCAAATCAAAGCAGAGCAATATGAATATTATACTTTGCTATGCCCCAATAAATGATTCCCCTGAAGAAAGGAAAGATGAATACCATGAAGAACTGCAGAGGGTAATAGATGAGATCCCTGAGAGGCAAAACCTGATGAATGAGAATTAGGACTGTTGGTGAAAATAGCAAAAAAAGGAGAGTTGACTACCGCTTGAGAGTTATGGGGTCCTTTGACTGGCCAGACAACACTACATAAGACCCTTCTCTCTTGTTATGGTTCTTTCCCTTTGCCTACACAGACACCGAATAGTCTGCCTATTCTTTACAGATTCTCCTCCATCCTCATACACGTGACAACACTGAGATTGCCAAACAATTCTTCTTCACCCAAGGGGTTAACTACTGCACTGTAATTGTTCAGTGGCTACTTTCCTCTTGGTAAGGGTAGAAGAGACTCTTCAGCTATGGTAAGCAGCTCTTCTAGGAGGACACTCCAAAGTCAAACCATTGTTCTCTAGTCTTGGGTAGTGCCATAGCCATGGTCTTCCACTGGCTTGGGTTAGAGTTCTCTTGCTTGAGGGTACACTCAGGCACACTGTTCTATCTAGTTTCTCTTCCTCTTGTTTTGTTAAAGTTTTTATAGTTTATATAGGAAATAATTATTTTACTGTTGTTACTACTCTTAAAATATTTTATTTTTCCTTATTTGCTTTCTTCACTGGGCTATTTTCCCTATTGGGGCCCCTGGGCTTATAGCATTTTGCTTTTCCAACTAGGGTTGTAGCTTAGGATTTAATAATAATAATAATAATAATAATAATAATAATTACAGAGGCATAACAATTTTGTCAGTTATGAAAATATATAGTATGCTTATTCTAAAGATTGGAGAGTAAGATTGATGAAAAGCTGAGATGGACAAGCAGAATTTAGAAAAGGTAGAAGTTGCACTGACAAAATTTTAATTCTGAGACTTGTACAGATATGCGTAGAATATAGAAATCCCTTTTGATGGCTTTTGTGGACTATGAAAAAGGCTTTGATAGTGTGCACCGACCAGTTTTGTGGAGAGTCCTGCGTTATTATGGAGTTCCTCTCAAATATGTAAATTTGATTAAGTCTGTTCATGAGCGTAGCAAGCGCAATGTTAATGTTAATGGAGTCTTATCAAATGAATTTCCAGTGAACAGCGGAGTACTCCAAGGAATGTGTCTTCACCTATGTTGTTTATCCTCCTCATGGATGTTGTAATGCGTAGAACAGTCAGAGATGATGGAGAAGGATTGGACTAGATTGGTGATAGGAATTTAGTAGACCAAGAGTATGCTGATGATGATGTCTTTGTTAGCAGAACACCACAGGACTTGCCATTTTTGCTTATTAGAATGCATGAAATATCACACAAGGTTGGGCTGAAGATAAATAGAGGAAAGACAGAGAAGATGAGAACGGAGTATGCATTGGAAGATGAAATATCAATGGAAGGAGAAAGGATTAATGATGTAGAGTCATTTAAGTATTTAGGAACTATGATCTCCAATACAGGGTCTTTAGAATTAGAGTTTAGTGAAAGATTGAAAAAAGCAAATCGGACAATGGCTAGGTTGAGTAAAATTTGGAAATCAAATTGCCTGAAATTACATATAAAAATCAGACTATATATCAGCTTAGTGAGATCGGTATTACTGTATGGACATGAGTTATGGTATGACAATGAAACAATCTCCAATATATATAGTAGATTAGAAAAGAAAGCCCTCAGAGGGATATTGGAGGTTAAATGACAGGACAAGATTAGCAATGAAACTATAAGATTACTCGAGTGCCATATGTGGATGAGATCGTGATGAGGGGTAGATGGAGATGTTTTGGGCATGCTCTTCGCACTCCCCAAGAGATGTTAGTTCTCCAAAAGTTCAGCTGGGCTCCTCAAGGCACTAGAAGAGTTGGGAGACCCATGCCTACATGTTTAAGTAATATGAAGTGCGGAGTAGGAGATAATGAATGGAGAAGCATTGAATTAAAAGTTCAAGATAGAGACGACTGGCGAAATCTCACCGAGGCCCTTTGTGTCAGTAGGCTTAGGAGGAGGAGATGATGATGATGATGAAGATTTGGGACTCTTTAATACTGGAGAGCCCACACACTTTCATGCATTGACCTTTCAGTTGCAAGTGCTAGCTGCCTTCTTGATTTTGAATGGAGAACATTTGATGTTTGCATACTAGTGATCACGCTCCAATTAATATACATATGAACAATTGTCCAGAGATCGCCACGATTGAACCTCTATAAGGGGGACTGGAATAAATGTCGGGAGCTAAGTGAAATTGAAGGGAGTGCAGAGCAATTTGAAAGTGTAGATGGTGCCATAAACTTACTGAATGGAACTCTACATACAGCAGGAGTCAATTCAATTCCAAAAACCACAGGATTATTCAAATGGCCACCATTCCCTTGGTGGTCCTCAGAACTAACTGTCTTTTTTTATCTCCATTAATAGTAGAACACCACCATCTTCTGGTTATAGGAAAGTAAAAAAGATAAGAAAATTCACCCCAACCCACCACCATTGTTGAAGGGAAAAGGTCAGTATGTGACTGAATCAAATGAAGTTAGCAGTACCCTGGCTGACCATTTCTAAAATGTATCATGCAAGTGTGTAGGAGCTCCTGGTCACCAGTATAGGAGCATTGGAGAAAAGAAAATTTGAATTTTGCAACAGTAAGGGAAGAGTCATACAGTTCTCCTTTTACTGTAAGATAATTTGATTCCGCACTTGCTGCTTGTAATGATACTGCCCTTGGACCCGATGGAATTCCATATGCAATGATTAAACATGTACCTATTAATACAGAGCTATTTATTTTAAGCATAAATAACAGATTATTTCATGATTATAGTTATCTAAGATTTTGGGAACTAGCCATTATTTTAGCCTTTTTAAAACTAGGTAGGGATAAGCTTTTAGTTGCAAACTATCGACCAATTGCGTTGACATCTTGCTTATGTAAGATCATGGAGAAGAAGGTCAATGCAAGACTGATGTGGTACCTGGAAAATAACGGTATTTTATTACCTATCCAGTGTGGATTTAGAAAAATGCAGTCAATGACCAATGTGCTGATATGCCTTGAATCCTCTATTTGTGAAGCCTTTGGTTCATAACAGCACCATGTAACGATCTTTTTTTACCTTGAAAAGGCATGATACTACATGGAGATATGGTATACTTGAAACCATTCATAATTTGGGATCATGAGGACTGTTACCATTGTTCATTCAATCATTTATTTCACATAGATTTTATCAAATGAGAGTGGAGGAATCTCTATCTGAGAGGAAATATCATGAAGAAGTTCCCCCAGAGTATTGTGCTAAGTGTAACCCTATTTGCACTAGCCATTAATGGGATATCCTCTGTCATTCTTGAAGACATTCTCTCAACATTACTTGTAGATGATATATCCATATTAATTACTGGAGCTAGAATGGCAATGGTTGAGAAAAAACTACAACTCCCAATTGACAAAATTATTCACTGGGCTCATATGAATGGGTTAAAGTTTTCGACAAACAAAACTACTTTCATCCATTTCTGTCGTATCCAGGGAGTACATCCAGACCTGGATATATACATCAAAGGTCAACATATCCCATATGTAAGCGAAGCTAGAGTTGTAGGGTTGATTTTTGATTGTCGGCATACATGGGTTCCTCACTTGAAAGCCTTAAAAGTAAAATGTCTTGAGGCTCTGAATCTTTTAAAAGTTTTGTCCCGTACATCGGGGGGGGGGGGGGGGGTGTTTGGCAGACCGTAAAACTTTTTAAATTATACAAGGTCTTAATCTTTTCAAAAATGAGTTATGGGTGTGAAATATACTCCTCAGCTACCCCAATTTGATTAAAAGTTTTAGATTCTATACACCATATTGGTATCTGATTGTCCACAGGAGCCTTTAGAACTTTGCCTATCCCAAGTCTCAATGTTGACGCTGGAGAATTGAATTTAGACCTTTACTGGAAGTCTTTTATGGTTCGGTATTGGTTTAGGTTGCAGAGACTTCCTAATTCTTTAACCTGTCAGACTGCCAACCTTGTAAGGCATTCTGGATATTTTGAGTTGCACCCCATAATCTCCTTAACCTTATGGTTTTAGGGTAAAAACATTAGTAGACAGGTTAGATATAGGTAGAATTAAAGTGCTTCCATGTAGGATATCATAATCCCTTCAAGGGAAATTACCAGATATATCTTTTTGTAAATATTTTATTGATGTTAAAATGAATATGACTGAGTACGAGGCCAGGTTGCTGTTTATGGAACATGTTGAAGAACATAAGGAATACTCTTTTATATATACTGATTGCTCTAAATCTGATGCTGGTGTTGGATTTGGAGTATATAGTAGTAGTGCTTTTAATTGTAGAGGTACACTTCCTCTAGCATCCTCTATATTTACTGCCGAACTATATGGCATACTAACTGCTATTGCGAAGATACCTTTACAATACAAGGTCAATTTTACCATCATTAGTGATGCAAGAAGTGTCCTAAAAGCTTTAGAAGTTTTTAGTTCCAATAGTACTTTAGTTTTAAATATTTTAGAGTGGCTTTTATTTACTGGTATGTAAGGTATAACAGTTCAATTTTGTTGGGTTCTAGCACACGTAGTTGTGTCCGGAAATGAGAAGGCAGATTCACTGGCCAAGAATACTGCAGTTGAGTTGCTACCAAGAAGGTAACTGATTCACAGTAATAATTTTTTACCTACAATTAAGAATTTTATTTATAATAATTGGCAACAGCATTGGGATAGTTTACTTGAAAATAAAATGAGAGAAATAAGTTATGTGTTATCCCCTTGGAGGTATAACGGGATGCCCCGAAAGTGGGAGACTACTCTTTGTCGTCTCCACATTGGTAACACTCCGTTGACATGAATTTTTGCTGGCTGGCCAACATCAACCATATTACGAAGACTTCAGCACCATGGACAGTAAGGCATTTGTTGGCCGGATGCCCCACATATAGTAGTGAAAGAAATAAGATATCTGTTTTAGGCTTGATGTGAAGATGGCAGGTTCGTTCTTATCAAGATTCTTGGACATGTGTGTCCTACCATGCTAGTGGTATTTTTATCTTTATTTCAAAAGCAGGTCCTTTGAAAGATATTTACCTTTTAAAATGACATCTTTGCTTTTATGGTTTTTATTGAATATCCTTTTATTTTTTATTTTATTTGCAACAAACGATATGGGCAACAATGACCTTAGATGTTAGGGTGACAGACAACCTCAAATCAATCAATCATTCCGTAACATATACAATCTTGAACCAGTAAACATCAGGTACCATAGAAGAGTCACACAAGCCTTGGAAAGATTAAAAAACATTTACCCAGAACTTGCAACAACGATTGAGGAAATAACAAACACACAAAACGAGCATTCCTGGTGGAAAAGGATAAATCTTTTCACTGCTCAAGACAAATCAAATCCAGAGTATTAAAATAAGACAATAAAACAAAAAGTAGACAAACAATTAAATGAACAAGCCCCAGAAAAGGAGTAATCATGAAAACACAAGTCCCTCGGAGCGTGGCAAGAGAACTCACCTCCTGGAAGTCCACAAGGCATGATGTTGGGGAAAAAAAAAAAATGAAATAGAGCTATTTGGGTCTCCCACAACCTTTTCACCTCCCACTGTACTCCAATTTAACACTTTTCCCTCCAATCCTAATCCCACCCTCCCCTCCCCCACCTATCCTATCCCCCTATACTGTAGCTATAGTCTCTAAGCCCATGGAAGATACTTTTCCTCTGATGGGTGAGCAATGTTAGGGGGTGCCTCCAAAAGTTTACTTTTTGGAAACCTTTCCTCCGAGGAAAGAACTCAAGGGCGCAAAGACACTGCCAAAATCCTCAACAAGGATTGCAAGACCTGCAGAGACTGTTAGACAGTCGTCCCTAATTCCTCACTTTGACGATGAACACTACCCACCCCGAGATAATGTCTTGCGGGTGGAAAACTCCTAGTTTGCTGTTAGTCCCAGACCATGGGAGACAAAGCAGAGAGAGTCCAAGCATGCCTTCTGGCAGGTTTTATCCTGCATGAGGGCCATCAATGGGTTGTCAGACCTGATGATGGCCCCTCAGAAGGGCAAGTACTAGGTCTTAGACCATGTCTATAGCACTCAAAACCTCCCAAGATCATTGCAGCCGGACCTTGGTCTCAGGGTCTGATGAGTGCCCGGCAAAAGGCTTTTGCTTAGATCCATGGCTCTTCTGGCTCCCTCCAGGCAGGCCCATTCTCTAGACTCCTTCCACCACCTGGTGGCCAGCAGAGGAAGTACTACGAGGTCCCTGATGAGCCTCTTTTGGCCGTTCTTCTACACCATTCCTTAGAGAAATTAACTAAGGGAATCTCTCTAGAGAGACTTTCTGGACTACAAGTTTCATTCTCTGCATCTGAGATCCTCGGTTAGGAGGAGGTGGCGAAGTATGCCATGCAGGCTACATTGTGGCTAGACCTCTGGTTGGGATCCGTGGAAGACCTATTGTGGAACGAGGATTTTTCGAAGGAAAGCTCCAGAAAGGCAGTTGACACGTTTCTGATGTCGGGGACTGGAATGTTCTAGTTCCTTGCTCCCCAAGTTGTAAAATTGTGGTTGAACACCATCCCAAGACGGAGAGACTCTATAGTGGAGAGGTTTCCTTGTCAAGTCTCACAAAGTGAGATTATGAAACTCTGGAACTCCTGTCTGGTGGGTTCCTCTTTGTTTGAGCTGGAAGACGTTGAGCAGGCTGCAGAGAGATGGAGGAAGTTCAATCAGGACATCTTCCTCCATAGGGCCTAAACATCCAGCCCTCTAGACCACCTACTCATCCGTAGAACAAGTAGCAGAAGCCGACAACGAGTAAGACTACAGCCTTTTCCTGCCAAGAACAGGAAAGGCCCCAAGTCCTTCCGTGGAGAGAAGAATCCTCGAGGGGGTGGCCGAGGCCGCAACCGCTAGGCAGGGCAACCCCTCATTTGTCCACCAGTGGGGGGATGCATGCATTGCTGCTGGCAGAGGTGGATGCAGCTCGGGGCTGAATCCCGCATAGTTTCCGTGATTCGTTCAGAGTATCACATCCCGTTCATTCAATCTCTCCCTCCACTGACCAAGACTCCAGTCCCATTGCACTCCTATGCGAAGGGATCCGTAAAGTAGCTGGCCCTTCTGGCCAAAGTCCAGACCATGTTGGAGGAGGCCGCTCTCCAAGAGGTCCTCGATGACTTCCCAGGCTTCTTCAGTCCACTCTTTCTTGTGAAAAAGGCTTTCGAAGGCTGGAGACCAGTCATCAACCACTTAGCTCTGAACAAGTTTGTCAAACAAACGCCGTTCAGCATGGAGATGGCAGACACGGTCAGACAAGCAGCAAGACCACAGGACTTCATTTGTACACTAGCTCTAAAGGAAGCATACTTTAAGATCTCAATCTATCCATCTGCGAGGAAGTATATGAGAATCATTCTAGACAACAAGAAATACCAGTTCAAGGTGCTGTGTTTTGGTCTTTCCACAGCACCTCAGGCTTTCACGAGAGTGTTCACCCTTGGGGTCACAGAATTGGCATCCGTCTCCTACGTTATCTTGACTACTGTCTGATTCTAGCAGACTCAGTGGTGACTCATTTTCAGCACCAAGACAAGCTTCTGGAGCTTTGCCAAGATCTGGGGATCATGGTAAACCTCAAGAAGTCATCACTGCTTCCCTCATAATGACTGGTATTTCTAGGAATGTTAATAGACAGCGACATTTACAAAGCCTTCCAATCAGACTACGGGGTAGCGAGGCTGATGAAGGTTGCAAGACCATTCCTCACATGAGAAAAACTCCCACCACGGAGGTGGTTATGTCTCCTCGGGCACCTATCATCCCTGGCTTGTCAAGTTCCCAATGTTCGCCTCAGGAAATGATCTCTCCAATGGCGGTTAGAGTACAACTAGAATTAAGCCTTTGATTCTCCGGATATTCTGATTCCCTTGGGACCAGAGAAACGGTGGGACCTCAAACGGTGTGTGGCAGACGAGAATCTGCTACAGGGCATCGACCTTCTCGTCCTCCCTATTATTATTATTATTATTATTACTTGCTAGGCTACAACCCTAGTTAGAAAAGCAGAATGCTATAAGCCCAGGGGCCCCAACAGTGAAAATAGCCCAGTGAGAAAAGGAAACTATGGAAAATAAACTATTTTAAGAAGTGTAATACCATTAAAATAAATATTTCCTATATAGATTATAAAAACTTTAACAAAACAAGAGGAAGACAAATCAGATAGAATAGTGTGTCTGAGTGTACCTTCAAGCAAGAGAACTCTAACCCAAGACAGTGGAGACCATGGTATAGAGGCTATGGCACTACCCAAGACTAGAGAACAATGGTTTGATTTTGGAGTGTCCTTATCCTAGAAAAGCTGCTTACCATAGCTAAAGAGTCTCTTCTACCCTTGCCAAGAGGAAAGTAGCCACTGAACAAATACAGTGCAGTAGTTAACCCCTTGAGCGAAGAAGAACTGTTTAGTAATCTCAGTGTTGTCAGGTGTACGAGGGCAGAGGAGGATCTGTAAAGAATAGGCCAGACTATTCGACGTATGTGTAGGCAAAGAGCAAGAACCGTAACCAGAGAGAAGGATCCAATATAGTACTTTCTGGCTAGTCAAAGGACCCCATAAATCTCTGGCGGTAGCATTTCAACGGGCGGTTAGTGAGACCAACATAATTTGTAATGTCTCTTCCTCTGGTTGTAAAAGAGCTGAAGATAAATGATTTACATCACTGCATAAGATCTTGAGTTCACCAATTACAATAGTTGATAACCCATAAGCAAATACCATACACAAAATGGCCGTCTCATTGGGGTATCGGTTTTTTGGTTAACTCCAATAACGATGGATCTGAAAGGAAAAGGCCAGGAGTCAGAAAGGAAAGCTTCTGTTTCTTGCTTTTAACCTTTCAGCCTTTCACCAGAGGAAGACACAAAATGGGATTCCGACGACCATTTGATTTTTCCTAATCCGTGCAAAATTCACATGTAGAGGTAAAGAAGTATTGCTTACCATGACACAAAGGATAGTGATCTACTGCCACTCGACTCATAAAGGTGCCAAAATGACTATCTCCGAGATTGAGGCAGGTTCTCCTGTTCACTTGAGAAACACTCAACTACAAATGCACCGAGAGAAAAAGAAAACGCGCAAGGCACAAAGTGAGGCATAATAGACAGCGTTGAAGCAGCGTCTGATTGGAACGGCAACCCCGACATAGACAGTCTCTGTATCCTGCTACTCAGAGGCAGAAAATGCCGATGTTAAAGGATTCAGTGGTTAGGGTTGCACTTCCATATCCAAATAAACCTTCTTCTGCCAAGAGAGAGTATGTATTCTTGACGACCCAAAACCTCAGATAAGATAATTTTCTGCATCAGAAAACTGCTTAATGAGGAGTGGAATATTATGATATCTATTTTGATTAGAGAGGGGTACTCCCAACATTAGATGTGTACTCGCGTGGTTTGGCAAGAAACCCCCAATTACACAAGACCTCCCAGTCGCCTGAGCATGGAGAGGTCCTCCAAAACCGATAATAAGGCAGATAAGACTCATATCTTCATAAAATTAGGTGGTTCTGATGCTATAATTATAAATTATGAGGGATCTGAATTTAGGCCTAGATCCTGACAGGAATGGTTCCCATTTAGAAATTAATTTAAAATTCTTTCCCTTCTCTGGAATCTGATTACGCTCAGGGCGAGACCAACTCATAAGCAGAGGGTAGTGATGAAAATTGGTCATGTTAGGTCCTGTAAAAATAATATTCATAATATGACTGTGAAGAAAGAAAGGAATAACAAAAATTACTTCTTTGCAATTTAACATTTCCGAAATAATTTGGATTTTTCCCAACTTTCCATTAGATTATTACTTATTTTCATGATATGGATAATGGTATAGTAAAATCTCTGTCGAGTGATAACTGGTCTCGATAAGAGGCAAGAGGGATAACTTGGAAAAAGAGGATACAATTTTGCACTCCTTTTCTTGTTATATATTAGTATAATGTTCTAAACCGTAAAAATGAAGATTCATTCTTATATTATGATGATTTTACATTCAGGTGGCGCACATATACCAGGACGTGTGGGGTTTGTTTGTAGAAATGCAGACCTAGCCTTATTCTAGCACTATCGCTAAGTCAATAAGACAATATGTTGATCTTTCTGTAAAACAAAAACAATAAAAAGATCTCTTTTCCTGCAAACACAACACTTTCCTCTTAGGACAAGATAAAACTGTGGGACACCATGTGGTGATAGGACTGGTTGTGAATAATTTTTCACTAATTGCCTTAAAGAAAATGTACTTATAGGAAAGTAGCTGTTACACAACCTTAAAATTGACATGTATTCTTTAGCGTACACTGTTACGTAGCATATAGACAGGCAAATCTTCCCAGGCAGAGGAGAAGTATTCCTGATCTCCTATATCTGAAATAAAGATCTGATCACTCAAGCTTAGCACACTCGGTATCTGTATCCGATGAGATGTGTTCGGATACATTTGGATCAGGGCATTGCTTCTTTTCTCCTTGAGGTTGAAAAATCATAAAAAATAATAACATATATTCTATAAATATAACATATAAGGGCTAATTCACCAAAGTTTTAAATGGGCTCCACAAGGCACTAGAAGAGTTGGAAGATCCAGGCCTACATAGCTGAGGACCATGAAGCATGAAGTAGGAGATGATGAATGGAGAATGTAGTTTAACGAGAATAAATAGCAGAAAATGATTGGTTAAAATCACTACTGTAGTACTGATTCATAGATACAGTTCAGATTATACAATTCATTTCTCAAACTTTCAAATTTGTTACAAATTACATTTGTTTTATGAACATATCAGTATTATTCTTTAAGACTTTGATAATCAATTAAAAATCCTATCAAATTAATTACTCATCACATTTTGCATCTTATCAAATTAGTTACTCATCACCTTTTGGTGAACGGAAGTTAATGCAAAATCATATGATAAAACAGTTACAAATTACATTTTTGCGAGTGTTAAAACAAACACAATATCCTATCAAGAGACCTGATCCCCAGCTCAAAAACAAGCATTCAATGTAAGGAAATTTTGAATATCAGTTATACAAAATCAAATTTAAAGCAACTAATATTATGCTTTGAAAAAGAAGGCAAATTATTTTGGAAATGGAATACATTTTCATTTGCAATTTGATAAAATTACAACAATTTTACAAGTTTTTAACATCAGAAAAACGAGGTAGAAGTTTGGTTAGAAAAGACAATCTTCGTGAATTCATCTATTTACCTTCGAGTGGTTTGGTTTTCCATGAAATTACTTATTTAAAATGGTAATTACTTTATGTTCTAACCTAATTAGGCATAAAATTCTCCACTTAAAATTTCAATAAATATATAACATACGTTCATATAAACGATTCTTTTCATTTAAAAATTAAGTCTCAAAATTGTAAACACAACAACCACAATTTAACATATAAAATACAGTAGTAAGCAAACTATCACATTATAAGAAGCTATACATACAAATCTTCAAACATATTAACTATTGGAAAAACTTAGCTTTTATATTCTAATAAGAATTTTTCATGGATTGTGTAGACTTTAAGTTAACATTGTTCCTACACTTGATACAAACCCTCATTCATTACTATATGAGATATTCTAGCGCGAGCTGGAAAATACAGCAGAAAAACCTTAACAAGGTCGTTAACGACTGGGCAGGTAATTACCCACCTGTTAGTGCTTGGGGGACCGCCGGTCGGTAGCTGCTGTTTACCTTCAATCAAATTCTAGCCGTTGCAGTGGTAACACCGCTGCTCCTGCTTTTATTTGACTGGCAGACTAGCCTTTCTTTTTTGGTGTTTTGATTAATCCTTTTTCTTTTTCTTTGTTAGAAGTGATGTCCTCTATTATGAGGAAGTGTTCCGGGTGCCTTTATGTCGCCGCTGGAGGTGGATCCTCTTTCCCTATGCCCTGGCTACAGAGGTCATAGGTGTTCTGAGGCTCCACCTGCCAATTATGTAGAAGTGAACATCGCAGTACCTCCCCCTCCTCCTCCTCCCTCCTCTTCATTGTCCTCGCTCTCTTCAGAGGCTAGTAGGGAGAGAGAGAAGAGGAAAAGGAGAGCTCGCACTCCTTCGCCCAGACATTCTCGCCGAAAACACAGGCGACATAGGAAGAGACATAATCGTTCTCGCTCTTCCTTACCTTCTATCTCTTCACGAGATGTCTCGCCGCAAGACTATAAGCGCTCTATTGAGGCTCTTCTCAGGTGCATCTAAAGAAGGGTGGGGTCCCACATGCTGCACCACATGACCTCAGGCCTATGGTCAGAGCCCGAAAAGTACCTGGACATAAATCTCTTAGAGATGAAGGCTGCCTTCTTGGCGCCTCAACAGTTCTTGGCGGACCACTCCGTGGTGGCGATGAGCGACATCATCACTCTAGTGGGTTATATCAACAAATAAGGCGGTATTTTTTCACAGCCCCTGTCCCATCTGGCAGTAGAGATACTTGGATGGGCAGAAGACATCTCGTTGAGCCTATCGATTCGCTTCATTCCCGGCAAAATGAATGTGCTTGCGGATAACCCGAGCAGAGCGACTCGGATAGTTGGCTCCGAGTGGTCTTTGAATCATCAAGTAGCCAACAAAGTCTTGACTTTTTGGGGTTCTCTGAATGTTGGTCCATTTACAAAGTCCCTAAATTTCAGGCTTCCATTGTACTGCTCCCCAGTCTGGCAAGATATATTCCAACAACGGTGGGACAACATTGACGTTTACGCCTTTCGCTGTTCTGGCTGATGAGAAGAGCACTCAACAAGACTAGAACATTGGTCAATCTTTCAATGACCCTCATAGCTAAGCTATGGCATCACACAGAATGGTTCCAAGTCCCTCTGTAGCTCCTGACGGAGCTTCCAAGAGAACTCTCTCCACGACAAGATCTACTCAGACAACCACATGCCAATATCTTCCACAAAGCTGTAGCTTCGCTACGACTTCACGCATGGAGACTATCCATCACCTCCTCACTCAGAGAGGATTTTTGCAACAAATTGCGAAGTGGATGGCTGGAGACCTGTGAAGATCTGCTTCAGTCTACCAGGCAAAGTGGAATGTCTTCTGTGGTTGGTGTCGTGGAAAGTGTATCACTCCCCTCGATGCTACCATCCCAGCAATAGCGGAGTTCCTTGTGGGTCTGCGGGAGGAAATGCTTGTCTCAGTTTCGGCAGTAAAAGGTTACCGCTCAGGCTTGAGTCTCTCCTTTAAGCTGAAAGGAGTAAATATTTCCTCTTCGCTAGAACTCTCTCTCCTTATACGGAGTTGTGAACTTATCTGTCGCCAGTCAGAAGTGAGACCTTCTCCATGGAACGTGGTTCTGTTCCTTTTGTCCCAGATGGATCCTCCTTACAGACCATTACGCTAGGCAACAGATCGCCACCTCACTTTGAAGACGGTGTTCCTACTTGCCTTCGTTATGACATTGCCCATTCAAAGGCATCGGGTGAGATAAGCCTCAACTTCGTCCCTGAGTTTGTTGCAAAGACTCCAAATCTGGGAGTAGCAGATCGTAGATTCGATTCCTTCTGGATAATGAGTCCCCATTCTGTAACTGACGACCCAGATCAATTGCTACTGTGTCCAGTAAGATGTTTGAGGTACTACCTTAAAAAAACATCAGTAGCTGGCCCCCGTGTGCCAGCACTCTTCATCAGCACAGGGAAGGTCACGGGGAGCTTCACGAAGAACACCTTCTTTGCTTGGATTTGCAATGTTATTGACCTCGCACCAAATCCAGATCCTCCTCCAACACGTCGACCCAGAGCACACAATGTCAAGGGTAGGTTGGCCATGGCACCAGTCGCCCGTTGAGATACTACCGCTAGAGAGTTATGGGATCCTTTGACTGGCCAGACAGTACTACATTGGATCCTTCTCTCTGGTTACAGTTCTTTCCCTTTGCCTACACATACACCAAATAATCTGGCCTATTATTTACAGATTCTCCTGTCCTCATACACCTGACAACACTCAGATTATCAAACAATACTTCTTCACCCAAGGGGTTAACTACTGCACTGTAATTGTTCAGTGGCTACTTTCCTCCTGGTAAGGTTAGAAGAGACTTTTTATCTATGGTAAGCAGCTCTTCTAGGAGGACACTCCAAAATCAAACCATTGTTCTCTAGTTTTGGGTAGTGCCATAGTCTCTGTACCATGGTCTTCCACAGTCTTGGGTTAGAGCTGTCTTGCTTGAGGGTACAGTCAGGCATTCTATTCTATCTAATTTCTCTTCCTCTTGTTTTGTTGAAGTTCTTATAGTTTATATAGGAAATACTTATTTTAATGATGTTACTGTTCTTAAAATATTCTTTGTTCCAACGCGATATACAAACCTCGTAATCATATAATATAGGAATTTGCTTCAGCTCAGCTGAAACAGCCGAAGAGAAAGAAAACCAGACATTTGTGCCAATCCTTGCCCCCCCCCCCCCCACCTCCACACACAATGCCAGACCGCTTTCCTCATTCACTCGCTTCGGCTCAACGTGGAAGCGGGTGACCTTCGCGCTTCCGCTACTTCGACGGTCTCGAGGGACACCTAACAGATTGTTGGACCGTCTGATATCAATGATGACACGTTACCCAATAAGATGGGGGAACTTTGGGCGTCTCTCGGATTATGAAGTAAGCCTGACTTGGATTTGTTAAAACGCTGTTAACTCTGGTGGAAGAGATTGAACGTCATTTGAATGATCCGATTGTTGATAAAAACATAAATTACTGTAACTGATTTTGCAACTTTATTGACTCCCATGTTCCCTGATACGCCTGTTGTTGTTGACCATGTACCTGTTATAGCATTTGTTCCTGGCAAAATGCAAACTTTTTCCAAGGGTAAAATAACTGTAGGGCTCCCTGTTAAAACAAGGGAGAGTAAGGTTTTAAACACGGAGATTTCTTTAACGACTGTTGGCAAACCCTTTACAGCTTCGCCCGCAAGTCATTTGAAGTTGAAATCTACCAAAACTCCTTCTGATACAATATGTTTTTCAGGTTCACCACGTTCATCAACCACGGCTCTTCCTATGGACATGGCTCAGGTTGTTTATCCTCGTCCAGTGTCGTCTGCTGTTGCCTCGACCACTGTTCCAGTACCTCGTAGGGGGCACAAGAAGAGGAAACGTGGGCGGTATTCCTCTTCTAGTTCCTCCTCCTCTTTCTCCTCCTCTTCATCTTCATCTTCTGACTCTGACTCTTCTCCCCCAAGGAGAAAGAGGAGGATAAGAAGAGGAAAGCGAAGAGGGCCAGGAAGGCCAGTCGCAGTTGAAGGGCCAAAGCGCCCCGAGACACCTCTTCTTCTCCGGAGGATGAGGGCGACGTGCGATGTGGCGGGATGTTGCAACAACAACCCCCACACCCTTGATCACTCTAAACAGACAAATGTCTCCTCAGCACAAACTTTCCCCTTACGTTATCAGCAGCGGGACTCTTGGACAAAAAAAAAAAAAAAAAAAAAAATATAACCTTAAAACTATATTTCTTAAAACTAAAACAATAACTTAATACTAAAAACATTCAAATAACTGTAACACCATTCAAATAAACCAAAATAAAACCCTAACAAATCTTAAAAGTAAAATAGACCACAACCAATATGTAATAAATATATATAGATATAAGGACACAGACCCTCATCCAAATGAGCAAAACAGTCTTAATTACCGGCACATTGACACAGTTCGGTGGCAAAACTGTAACCTTTCCCATTGCTCAAAGCCTTTTTATTAAGTGATGAGTGAAGCAACCTAGGGAAAATCAGACTCTTGGAGGTTAATGTGTCGTCATCATCATCATCATTATCATCATTCAGAGAAAATTCCTTCAAACAGCCAAAGTCGTTACCGATTGTAACCAAATTCAAAAGAGCAGTCAGTTCCAAGTCCTAATACTAGCAGGGTCAAAAAGCATAATTCCACATACAAGCAGTCTCCCAAAGGAGTCCAAAGGACAAATTACGGCCTGCAAAATAAGAAAGAAAACCACTTACGAGCACTCCTAGCTAACTAAACTATCACACTATAATCAGAGATAAATAATAAAGGGATTTTGAGGAAGGAAAAATCTATTTCTGGGGAGAGACCTGTGGCGCCCAGTGAAAAGAGTCCTTCTTATATATCTTTTCTGATAAAACCTTCCAATTATACCAGAGAAAGATAAAAGCATGGAATGCTGAGGTTACTACCCTCGCGCGAGCACCTTTTGGGTGTCGTGTATAAAGCAAAGGCGCGTGAAAACCACTATTCACAGGTTGTCTTCCATTTAGTTAATTCCTTCGTCAAAGGGATCGGCCGATACAAAGGCCCTAGCCAACCACCTGCGCCACACCACCACGCCACGACGCGAGCGCCACCTGAACAACATCCTTCTGTAATGGCCATGACGGCTTGGAAAGGAAAGGGTGGGATCGTGTAAAATAAAGGGGAAGGGTTTCACCGGGCGCCACAGGTCTCTCCCCAGAAATGATTTTTCCTTCGTCAAAATCCCTTTTCTGGGTCGACCTGTGGCGGCCGGTGAAAATGTACCAGAGAATGCCTTCCAAGCCCAACAATAACAACTAATTTAATGAGGGGAGAGAAACAACACCATGTAAAGAAAATCATAAATAATTAAGGTAAGTAGGCATAACACATAAACTAGCCACAGGGCATAGTGGGAGTAAGGTTAAACAAACATGATAACAGGGAAGCTTCCGAGTATCAGAGGAAACATGCAACAAAACTGACATGGCTAAGAATATCCCAACCCTATAAC
Source organism: Palaemon carinicauda (assembly GCF_036898095.1). Taxonomy (NCBI): domain Eukaryota; kingdom Metazoa; phylum Arthropoda; class Malacostraca; order Decapoda; family Palaemonidae; genus Palaemon; species Palaemon carinicauda. The sequence goes on along the minus strand of NC_090745.1, from coordinate 51,747,871 downwards.
AACGGTAATCAATAATAGTTACAATCATAATAGCCTAATATGTAATAAACTTAGGGCTAACGAACCACCAAGGAAGCGGCGTCGTGGTGCGATTGGCGGGTAGGAGGGAGAAGAAAAGAGATGGATGAAAGGAAGAACAAAAGATCACTGGGGAGAGATAAGGCTCCCAGCTGCAACTGTTGAGTATTTAAGAGCCTGTAAGTTCATTAGAAAGTGGCGTTTGAAGACCATAGGAGATTCCCAACCCGTGAACTTTATAAGGTCATCAAAGTCCATCTTCTGGAAATAATTGATGGAGGTAGCTACGGACCGGATATCATGAGCATGGGGAAATGATCCCGGATTGGCTTGTTTAATGAAGTATATGATCTATTGCCTAATACCACGTATGGAAATGGTACCTCCTTGTTCTCTGATAAACAAGGGGCCAGACGATCGGGTAGCATTCCTGGCTAAAAAGGCCCTGAGAGTGGTGACCGGACATAGAGAAGTATCTTGGACCACCTATTTTGGGGGTTAACGGCCGAATCATATTGGCGAATTGTCGAGTCCCTTTTGTCTGATTCGATGAAGAAATCGTTTTCCGGTTCAATGTTCGCGTCTCTACGAGCTGCCAACTTCCTGTAGTCTACAAAGTTTTGGCCATCCTTGAGTAATCTGACACAGTGAGTTTGGAATACTCGGGTCAGTTTGAGGAACGGGATCCGGATGGGACGAAGTTTCCACTCGAGGAGGAGAGGAAACCAACTGTTCTTGGGCAGTGAGGTGGTACTAAAGCCACTGCGCCCCGGAAGGAGCGTAGTTGGTGTAAAAGTTTTTTGAAGATTCACTGGGGGAGATAGGGAAATCTTCTTCTAATGGTTCCAATCCCGGGGTAATGCGTCCATGGCATAAGCCCGAGGGTCCAGGGTTGGGGTCACATAACAAGGAAGTTTGTGATTGATCTGAGTTGCGAATAGATCTACCTGGATGCCTGGAACGAGCCTGAGTATCCACCGGAATGAAATTCTGACTCCAGGGGACTCGTCCTGGATAGTGAGTCCGCTCTCACATCCTGGCCTCCCGCTAGGTGAGGTGCTGACAGGAACCAGTTCTTTTCTGTTGCCCAGGCGAAGAAAGTGACCAGGATCTGATTCAGTTTGGGTGACTTGGATCCTCCCCTGTTGACTTAGTGTATCGCGTCTGTGCTGTCTGACACTACTCTGATGTGGGTCGACCTCGGAGGAGAGTCTCTCTTCAGGGTCAAGAACACTGCCATGGCTTTGAGAACATTGATATGGGACTGTTTCATGGCGAGTGACCAAGAGCCTGAAACATCTGATGTTCGGAGTAATCCCCCCATCCACTTAGAGACACGGCTGAATGGAATGTCACTTGTGGAGGTGGGAATTGTAGAGGAACCGCTTTGGAGAGGTTCTTCGGTTCGGACCATGGGCGTAGTCTCATTTTCCAGACAGAGGGGATCTTCGAGACCTTGTCTTCTTATAGGTACTGTAGCTCTCTTTCTCCAAAATCGATTGATGTCTTTGAGTTTGGCTTTTATTAGGAGATCTGTTACTGAAGTGAACTGGAAAAGGCCGAGGATACTTTCTAGGCTCTTTGGACACCTGTTTGTGTTTGAGAAAATTCTTGATCTTGGAACCTATTCCTCTTACTTTTGGAAGGGAGAGACAACGTGTGCTTCGAAAGGTCCCACTGAATGGCTAACCATTCTAAGTGGCCTGATGGTCGCAGGCGAGACTTTTGGAGACTGACCCGAAATCACAGGTTGTCGAGCAATCGAAGTAATTCCTTCGTAGCTCTGTTGCCTTCTATGGCCGGCCGGGCCCAAATGAGCCAACCGGCCAGATAAGCAATGATCTGTATCTCTTGGTTCCTGAGTTGTTCTAACACTGCCTCTCCCAGTTTCGTGAATATCCTGGGATCAATGTTGAGGCCGAAGGGCATGTCTTGAACACACAGGCTTTCCTGCTTAGGCGGAAACCCAGATAAGAACAGAAGTTTCGAGCTATAGGCGCAAGCTAATAGCCGTCGGTAAGATCGACAGAGGTGGTGACGGTCCCACGGGGAAGTAAGGTCCGTACCTGAGAGATAGTCAACATCCGGAACTTGCCGCAGAGAATGAAAGAGTTTAGCTTGACAAGTCCAGGTCCACTCTCAATGCCGACAAGCCTTTCTTCGGAAATGTGAACAGGCGGCTCTGGAACTTCAGTGATCGATCCCGTTTGATTGCTTTTTCTTGAGTAACCCTGTGGTGTACTCTTTCAGGATGGGAGTGGATTTCTGGGAGAAGGTCACTGGCGGAGGAGGAGGACCTTGAGGCCATTTTCATCTCAAACCGTTAGAGATTATGGTATGATCCCACAGACCGAAGGTCCAATGGTCTCGAAAGTAATAAAGTCTTCCCCCTACCGGGACCACCGCGTTGTGAGGGAGTGAATCTAGGTCCTTCCCTTCTCCGAGCCCCCTTTTTCCTAGGTCCGCCTTGATGGCGGGACTGTCTTCTACTCCTGTAGCTTCCTCTCTGGTGTCCATGAAAGGAGCCTGAGGGTTCGGATCTAGGGCTGTATGCAGGCAAAACATCCCAACGGGGTTGGGCTGTGTACCTGGGGAATCAGTGAGGTAGACCATCTGATGATGGGGATTCAGATGCAAAGGCGTCGAACCAGAGGAAGGCTGTGATGACGAGTGGGTAACCGACTATCGATTCCTGTCTGATAGAGGTCTCAGACAGAACGTACTTCCCACAACTGACCTGATCAGACCAACAAACGTGTAGGTCGAACTGGAAGGGCAGAGCTTGGAATTATCGTACCCCCCAGGCTGACAACATCCTGGTCCAGACAGATCGGGCCTGCCCTTTAGGTAATAATACCGTTACCTTCGGTACCTTGTCTAACCTAACCAAGGTATTCTCTTTCAATCGAACGAATCCGTTGAATGGGAATTCTAGTACCTGGGAGTAAAATCTAGGTCCCCCAGAGGGAGGACGTCTATGCCATCCAGATTTATGGTACCACCTATATCCGAGTTCCTGAACGGCTCTGACTCACCACCATACCTTAGAGCTGCGTCATAGCCCCTTGGTTTTCCCTAGAATGTGTTGCTTTTAGCAGTCACGGTTTATGCAGGGTAACATGAACATCAGGATCCTTTAAGGGTCCTAGGTCGGTGACGTAGGTAATTGCAAAGCTGAAGGCTCAAAACTCATCCCCACCTACCTGCCCGTCCATGGGGTCGTCGTCCAACCTTAGAGAGGACACTCCGAGGAGATAGGGACCTCTAGATGGAGCATTCCTTCCCAACCTTGATACCCAAGGGCGGAGAGCCTCTCTTGCAGGCCAGAGAGATTCATCATCATCCTGATGGGAACCATGCAGGCGAACCTTCTGTAACAGAAAGGGGATATAAGTCTGGATGTTCCTTGAACTTTGGTTAGCGATCCTATTCACAGGCTGGGATCAGCTGTATAACTCTTAAAAAGCAATTTTAAAGAAAAGTCATTTAATGTACTATCTTTTGGGGTATAGTGCGACACTTGTATTCATGAAATGTGACACTGTTGGCGCATTCGCCACTGGGTGGAAATTTATTTCTATATGAACACTATGTTGTATGGATATTTATCCATATTTAGACATAGTTAGAATTGACTATGCATAAATATAGGCATAATTAATATATTTTTATTTGAACACTATGTTGTATGGATATTTATCCATATTTAGACAAAGTTAGGATTGAATATGCATAAATATAGGCATAATTAATTTAATTCTATTTGAACACGATGTTGTATGGATATTTATACATAGTTAGAATTAAATATATGCATAAATATAGGCATAGTTACGTTCATATATTTTTTGTATTCATGTTAAATCCTTTCCTTTACAGGTAAAACAAAAGATTGGCCACCCGTGGTCTGAGTGATCTCTGTCTGTACCGGAGCTCCGGTAACCATCCCCGGTACAAACAAAGGTCCGTCATAGTGACAACGTGAACACCAGAGGAAATCTAATATTAACCTCAATGCTGATCGCCTGTACGATATCCGGTTAAGCCGGAGATTCGATGAAAAGTATCGTAATGACGATATTGTGATTATTCATGAAAAAGGGTTCATACCCTGATTCTGATCGTCTGATTGATCTCTGTTTGTACCGGAGAACCAGTGACAAAGGTCCGTCATCGTGAAAACGTGATCCTCAGCGGTACGATAACATTCCCCAATACTGAATGTCTGTGCTATCTCCAGTGAAGCCGGAGATTCGATGAAAAAGGGACCGTAATAATGAAACTGTGAAATCCTCATCGGTATCACATTGTTAACTCCGGTTCTGGACGTCTGCTTGATCTCTGTTTGTACCGGAGATCCGGTAGCAAAGGCCCGTCACCGTGAGATCGTGACCGTCACCGGTACGATAACATTAACCTCAATGAATGTTTGTGTTATCTCCAGCGAAGCCGGAGATTCGATGAAAAAAGGGGCCTTAAAGGTGTAATTGAGATCAAACATGACAAAGGTTCGTGTGCAAAAGGCCTCAGCCGGAGTCTGAGTGCCGGATTTCACCGTTGCACTCCAAATATCTGACTAGTTCTCACCCAATGAGTATCCATTATAGCGGAGTATAACTCAAGGCGGAGCTAAGCATAACTCAAGGCGGAGCTAAGGGTGTCGGTATAAAACGACCCCAATTAATGACTCATACACTAACGTTCCTACTAATAGTGTTAGCTATATTAACAGTAACCACATCAATAAAACGTGTATAACATTAAACGTACTATCATCAACTCTGATAATAAGAGGAGGCCTGAATAACTCGTGATCGTATAAAAACGGAGAACGGGAAATTCACCTCTCTTACTCGAGCTAATAAACGAGCACCCTATGCTCTCACTCTCAAGGTTACATAATAAAAAACTAACATCACACAATAATATAAGAAAAGTAAAAAATTGATTGCTTTTTTTTTTTTTTTTTATAGTCATTGTAATAACCAAGAACGAAGAATAACGACAACGTAACCAATAAACAAGGATATAGTCTAAATCGAGCCTTCCTGAGGCGAGTACAAACTAACAGACTAAATCGCTAAACGTTTAAATCGCTATTCGCCCCATACCCTTGTTGGCACTATAATATCCAACTGTTTGTATATTTGTAATTTACCTAATGTCTGTTAATGACATAAGGATAAATAACTTAAAGCAATCTGCCGACCTCCGAGGGTCGGGGAAGCAGTGACATGCGCTTAAAATAAATATAAACACCAGCCTTAGCTAAAGGCAAGGCAAATATAAGTGTTAAGTGTATGGGCGACCTCCGGTGAAGCCGGAGCGTAATGAGATGTCCTGAATAATGCCGCCTTAGCCAAAGGCAAGGCAAATAAGTGTGACGTGTATGGGCGACCTCCGGGGACGCCGGAGGATAATGAGATGCCCTGAATAATTCAATTGTGAAAGATATAAAAGCCAAGCCGCAGCTAAAGGCTAAGGCTTAGATCATAGCAAAGCGTATTTACGATCCCCGGTGAGGCCGGAGTGAGAAGAAAGGTCCTGAATAATTATTGTGAATAAAAACACAATTGTAATAACAATGGCTATTGTGGATGTGGCCGTGGCCTGAGACCGCAGTAAGGGTCACCGGAGGGTCGTATCTAAACAATATGAAGCCCGTCCCATGCAGTAAACAATATATAAATATAACAATAGAACGAAAGTCATTGAGAATCCCTCATGCCGGAGTAGAACTCAAGGCGGAGTGGAAAACGTTCATAACTACTCCCGAGCCGTAACGGGGAGAGGACGAAACACGGACCTAAAATAACGCTAACAATTGAAAAGTAACCAAAAATAAATAACTCGTAAGTTATCATACACCCAGAGGGGGAGAGGTGAGGAAGGGAGAACCCATTGAACGCACAAAACGGAAAACGGGAAATCCGCTCACCCACCGGAGCTAAGAAAGAAATCGAGAGAAAGGGGTAACTCGTGACTACGAACAGAAAACGGGGACCCCAAGCTCTCGCTCTCTTGGACATAATATCAGGACTAAAAATCACACAACACTATTATAAACGTATAAAATAAAAATGTACATCAAGATAAGACTACGAACGAAGAATAGCATCTGCTAAAACTTAAAATAAATAGCACAGCCGAGTGACAAACGCCCCGGAGGGGCGGGTACTAAACAATAACAAAGCTAGACCGCTATCTCGTTCGTAGGCTGGAATTGCTAGCAAAAAGTACCATGAGCATAAAAACACAAAAATAATAACGGTTCTAAAGGCATAAGGCCAGGACTTAACCAAGAACCTAAGTGACAGAGTACTAAACGGGCAGACAAAGATGAATTCCCAAACAAGTGAACAAACAATGGCCGCCATGAAGGGCCAGACGGGAATAATAAAACAAACTATACTGGATATAAAACAAAAGCCCGATACTATAAAATGCTGTCAAAACAAACTATGGTACTTAATATTGGAATGTGTGAAGATGGAGCTTCGGACATGACAAAATAAATCCATGATTGTTAAAAACGATCGAGAGCACCACAAATTACACACTATTCTATCAGTCCAAAAAGAAGGATGATGTTCAGGTGGTGCTCGCGTCGTGGCGTGGTGGTGTGGCGCTGGTGGTTGGCTAGGGCCTTTGTATCGGCCCATCCCTTTGACGAAGGAATTAACTAAATGGAAGACAACCTGTGAATAGTGGTTTTCATGCGCCTTTGCTTTATACACGACACCCAAAAGGTGCTCGCGCGAGGGTAGTAACCTCAGCATTCCATGCTTTTATCTTTCTCTGGTATAATTGGAAGGTTTTATCAGAAAAGATATATAAGAAGGACTCTTTTCACCGGCCGCCACAGGTCGACCCAGAAAACTTTCTATTATTCAGAATCACTCCTAGCAAAGATAAATAAAATGTACTTACTGTCAATATAAACAAAACACTTCCACGCTGGTCGAAAAAATAATAAGATAATCCAGCATTCACACACACAACTGCCTCTAGCCGCTGTCAAATAAAAAAGCCATTCACCCAAGACATTCACCACTGTCGTAACCTAACTAAAAATATAAACAAACAATCTCATTTATACCAACAGTCTTTCTCACAACAAACAATCAATACACTAACTATCTCTTGTTCGCTGACACACACACACACACACTATCTCTCTCTCTCTCTCTCTCTCTCTCTCTCTCTCTCTCTCTCTCTCTCTCTCTCTCTCTCTCTGGATTTGGCAAACAAAAAAATTAATACAAGGAAAAAAAAAAAACCAATTCTCCACAGTGAGATTCTCGTGTTCCCTGCGCTCGTGGGACTGTTCATGGCGAATCTCGCGCAAGGCCTCCATGCACGACTACTGCGCTCCTGGGCATAGGTATCGTCTCCCAGAGCATGGTGATGGGGTCCTCGGGCCCCCGAGCTGCTGCTCAGACTCGAATTAAACCGCTCTTGAGCAGGAAAATGAGAGTCCTGGCTTCGGCACGAAAAATCTCAGCTGTGGTCTCTCGTGAAGAATCCGCGGTATGCATGACCACCTCCCCGGGGTAGCCACGAGGACCGACTCAGCGACTCGTGTGTCGCGTGAGCAGGGAGCAGGCCCAGACAGCCACACATTCGACCCGACTCAGGGACTCGTGTGTCGCGTGAACAGGGAGCAGGCTCAGCCCGCGACATTAGGGCCGGTCGTGTACAACCAGGCTAGCTCTCGGGTATACTAACTGCTCTAGATGCAGCCAACCCCCATGTTTTCTGGCCATGTAACAGGTGAGAATGCATCCACCACTCTTGTGACTAACCTATCTACACCTCCTGGTGTGAGCGCTACTGTTCCCATCGACCCCACTCGCGCTCGAGCTCTTTCAGGAGCTTTGTGCGGCTCGCAGCGACCAGTCACGCACTCGGTCGCAGTGGGAACCTCGATGCATTCCGTCGGGGGTGAACCCTGCCAGGGTCCTTCCTTGACTCCTGAATACACGCCTGGTTCGGTCTTAGACCAGAGCGAGGGTATTCATGGAGGATGTCATCATCCGTGCAGCATGTCGCTTCCCCTACACTTATGGATGTAGCGGGACCGAGGGATCAGCCACTTCCACGGCCTTCACCGGCCGTGGAGACGGAAGATCCCGAGGTGGAGTCGCTGTTCCTAGAGGTCATTACCCTCATGCGTGAGATTAATGGCCTCTGGGCTCCTCTTGCGGTAGTGTCTAAGGATAAGTTTACAGCCTTAGAGATCCTATGGGGAGCTCCCAAAGGCAGTTCACGACCCATCACACTACCCTGGTCGAGACAGGCTGCTCGAGCATTGGACCGAGTGAGTGACCAGAACGCAGGACCTGGTGACTCGCTTAGGAGCCAAGGTTCAAACAAGCTTCTCCCTCAACCACTCCAGCGAGAGAAGAGGTGAGGTACTATGTCACAGAGTCTTCTGTGCCTTGTCCTCTCCCTCTCAACCCCGCGGTTGGAGCGCTTGCTGGGGGTTCCACGGTCAAGAGCTTGAAATCCCAGAGTGTCTCCTTTTCAGCCAATGAGATTTCAACTATGGAGTCCATTTCTGTAACTGCTCTCCATGCTGCTTCGTGGCTCGACCACTGGTGTGGTACAGCCACAGTGTTCGCGTGGGACACCAAGCTCGCTTCTCCCGAACACATGGAACAGTACAGGAACCTGGCTTTGTCTGGTGGGAAAGCTGTTGGTTTTCTCTTGGACCAGCTTGCTACCCAGTATGGCAATCTGATCCTCAAAAAATGCGAGGCAGTAGCCACTCATTTGGCAAGACAGATTGGTTCAGGAGAGGCCCTGGCACTCAGGAACACTCCTATTAGAGCTGCAACTTCTCTCTTTCTACCTGTGGAAGTTTGGGCCGCGTGGGATAAATGGCGCCTCGACTCGAAGGACTCCATTATCCACCAGGCGCAGGCTGTGAGATTCAAGGGACCTGGTCCCACGAAACCATCCGCAGCCAGGTAGAGTCAGGCCAAGCCCACGGGAAGTAGCAAGGGTACTACTGGTCGTGCTCTTGCTGCTCCTGTTCTGAAGGGTTCTGCCCTCAAACAGACCTTTCAGCCTCCCTATGGAGCTCCTCCACGTCGTGGAAAGAACAACGGCAAGCGAGGGAAAGGGAAACGCTGAGATTGGCTTTCCCCTTCCCATGCCGCCGAAGGTAGGGGGATGCCTATTGTACCATTGGGCGATGTGGTAGTACCTCGGGGCCGAGGAATTGGTAGTGTTGACCCTTCGCGAAGGGTACAAGCTCCCATTTGTGCTTCATCGGCCCCCCCATCCACCACTCCAGTGGCGTTCCACACGTACGCTCCAACGTCTCCGAAGGCTCTGGTCTTGGAGGCGAAGGTCCAGGAAATGTTGGAGAAGGATGCACTAGAAGTCGTACACAATCAGTCACCAGGGTTCTACTGTCGTCTCTTCCTTGTCGAGAAGGCGACAGGAGGTTGGAGACCGAACATTGACGTTTCGCCATTGAATAAGTTTGTTCAGCAAACTGCGTTCAAGATGCTGACAGTTCGCACTGTGCTGTTAGCCATCAGGCAGTACGACTTCATGCTTTCGATAGACTTGAAGGATGCGTACTTTCAAGTACCAGTTCATTGGTCGTCTCGAAAGTACCTCCGATTCACCTTCCTGAGCACTGTACCAGTTCAAAGTCCTGTACTTAGGACTGTGCACAGCTCCCCAAGTTTTCACGCGAGTGTTCACGACGGTAGCAGCTTGGGCCCACTTGAGGGGCATCCGCCTACTTATGTACCTCGACGACTGGCTGATTCTCGCTCTCGCAGGTGCAGTTAATTTAGGACCGAGACTTGCTTCTGGCAGTTTGTCGTGATCTGGGGATCGCAGTGAACTACAAGAAGTCGAACCTCATTCCCAAGCAGAAGGTGAAGTATCTGGGAATGCTGATCGACTCGGCAGCAGCTCACATTCTTCCCTCGGAAGAACCGATCAGTAGACTCAGAGAGGTTGTGCAGTCGTTCCTGTCGCAGAAACAACTTCCAGCCCTCCAGTGGCAAGCTCCTCTAGGTCACCTCTCCTCGCCGAAGAAGCTCGTTCCTTTCGGGCGGATCCATCTCCACTCCCTTCAGTGGTGTCTGAAGAAGCAGTGGTCGGCAGCCACCGATCCTCCCTCTCGTCCGGTTCTCGTGGAACGCGAGGTAAGGGAGGATCTCTTTTGGTGGCTAAACGAGGAGAACCTCATGAAAGGGTTTCTCATAAACCCTCCTCCACCTCAGTTGGGGTGCACACCAAGACAACATGGTCGTGTCAGGTGTGTTGTCAGAAAAGGAGAAACACCTGCACATCGTGCTGGAAATGATGGCAGTCTCGAAAGCACTCTTTTCATTTCCAGGCCCGTTTGAGAGAGCACACGGTAGTGCTGATGAGCGATAACACGTCCGTGGTCGCCTATGTCAACAAGCAAGGGGGCAGCAGTTGACGAGGCAGGTGTTTCTGTGGGCAGAGAGTCAATATGTAACCTTGTCAGCCAGGTACATTCCAGGCAGGAGAAATAATCTGGCTGACGCCCTAAGTCACAGAAACCAGGTAATAGGGCCAGAATAGTCTCTTCATCCTTGGGTCGCGAGTCGAGTACTCGATCTCTGGGGAGAACCATGCATCGACCTATTCGCAACACGGCACACCCCCAAGCTTCCCGTGTTTTGCTCTCTAGTACCAGATCCCGCGGCTGTGTTCGAGGACGCACTGGAATATCCTTTGGGATCTACTGGATTGCTACGCGTCTCCCCCCTTTCGCTTGCTTCGAGCAGTCCTGTCCCGGGTCCTAGTAACTTCAGGACTCAGGATGACTCTCTTTGCTACACTATGGCCCCACATGGAGTGGTGTCCCGATCTGTTGTCGTTCCTGGTCGAGGCACCGAGAGAGCTACACCACTGGCCCAATCTCCTTCAGCAACCCTTGTCGAGCAGGTACCCCCCCTCAGATGCTGAAGCCTTGATGAGGATTGGTTGCTTAGGGATTAGCAGCTGGGCTCTAATGAACAGCGGGAACTTCTTTTCCACTGGACCTCGGTGCTCAACTGTTGATCCAACAAAATCAATCAGCACTTTCTCTTTTCCTTTTGGTTATTTCTTTTTTTTTCTCCCATCTCTTCCTTTTGGGCTCGAGCTTGTTGACAACTTTGGCTTCTTTGATTATACTTTGGCTGCTGCTTAGGATTTGGCACAGTGTGGGATGGATGGCATTCCATCTCAGTCTGTGCCAGTTTAGACGCCATCACCCTGTGGCAGACCCCATTGGGTGCAGACCAAGTCTGTTAAGAGTCGGGCTCCAGTGATCCGGTTGTAAGTCACTCATATTTGCAGGTAATGGGTGACACCATTCATTGGAGTCGCCAGTGGGAGGGGGCTAACCACCCCCACTGACCAGTGTACGCCCACCTTAAGAGAGGCAGCCCCTCTCTAATAGAGAACTGGACCTTGCTAAAGCCTCTTCTCGTGTTGGGCCACATGGGATAGGAGGACTGACATCCTCTGATAAGAGGTAGATAACCCGGCTTGCTCATTCCAAAAAACTCAAACCTCTCTGTTGACGACCTGGAAAATATAAACTTGGACCTCGGTACTGACAGCTCCAACTCGGGTTCTAATATTGCTACATTGGAACTTTATTCATGTCATGTGAATAATGATAAGAAAACACTAGAGAAGAAGAGAGAGAGAGTGAGAAATGATGACGGTAGAGAAAGATATAGAAAAGTAGAAGTATTACCTGGTCACTATGCAGTAGTGAATTATGAGAATTTTTTTATTTTAGAATTTGAAAATGGAAGGCATGAACGTGTAAATGCTTTTAAAGCTAACAGGGAAGTAGTTTCTATATGTGGAGGGCAGCCAAAAATTCTTCCCCAAGGAAATGGAAGTCTCTTGATAGAGACACTATCCCCAATACAAGGCGAAAGATTGAAAACACTCGCAACATTGGATGGTCATTGTGTCAAATGCGTTTCGTACCCCACTTTCAACCAGAGTAGAGGTGTGATATATGCTCCAAAATTGCTGGACATAGAGGAAAAAGAAATTGAGGATGAACTGAGGAGTCAAGGAGTAGTAAAAGTAGTCAGAATGAGAGAGAGAGTTTGAGACCAACGTATTCCTCTTGCTACTTTGATTATAACATTTGATCAATGCAGATTACCAAATGTTATTAAAGCTGGTTGTCTATCTATGAAGGTGAAACCTTATATCCCCTCACCATAGTGATGTTATCATTGCCAAATGTATGGCCATTTAAGCCAGAAATGCAAGGAAAAACTAAATAATTAAATAATAATCTAGCTGTTTGTGCCATCTGTGGAAAAAATAGTCATGGAGTATGCTTAGAAAATACAAATTGCATACATTGTGGGGAAGCACACCCAGCTACATCTAAAAGCTGTGTTAAGTTTATTTTTGAAAAAGAAATTCAGGCCATTAGACCATGGAAAGGGCTACTTTTAGAGAGGCTCGTAAAAGAGCTCTTGAAAAGCAGATGAGACCAGGGCAACCTTTTTCAATGGTTCTGAAAAAAAAACTTGCCAAAGCTCACAGAGAAAAATTATATTCCCACTTCTTATGCAAAGAAACATGAAAGTAGTTGAAGAGGTTGAAAGTCCCATAAAAAATCTATATCCAGAAATTGTAGAAAAATCAAAACAGATACTTAAAGATCTGAAAGGTATTCAAAAACCATCTACTCCCATTCTAAACAATAGTACAAACCTCTCTCAGGCCATGCCCTTGCCTGATCTGATGGAGGTTCCACTTGAAACCAATTTTACCTGGTGAACCTGTAGTGGGGAAGGTGAAAAAACCTGACAGATCAGAATCTTTTAATCGAAAAAGAGAGAAACCTTCATCTCTCTCACTTCCTACCAAAAGAAACATTAAAGTCATGACTTCAAACAAATATGATGTTTTGTCTGCTGATGTTTCTGATCAACTGGAAGGTGACGTGAACAAATCAGAAATTCAAGTTGAGGTCCACTATCCTCCTCAACATTAGATAAAAAAGACACAAAGAAAAAGACGAACACAAAACCCACCATATCAAGATCCTCTCTAGAGATACCACCGGGAAATATTGCTAGATTAAATATTGCTAATGGGAAGACTTCATCTAAGGTGTCTTCCAAAAAATAAACCATATTTTTTCCTCCATTCTGCAATGGAATTGCCAGGGTTTAAGGGCAAAAGATGAAGAACTTAAGCTCCTTATACCTGAGCTCTCCTGTATGTCTACAGGAGAGCAAGCTCGATGCTAATACTCCTTGTCCTCGAGAGTATGTTAGCTATAGGACACCATATGATCAACGAGCAGGGAGCCATGGGGGAAGTCTTATATACGTTCGTCGAGATGTTCCCCAAATATCTTTGTCTATCTGTACCCCTCTGCAGGCAGTGGTTGTACAGATTGATATTGGGAGAAAATACACAATCTGTTCTCTTTACTTGCCTCCAAATGATAACATCTCATATGATAATATAGTAAAGGTGATTAAACAACTCCCACAACCTTTTCTCTTACTAGATCTTAGAAGTAGACATCCTTTATGGGGTGATGTTTTGGCAAACGTAAGGGGTAATATTATATCGTAAATTTTGTAGAATGAAGATGTAGGACTCCTTATTACAGGAGAGCCTACACACTATCGTGTTCAGACAGGTACCTTGTCTTGCATTGACCTATCAGTTGCAAGCTCTAACTGTCTTCTCGATTTTAATTGGAGGACGTTAGATGATTGGCATACTAGTGATCATGCACCAATCATTATAAACAGCAACAATGGTCCACCTTTACAGAGATCGCCTCGTTGGAATCTTGATTAGGCAGACTTGGATAGATTTTGGGAGCTAAGTGAAATTGAAGGAAACTCAGAACAGTTTGAAAGTGTTGATGATGCCATAGACTTACTTAATGGAACTCTTCACACAGCAGGAGTCAATTCCATTCCCAAAACAATAGGGATATTCAGACGACGACCAGTCCCCTGGTAGTCATCAGAACTAACTGCCCTGCACAGAGCCACAAGAGGTCTTCAACTCGACTGCGCAGACACCGCACTGAGGAGAATTTAGTTATATACAGGAAATGTAGAGCACAGTTCCATCGTGCAATAAAAGAAGCTAGGTGTCAGTCTTGGATGTCATTGGTTTCCTCCATTAACAGTAGAACACCAACATCTGCTGTGTGGAGGATAGCAGGCAAATTCACCCCAATCCCACCACCAGTGTTAAGGGTGAATGGCCAGTATATGACTGGAGCAACTGAAGTTAGCAATGCCGTGGCTGACCATTTTTCAAATGTATCGTGCAAGTGTGATGCAGCTCCTGGTCACCAGTATAGGAGCATTGAAGTAAAGAAAGTTTTAAATTTTGCAACATGAAAGGAAGAGTCATACAATTCTCCTTTTACTGAAAGAGAATTTGATTTTGCACTTGCTACGTGTAACAATACAGCCCCTGGACCCGATGGAATTCCATATGCAATGATTAAACATGTACCTTTTAATGCAAAGTTATTTATTTTAAGCATTACTAACAGAATATGGCATAATCATAGTTATCCAAGTGTTTGGGAACTCGTCATTATTTTAGCCTTTTTAAAACCTGGTAAGGACAAGTTTTTAGCAGCAAATTATAGGCCAATTGCATTGACATCTTGTTTATGCAAAATCATGGAGAAGATGGTCAATGTAAGACTGATGTGGTAACTTGAAAAGAAAGGTATTTTATCACCCATTCAATGTGGATTCAGAAAAATGCACTCAACGACTGATGTGTTGATATGGCTTCAGTCCTCTATTTGTGAAGTGTTTGCCTCCAAACAGCACCATATGACAGTCTTTTTTTACCTTGTAAAGGCATATGATACCATATGGAGATATAGTATATTGAAAAGAATTCATGAGTTTTGACTAAGAGGAGAGCTACCACTATTTATTCAGTCATTTATTTCACCTAGAATTTTTCAAGTGAGAGTGGGGGAAACTCTATCAGAGAGTAAATACCAGGAAGAAGGAGTTCCTCAGGGTAGTGTGCTGAGTGTAACCCTTTCTGCACTAGCAGTTAATGGGATATCCTATCATTCCCCAGGATGTTTTCTCAACATTATTTGTGGATGACATATCCCTATCATTTGCTGGAGGTAGAATGGCAATGGTTGAGAGAAAAAGACAACTCTCAATTGACAAAATTATCCAGTGGGCCGATATGAATGGATTTAAGTTCTCGACAAGTAAAACTACAATTGTCCATTTCTGTCGTATCTGGGGAATACATCCAGACCCGGATGTATACATTAAAGGTCAACGGATCCCATGAAGTGAAGCTAAATCTTTAGGTTTGATTGTAGGCTTTCCTGGGTTTCTCACTTAAAAGTGTTAAAAGCCAAAGGTCTTGAGGCTCTGAATCTTCTAATTAAGAAAGTAATGTCCCATACATCAGGGGGGGCAGACAGCAATACTATTTTAAAATTATACAAGGCCTTGATTTTTTCCAAACTTAGTTATGAAAGTGAAATATACTCTTCAGCCACCTCAAGCCGGTCTAAAATATTAGATTCAATACATCATGCTGGTATTAGATTATCCACAGGAGCATTTAGAACCACACCTATCCCAAGTCTCCTTGTTGATGCTTGAGAGTTGCCTTTAGACCTTTACCGAATGTCTTCTATTATTCGGCATTGGTTTAGATTGCAAATATTCCCTAATTCTATAGCCTTTCAGACTGCAAGCCTTGTAAGTCACTCAACATACTTTGAGTTGCACCCAAAATCTCCTCAACCTTATTGCTTTCGGGTGAAACAATTATTAAACAGTCTTGATATAATTAGAATTGAGGTGCTTTCATTTAAGGTATCAACGCCTCCATGGAAATTACCTGAGGTATCTTTTTGTAAATACTTTATTGGAGTTAAGAAGAATATGACTGACTTAGAATCCAGGTCTCTTTTTATGGAACATGTTGAAGAACATAGAGGATCGACTTTTATATATACTGATGGCTCCAAATCTGATGCTGGCATAGGATTTGGAGAACATGGTAATGGTTTTAATTGTTGAGTTGCACTTCCTCTAACAGCTTCCATATTTACTGCTGAACTGGATGGCATAATAACCGCTATTGAGAAAATAGCATTGGAAAAGTAGGGTAATTTTACCTTTTTTAACGATCTAAGGAGTGTTCTTCAAGCTTTATAAGTTTTTAATTCAAGTAACCCTCTAGTTTTGAAGATTTTAGAATGGCTTTTTATTATTGGACGGAGAGGTATAATGGTTCGACTTTGTTGGGTTCCAGCACATGTAGGTGTGTCTGGGAATGAGAAGGCAGAATTACTGGCGAAGAATGCGGTATCCGAGTTGCTACCAAGAAGGTATCCCATTCCCTGTAATGATTTCCTACCTAACATCATGAAATTGTTTTGTAATAAATGGCAACAGGACTGGAATGGTCTAAATGGCAATAAAATGAGAGAAATAATAAATGTCATATCTCCTTTGAGGTATGACATGTTGCCCCGAAAATAGGAGACGACTCTTTGTCGTCTCCTTATTGGTCACACTCGGTTGACACACAAGTTTTTGCTGAAGGGCCAACACCAACCGTATTGCGACGAATGTTTAGTACCTTTAACAGTGATGTATTTGTTGACTGAATGCCCTAATTATAATAAATTAAGAAATAGATATCTGTTCTTGGACATGATGTGTCCTACTATGTGAGCGGCATTTTTAGATTTATTTCAGAAGCAGGTCTTCTGAAAACTATTCAGCTTCTATAACGACAGTCAACTTTTATGGTTTTAATTGAATACAGTGGTACCTCTACATACGAATTTAATTCGTTCCACAATCAACTTCGGATGTAGAAAATGTTCGGATGTAGAAACGAATTTTCCCATAAGAATACATGGTAATTCATTTAATTCGTTCCTCAGCCTAAAAACCCATAATAAATCCTTAATAAATGGCTACACATAATTACATATAACAATAACATAACTGCATAATATGAAAGAAGCATGTAAAAAAGATAATTATAAAGAAATAATAAATAAAAAATGTGTTTTATTGCCACTTTACCTTAGAGACAGGCCAACACAGGTGTAGGATTTGCTACGCCAGGAGGAGACGGACGATTGGCGAGAAGGTAGACATGGTGTTATCATGTTCTTTGAATAAATACTCTCTCTCTCTCTCTCTCTCTCTCTCTCTCTCTCTCTCTCTCTCTCTCTCTCTCTCTCTCTCTCTCTCTCTCTCTCTCTCTTTTTCTTCTTCACTGTTAGTGTTAGAGATGTCTATTAATTTTTTCTGAGAGAGAGAGAGAGAGAGAGAGAGAGAGAGAGAGATTAAACAAAAATGAGAGATTGAACAAAAATGTGTTGTGTACATATGATTTTTAACAGCGTTAACGAGTTGAAAGACAGTTAAATGTAACTAAAAAACAATATCACCCAATCTGAATTCCTTTATTAACTAAAACAAATATTGATACAAACACACTCGTGTGCGTATGCGCAAACACACACACACGCACGAGGAGGTAGAGATGGTGACTGCGATAACATACCGTAACTTACACTACGGAAATTTCAATCTAACTTAGCTTATTTATTTTTTTTTATTTTCATATTTCATATTTTTTACATTTTTTTCTTTTGATTTTTTATTTTCATCACTTTCAGTGACGAGTTACGGTATGTTATCACAGTCACCATCTCTACCTCCTCCCCGACCGTCTCTCTTACTGCGTAGCAATTTTTGCACCTGTGTGTGTGTTTGTGCATACGCACACGAGTGTGTTTGTATCAATATTTGTTTTAGTTAATAAAGGGATTCAGATTAGCTGTTATTACTTTCTTAGTTACATTTAATTGTTTTTCAACTCGTTGACGCTGTTAAAAAAGGGATTTTGACGAAGGAAAAATCTATTTCTGGGGAGAGACCTGTGACGCCCGGTGAAAAGGGTCCTTCTTTACACTTTTCTAATATAAATCTTCCAAATATACTAGAGAAAGATAAAAGCATGGAATGCAGAGGTTACAACCCTCGCGCGAACACCTTGTTGGTGTCTTGTATTTAACAAGGGCGTGTGAAAACCACTATTCACAGGCTGTCTTCCATTTAGATAATCCCTTCATCAAAGGGGAGGGCCGTGACAGGCCCTAGAGAATACAGTTGGGCTACCCCACCGACACCTACTACTCGCGCTCTCCAGGTCATCCTTCTGCAAGAACATATGGCTTGGCAAGGAAACGGTGGGTCCGTACAAAAATAACCGGGAAGGGTTTCACCGGGCGTCACAGGTCTCTCCCCAGTAATAGATTTTTCCTTCGTCAAAATCCTTTTTCTGGGTCAATCTGTGACGGCCGGTGAAAATGTACCAGAGAATGCCTTCCAAGCCCAACAAAGTAATAACATAATGCGGAGAATACAATCACCATGTACGACAATAATATAATATAATAATGTAAGAAACGTCCAATTACCAACTAGCCAAATGACATAGGGAGCGTAAGGCTAAATAACTAAGACGACAAGGAATCAACAGAGTGTCAAATCGCAAAAGGCATCAAACCTTACATGTCTAAGCATAGCTAAACCTTAAAGGAATGATAACTACAATAACAGTTAAACCATAGGAATTAAACATGGCAAATATCATAGGGCTAACAAACTACCCAAGAGAGTGACGACGTGGTGTGAGTGGCGGGTAGGAGGGAGAAGAGAAGAGATGGAAGGAAGGAAGAAGCAGAGATTAATGGAGAGGGAATAGGCTCCCCGCTGCCATCGTCGGGTATTTAAGGGCCTGTAAAATCTTAGATAGTGGCGTAAAACAACCATAGGGGATTTCCAACCCGTATATTTTTTGTTTAAAAATCGTCATAGTCCCTGTTCTGGAAGTAATTGATGTAGGTTTCTACTGTCCGTATATCATGAGCCTGGGGAAATGATTCCGGATTAGTATGTTTAAAGAAGTAGAGGATTTGTTGCCTGATGCCGTGAATGGAAATAGTACCTCCTTGTTCCCCGATAACCAAGGGGCCAGACGAGCGGGTGGCAGTTCTAGCTAAAAAGGCCTTGAGAGTAGTGACTGAACACAGAGAAAAGATCCTGGGGAAGAAGAATAATCTTCCGAGGGGAGCACCTATTTTGCGGATCCTTATTTCTTAGCTAGGAAATCATTGTCTGGAGAAAGGAGTTCTTCGGCTGTAGGGAGGAAATCTATGTTTTCCGGGTTCGTGAGAGAGCTGCTAGTTCTGATATTCCATTACCTGAGGCCAAAGCCGTTAGAAATAAAGTCTTCCTAAGAAGAGTGATAAGAGTAGGATTCATTGTCCGTGTCCGGCTCAAGTTTTGAGGACACCGTTCATAGACCAGAGTCCTTTTGTGGCCAAACCGAAGGTCAAAGCCTAGCACATGTTTTTGGAATAGATGAGAAATAGGAATCAGCTAGGTTAATGTTAAACCCAACAAGGAAGATCTTCTTCAAAGCTTTCTTGATGGTGGTTAAAGTGCTAACTCTTAGGCCTTTGCCAAATAAGAACCTCAAGAAAGAGATGTCTATATTCGGAGACATACGAGTATGGTCTGAACTCTTAGGGAATCTGCTAGTTGTTAACGGCCGAATTATATTGGCGAATTGTCGAGTCCCTTTTGTCTGATTCGATGAAGAGATCGATTTCCGGTTCAATGTTCGTGTCTCTACGAGCTGCAAGCTTCCTGTAGTCCACAAAGTCAGAGTTTCGGCTACCCTTGAGCAATCTGACACAGTGAGTTTGGATTACTTGAGTCAGTTTGGGGAACGGAATCCGGAAGGGACGGAGTTTCAACTCGAGGAGGAGAGGAAACCAACTGTTCTTGGCCAGTGAGGTGGTACTAAAACCACTGCCCCCCGGAAGGAGCGTAGTTTGTGTAAAAGTCTCATTAGAAGATTCACTGGGGGAAAAAGGTAAACCTTCTTTTAATGGTTCCTGAGTATCCACCGGAATGAAATTATGTCTAGAGACCATTCTGACTCCAGTGGTTTCGTCCTGGCTAGTGAGTCTGCTCTCACATTCTGGACTCCCGCAAGGTGAGTTACTGACAGGATCCAGTTCTTTTCTGTTGGCCAGGCGAAGATAGTGACCAGGATCCAATTCAGGTTGGGTGACTTTGATCCTCCCCTATTGACGCAGTGTACCACGTCTGTGCTGTCTGACACTACTCTGATGTGGGTCGACCTCGGAGGAGAGAGTCTCTTCAGGGTCAAGAACACTGCCATGGCTTCGAGAACATTGATATGGGTCTGTTTCATGGCGGGTGACCAAGACCCCTGAAACATCTGATGTTCGGAGTAATCCTCCCATCCACTTAGAGGCGTGGCTGTATAGAATGTCTCTTGTGGAGGTGGGAATTGTAGGGGAACCGATTTGGAGAGGTTCTTCGGTTCGGACCATGGGCATAGTCTCATTTTCAAGACAGAGGGGATCTTCGAGACCTTGTCTCTTAAAGGTACTGTAGCTCTCTTTCTCCAAACTCGATTGATGTCTTTGAATTTTTGTTATTGAAGTGAATCGGAGAAGGCCGATGATACTTTCTAAGGTTCTTCTGGACATCTGTTTGTGTTTGAGAAAATTCTTGATCTTGGAAGCTATTCCTCTTACCTTTTTGGAAGGGAGAGACAACGTGTGCTTCTAAAGGTGCCACTGAATGTCTAACCATTCTAAGTGGCCTGATGGTTGCAGGCGAGACTTTTGGAGATTGACCCGAAATCACAGGTTGTCGAGAAATCGAAGTACTTCCTTCGTAGCTCTGTTGCCTTCTATGGCCGACCGGGCCCAAATGAGCCAACCGTCCAGATAAGCCATGATCTGTATCTCTTGGTTCCTGAGTTGTTCTAACACTGTCTCTCCCAGTTTCGTGAATATCCTGGGATCAGTGTTGAGGCTGAAGAGCCTGTCTTGAACGCAAAGGCTTTCCTGCCTTGGCGGAAACCCAGATAAGAAGAGAAGTTTCGAGCTATAGGCACTTGATAATAGTCGTCGGTAAGATCGACAGAGGTGGTGACGGCCCCACGGGGAAGTGAGGTCCGTACCTGAGAGATAGTCATCATCCGGAACTTGCCGCAGAGAATGTAAGAGTTTAGCTTTGACAAGTCCCGGTCCACTCTCAATGCCGACAAGCCTTTCTTCGGAATTGTGAACAGGCGGCCTTGGAACTTCGGTGATCGGTCCCGTTTGATTGCTTTCTTCTTGAGTAACTCTGTGGTGTACTCTTTCAGGATGGGAGTGGGTTTCTGGGAGAGGGTCACCGGGGGAGGAGGAGGACCTTGTGGCCGTTTCCACCTCAAACCTTTAGAGATTATGCTATGACCCCACGGACCGAAGGTCCAATGGACTTGAAAGTGGTAAAGTCTCTCCCCTACCGGGACTACCTCGTTGTGAGGGAGTGAACCTAGGTCCTTTCCTTCCCCGAGCCCTCTTTTTCCTAGGTCCGCCTTGATGGCGGAACTGTCTTCTACTCCTATATCTTCCTCTCTGGTGTCCACGAAAAGAACCTGAGGGTTCAGAGCTAGGGCTGTATGCAGGCGAGGGCATCCAAACGGGGTTGGGCTGTGTACCTGGGGAACCAGTGAGTTATCCCACCTGATGAGGGGGGATCCGGATGCATAGTCGTCGAATCAGAGGAAGACTGTGATGTCGAGTGGGTAACTGACTATTGATGGCAGTGACCCCGGTTCGTTTTGTAGAGGGCAACTCTCTGCTTCTTCTTGAAGAAAGCTTGCTTTTGGTCTTCGACTTTCTTTCTGGCAGTGAGGCCCTGCCTTTCCTGCAATTTTGGGTTGCTCTCGTATCATCTTTTAGAACCTTGTTCACCTCCTCCTGAGGGAAGAGGGTTTTACCTCATCAGGAGGAAACTATCAGCCTGCTCGATTCGTGTCTGATAGAGGCCTCAGACAGAACGTATTTCCCACAACTAACCCGATCAGACCACCAAACATGTAGGTCGAATTGGAAGGGCAGAGATTGGTTCTTCCTGAATATCCGAAACAAAGTCTCAGTGGGATAAATCGAGGCTAGGGTCTCCACGAGGTGGGGTCCGGCTCTTTAAGAGCCGGTATGGCCGAACCTTCTTTGTCAGCTTGAATAGTAAGACCTGTCCATTTATCCATAATAGGCAAGGCAACAATGAGAGCAGCTGTAGATATGGCGTATTCCCCATTGTGTGGGGTGAGCTTGGAATTATCGTACCCCCCAGACCGACAACATCCTGGTCCAGACAGATCGGGCCTGCCCTTTAGGAAATAATACCGTTACCTTCGGTACCTTGTCTAACCTAACCAAGGCATGCTCTTTCAATCGAACGAATCCGTTGAATGGGAATTCTAGTCCCTGAGAGTAAATCCTAGGTCCTCCAGAGGGCGGACGTCTATGCCATCCAGAGTTATGGTACCATCTATACATGGGACATGTAAGGCAAATTTCTATGTGTTGTTTTTATCGAAGGAGGTTACTTCGATACGCCTGGGGCTGTAGGGGGAGTCATCCGAGTTCCTGAATGGATCCGACTCACCACCATATCTTTGAGCTCCGTCATAGCCCCTTGGCTTTCCCTAGAATGTGTTGCTTTTAGCAGTCACGGTTTTATGCAAGGTAATATGAACATCAGGATCCTTTGAGGGTCCTAGGTCGGTGACGCAGGTAATTGCAAAGCTGAAGGCTCAAAACTCATCACCACCTACCTGCCCGTCCATGGGGTCGATGTCCAACCCTAGAGAGGACACTCCGAGGAGATAGGGTCCTCTAGATGGAGCATTCCTTCCAAACCTTGATACCCAAGGGCGGAGAGCCTCTCTTGCAGGCCGGAGAGATTCATCATCATCCTGAAAGAAGTGAGGGGATTAGTGATGAAGGAGTAGACCGTTCTCCTCAATAAGCAATGCATACATTAATCCGGATCAAATTAATTCATCGCCAAAGGATATCAAAAGGAAACATATTAGAACCAACTTACATCATGTGTCCGGAGTAGCGAGGACAGCTCGTAACAGAGCGTGCATGACTCCGGGAACCATACCATGTAGGCGTACCTTCTGTAAAAGAAAGGGGACATAAGTCTGGATGTTCCTTGAAACTCTGGTTAGTGATCCTATTCACAGGCTGGGATCAGCCGTATAACTATAACTAATAAAAATGCCTATATTTATGCATATATTTAATTATAGCTATGTATAAATATGGATAAATATCCATACAACATCGTGTTCAAATAGAAATAAATTTCTACTCAGTACTTGGAACCGAACGCTACCCCCTTCTAATAAAAAGCCAGGTCGAAACCAACCATGCCATGAGAGGCTATCTACTGTTCCTTGAGACTCTGGTCAGTGAACAGATGAATCAATAGAATACTAATATCCAGTAACCACATAACATGTAACTATAAACCTCATCGGTAAAATAATGTAAACCCCGGTTCTGAACGTCTGAGTCAGGGGTGGCCAACCTATGGCGCATGCACCAACAGTGGCGCATTTCATGATTACAAGTGTCGCACTATACCCCAAAGATAGTAAATTAAATGACTTTTCTTTAAAATTGCTAATTATGTTCATATATTTTCATTAGGACTTTCAAGAATAGCTAATGAATATTACCAACGCAAATTCAAAGTGTCATTAAAGTAAGTACAGTTTACTTTGTATTCATGTTAAATCCTTTCCTTTACAGCTAAAACAAAAGATTGGCCACCCGTGGTCTGAGTGGTCTCTGTTGCCACCGGAATGACACCGGTGACAAAAGTCCGTCATAGTGAAAACGTGAACATCAGAGGAAAGCTAATATTAACCTCGATGCTGAACGCCTGTGCGATATCTGGTTAAGCCGGAGATTCGATGAAAAGGACCGTAATAACGAAATTGTGATTATTCATGAAAAAGGGTTCATACCCTGGTTCTGATCGTCTGATTGATCAAAATGTTAACTCCGGTTCTGATCGTCTGATTGATCTCTGTTTGTACCGGAGATCCAGTGACAAAGGTCCGTCATCGTGAAATCGTGACCCTCAGCGGTACGATAACATTCCTCAATACTGAATGTCTGTGTTATCTCCAGTGAAGCTGGAGATTCGATGAATAAAGGGACCGTAATAATGTAATTGTGATCAATCATGACAAAGGTTCGTGTGCAAAAGGCCGCAGCCGGAGTCTGAGTGCCGGATTTGACCGTTGCACTCCAAATATCTGACTAGTTCACACCCAATGAGTATCCATTATAGCGGAGTATAATTCAAGGCGGAGCTAAGGGTGTCGGCATAAAGCGACCCCAAATAATGACTCATACACTAACGTAACCTATTAGTAGTGCTAGCTCTATTAACAGTAACCACAACAATAAAACGTGAATATCATTAAACGTAATATCATCAACTCGGAGAATAAGAGGAGGCAGGAATAACTCGTGATCGTATAAAAACGGAAAACGAGAAATCCACCTCTTACTCAAGCTTAATAAAGAAAACGAGAGAAGGGGTAACTCATAACTTTAGAAACAGAAAACGAGCACTCTATGCTCACGCTCTCAAGGTTACATAATAAAAACTAACATCACTCAATAATGTAAGAAAAATAATAAATTTGATTGCTTTTTTTTTTTTTTCCTTAGTAATTGTAATAACCAAGAACGAAGAATAACGACAACGTAACAAATAAACATAAAGATATAGTCTAAATCGAGCACCTTCCTGAGGTGTGAACATAACTATAACAAAGACTAAATCGCTATTCTTCGTAGGTCCAAATTGGACTTGCTAGCAAATAAATACCATAGTAAAAACCAATAATAAATAATGATAATAAAATTGGTCATAAAACGTAAGCTGGATGACAGAGTACCAGATGGGCAAAATTAACTTGAAAATCTACTGAAGCGAACAATACCCAAAATGGCTGCCGATACCGAGGCAGGCCAACCGCTTCCAAAACTAAATCCACAATACTGGAAAAGGAACAAATGCCCGGTACTGAAATAAACTGTCAAAACAAACTATGGTACTTAACATTGGTAAAGGTGAAGTAGCAACGTCAGTCATGTTGAATTAACGACAATCACTTTCGAAAAACACTGGGCAAAACACTTATCAACTTTGCGGGCAAGTCCAAAACAGAAGGATGACCTGGAGAGCGCGAGTAGTAGGTGTCGGTGGGGTAGCCCAACTGTATTCTTTAGGGCCTGTCACGGCCCTCCCCTTTGATGAAGGGATTATCTAAATGGAAGACAGCCTGTGAATAGTGGTTTTCACACGCCCTTGTTAAATACACGACACCAACAAGGTGTTCGCGCGAGGGTTGTAACCTCTGCATTCCATGCTTTTATCTTTCTCTAGTATATTTGGAAAATTTATATTAGAAAAGTGTAAAGAAGGACCCTTTTCACCGGCCGTCACAGATCGACCCAGAAATCACATGTACTTTAAACACATTTTTGTTTAATCTCTCTCTCTCTCTCTCTCTCTCTCTCTCGGAAAAAAAAATAATAGACGTATCTAACACTATAACAGCGAAGAAGAACGAGAGAGAGAGAGAGAGAGAGAGAGAGAGAGAGAGAGAGAGAGAGAGAGAGAGAGAGAGAGAGAGAGAGAGATTTTATTTAAAGAACATGTTAATGCTATGTTTAGAGAGAAACAGAAAAGGAGAGAAGTCTTATTTAAAAGAGCTTGTTAATGCTATCATAGTTTTCTTTGCTTCACTTTTTTCTTTCTTTCTGTTCATCACGCTGGCCCTTCTCACAAATGATCGTAGCCAACAATCTCTTTGTCCTTTATCCCTATCAACAAAAGGCGTTCTATCTCTTCCAGGGTATTGCTAAGATGTCTTGTAATAATGGTGATCCCCTTCGATGGTTATTTGCTTTAATGGCTGCCTTCAGCTTGATGATCCTCGAGATCATAGGCCTATTCCGGCCATATTGTTTAGCCATACAGTATCACTCACATGCACACTGCTCTCATGTTTTTCTATAATTTCTTGCTTCAATTCTAATGAAAGAATTGCCTTCTTCCTGTACTGAAACTTAGCTTTTTAGGCACCATGATTATAGGTAAAATCAAAAAGGAAATGTGAGAAAAGGAAGAAAATAAGCACTGTTAATAACAGACCAAACAGAGGACAACCACATGATACACACAAGAATGGAGAACTGAGCACTTGACGCTCAATGGCGTAATGTTTACTTCGTGTGTCGAAATAAAATTCGGGTGTAGAGTAAAAAATTTGCTCGAATTTTACTTTGGATGTTGGAAAATTCGGATGTAGATACATTCGTGTGTAGAGGTTCCACTGTATTCTATTAATTGTTATATGAAATTAATGATATCGACATCAATGACCTTAGATGTCAGGATGCCTGAAAACTTGAAAACAATCAATCAATCTATAGCTACTGCCTGATGTAAGTTGGCATTAACTAGACCCATTGCTTATGATTTTGATATTGAAATTAATAGCGAGTTGTTCAATAAGATTCTGAAGGCTTGTGCTAGACTGAATCCTAATGCTCCTCCCAAGGCTATTTCATGAACGTTGGATAAGGCCCTTCACTTCTCCTGTGATAGATAAGGCCTCTATCTCCCTGAGGGATCTTACTCAAAAGTCTATCTTTTTGCCTGTTAGGGTTTCTGGTGCTAGAGTCAGTGAAATTGCGGCCCTTTTAAGTGATGATGGCCACATCTCATTCTCGGAATCGGGGAAGGAAAATATTTACCCAAATCCTGCATTCTTGGCAAAAAAACGAACATCCCATAAAATACTGGGGGCCCTGAAAGATTGTTCCACTACAGAAGGTTCCTTCTCTATGCCCCTGGAGTGCTTGAAAGCCTACGTGTTAAAGAGCCGGCCTTTAAAGCTGGTCTACTTTTTAAAGGGGAGCCCACAGGATCTAATCTTTCTCTGAAACAGTTAGGGTCTACACTCACCTATTTCATCAGAAGGGCTGACCCTGATATTATATCATCTTGTCAGGACTATAAAAGTTGCCTCTTCCTTAAATTTTTTCCAATCTATGTCCTTTGTAGGCTTACAATCTTACACAGGAATCAAGGTTCTTCTTTTCAAAGTACTAATTAAATTTATAAAGAATCAAAGCTGATATTTTCCTTTTATGTCATGAGTGTTACTATTTTACTACTCTTTTACATAATTTTGGGGTCTGAAAACTTCGGTTTTCTGTACATATCTACTGTATATAATGTTGCATTGATTACTGTTACATTTATGAGTCTTTGGAAACAATAAAAGACTACTGTTCCTTTTGTGTTTCTTTTCATTGGACCTACTGTACAAAATAAAAGCAGTGTTCTTCAATTTTTAACCCTCCTTTTATAGATTTCGGTCTTTTCACCTAATGGAGACAAAGATATGGAAAAAATATTCCTAGAAAAATATCTTACCATTCTGCAAAGGGAGAAGGATTGTCTATGCCATCATCATCACTCCGCTGCCTTGTGAAATCTGGAGGAGGGGTTTCAGTGGCAGGAGATTCTGTTGTTAGAGGAGGTGGTGGTGTTGCTTG
This sequence comes from Palaemon carinicauda, assembly GCF_036898095.1. Lineage (NCBI taxonomy): Eukaryota > Metazoa > Arthropoda > Malacostraca > Decapoda > Palaemonidae > Palaemon > Palaemon carinicauda. Next base: position 51,720,288 of record NC_090745.1, on the reverse strand, counting down.
ATACTTAGGCTCAGGGTCAAACTCTGCAGGGGGTTGGTTTCTGGTTTCTCGTGACGGAGGAAAACCGTTGTGATGTGAAGCTGCTTCGCTGACCTCTTCATCTCATCCAAGATATTTTTTAGCCAGCAAAACCATCATTCCTCGCTCACCATCATTACTCGCTCACATGAATTTCAGGGACTGCACCAAGGAATGATCTAGTTAGTACACCCTTTTGCTTCAAGTCCTTCAACATTCTTGACCTCTCCGTCAAATTTTCAAGTGTGAGGCCTTCTTCCTCCTTGTCTTGTTAATTGATCTCTTCCTCCCTTATTGAATGGATTAATTCTGCTAGGTCGTTCTCAGCCACTTCCTTGAAGCCTTTGACTTGACTGCCTTCGCCAAAGTCACAAATTTCTAAACAGTCTGTTAGAAGGCTTTGTCAGGACTGAAGCCGCCAAAATCCTCAATGCACCCTGGCCAAACACATTTTAAGCAGGCATTTAATGTCTTTGGTTCGACATCGTGGAAGGAGTCTTCGACAACAAACGGACAACCTACCATCGTGAACTTCTTCCAGTAACCCATCACGTTGAGGTCTGTGTCATTGTTGGTGCCATGTTGGAGTCGTGCTATCACACATCAGCTGTACTGGCCCTCAAAGTTATTACCAATTGGTCCGTATGCTGGATGAGGGCAGTGGTGTTCGGAGGAAAGAACACAACTTGAATATTAGGGACCGTCGCCCTGGTGGAGGATAGCTGTCCAGGAGCATTGTCAAGTGTGAAGAGGACCTTAAACTCCATGCCCTTCCTCTCAAGGTAGTCCTTTACCTCTGGCAAGAAGCAGCACTGAAACCAGCTTTGGAAGATCTCCTTTGTTGTCCATGCCTTCTTGTTGTGCATCCAATACACAGGCAGTAAATTCAAGTTGAGACCCTGAAGTGCACGGGGCCTTGCCACCTTATAAATAAAGCTGTGTTTAATAAGATGGCTGTCGGCATTACCGCACATAATCAATGTACACTTGCGGAAGTCAGAAAGAAGCACATCCATTAGAATACAATACACATGACTGATAAGTACTGTAGGTAGTAGATTGGTCGGGGCACCACCAACCTGATTAGATAATACCACTTGAGAGTTATTGGGTCCTTTGACTGGCCAGACAGTACTGCAATGGATCCTTCTCTCTGGTTACGGCTCATTTTGTCCTGGCCTGCTCAGGCACCGATAGTCTGACCTATTCTTTTCTCATTCTCTTTTGTCCTCATACACCTGACAACACTGACGTTACCAAACACTTCTTCTTTACTCAAGGGGTTGACTACTGCACTGTAATTTTTCATTGGCTACTTTCCTCTTGGTAAGGGTAGAAGAGACTCTCTAGCCATGGTAAGCAGCTCTTCTAAGAGATGGACACTTCAAAATCAAACTATTGTTCGCTATTTTTGGGTAGTGCCATAGCCTCTGTATCATGGCCTTCCACCATCTTTGATTAGAGTTCTCTTGCTTGAGGGTACACTGGGGCATGCTGTTCTCTCATATTTCTCTCCCTCTTGTTTTCTGAAGTTTTTATAGTTTATATATGAAATATCTATTTTAATGTTACTTTTCTTAAGATATTATATTTTGATGTTTATTACTTTTCTTGTAGTTTATTTATTTCAGTGTTTCCTTTCATCACTGGGCTATTTTTCTCTGTTAGAACCCTTTGGCTTATAGCATCGTGCTTTTCCAACTAAGGTTATATCTTTGCCTGTAATGATGATGATAATAATACTGTAGTACAGTAACCTAATTTACTGTAATTGAATTAAAAAGAAATTTAATTTTTAATCATTTGAATTAGAGAAATGGGAAAATATTGCATCATTAGCCTATTTGTCCCTTGGTACCTTAAAACCAGAAACACGGTGTTCCTCCTTGACAATGAACATTTACTGAGGGTTCGTCTTCCAAACCAAACCTGGGAAAAAAATAATAAATGTGTTGTATAAGAATATCATTATTATTATTATTAAAAGCTAAGCTACAACCCTAGTTGGAAAAGCAGGATGCTATAAGCCCAGGGGCCCCAACAGGGAAAATAGCCCAGTGAGGAAAGGAAACAAGGAAAAATAAAATATTCCAAGAATCGTAATAACATTGAAATATAAATATAAACTATTAAAACTAAAAAAAGACGAGGAAAAAAATAAGATAGAATAGTGTGCCCGAGTGTACCCTCAAGCAAGAGAACTCCTACCCAAGAAAGTGGCAGACCATGGTACAGAGGCTATGGCACTACCTGAGACTAGAGTACAATGGTTTGATTTTGGAGTGCCCTTCTCCTAGAAGAGTTGCTTACCACAGCTAAAGAGTCTCTTCTACCCTTCCCAAGAGGAAAGTGGCCACTGAACAATTACAATGCAGTAACGTTTTGGGTGAAGAAGAATTATTTGCTAATCTCAGTATTGTCAGATGTATGAGGACAAAGGAGAATCTGTAATGAATAGGTAAAGGGAAAATAAACCGTAACCAGAGAGAAGGATCCAATGTAATAGTGTCTGGCCAGTCAAAGGACCCCATAACTCTCTAGCAGTAGTATTTTTAGGCAAATTTCAAGCTAAAATGAAACAAGATTTTAATAAATTAACTACATTGCATAAACTAATGGGAACTACAGAACAGGAATTTTAAATATAAAATGTCTATAAAATACCAGTTTCATCCATATTCCACACTTGATCTGGCTTGTACCCCTTCTTCACGATGAGCTTTGGAAGCTCGTCCATGAAATGTGCTGCTGCCTTGTGGTCAGCAGAAGCTGACTACCCTGTAATCTTCATGTTTTTTATCCCAAAATGCTGCAAAATTTTTCAAACCAACCTTTGCTGGCTTGGAAAGACGTCTCTAGGGTTGCGGCATCTTGATTAGTAGACTGTTGGGGATCAACCTCCGTGAAGTGGAATAGAGACTTTTCTTATGGAGGATAAGCTAGTTGACAGCGATGCCCTTATGATGCTGGTTCTCAATCCACAAAAGACATTATCCATCTTAATCATGCCCTTTTCCCTCACCCTGGACACAACCTTTGCACTGCGAGGGGCACTAGCAGCCATGACAGTACTAATCCTCACTGCATTCTCTAAAACCTCATGGCTCTATCATTCACGCCAAAAAGCCTTCCAATGGCAGCGTATTTCATCCCGTCCTTACCCTTATCCAACACTTTAACCTTTTTTTCAAAGGTCATGACCTTCCTCTGCCATTTAGCAGTCTTTTCTTAAGTAGAAGCAGCTCTCTTGGGGCCATGATATTGAAACAAAGGCAAGGCAAAAGTTGGGCAAAATATGCTGAGGTGATGCAGATGTATACACGAGGACACACGAAGCACGAGTGATTCCATGAGTGGCGCAAAGCAAGCCCGGTGCCCTTCTCCTAGAAGAGTTGCTTACCACAGCTAAAGAGTCTCTTCTACCCTTCCCAAGAGGAAAGTGGCCACTGAACAATTACAATGCAGTAACGTTTTGGGTGAAGAAGAATTATTTGCTAATCTCAGTATTGTCAGATGTATGAGGACAAAGGAGAATCTGTAATGAATAGGCAAAGGGAAAATAAACCGTAACCAGAGAGAAGGATCCAATGTAATAGTGTCTGGCCAGTCAAAGGACCCCATAACTCTCTAGCAGTAGTATTTTAAGGCAAATTTCAAGCTAAAATGAAACAAGATTTTAATAAATTAACTACATTGCATAAACTAATGGGAACTACAGAACAGGAATTTTAAATATAAAATGTCTATAAAATACCAGTTTCATCCATATTCCACACTTGATCTGGCTTGTACCCCTTCTTCACGATGAGCTTTGGAAGCTCGTCCATGAAATGTGCTGCTGCCTTGTGGTCCGCAGAAGCTGACTACCCTGTAATCTTCATGTTTTTTATCCCAAAATGCTGCAAAATTTTTCAAACCAACCTTTGCTGGCTTGGAAAGACGTCTCTAGGGTTGCGGCATCTTGATTAGTAGACTGTTGGGGATCAACCTCCGTGAAGTGGAATAGAGACTTTTCTTATGGATGATAAGCTAGTCGACAGCGATGCCCTTATGATGCTGGTTCTCAATCCACAAAAGACATTATCCATCTTAATCATGCCCTTTTCCCTCACCCTGGACACAACCTTTGCACTGCGAGGGGCACTAGCAGCCATGACAGTACTAATCCTCACTGCATTCTCTAAAACCTCATGGCTCTGTCATTCACGCCAAAAAGTCTTCCAATGGCAGCGTATTTCATCCCGTCCTTACCCTTATCCAACACTTTAACCTTTTTTTCAAAGGTCATGACCTTCCTCTGCCATTTAGCAGTCTTTTCTTAAGTAGAAGCAGCTCTCTTGGGGCCATGATATTGAAACAAAGGCAAGGCAAAAGTTGGGCAAAATATGCTGAGGTGATGCAGATGTATACACGAGGACACACGAAGCACGAGTGATTCCATGAGTGGCGCAAAGCAAGCCCGGTGCAAAGGAGTATGGGCTGTTTGAAATTGCCGTGCTAGAAGAGTACTTCTCAGAAACCCGCGAGTATGGGATTTTGTATTAATAGGTTATGAGGTTTTCTTTGTCACAAAGGAGGGAAATCGCAAAGAATGAACCAGCAAAAAGCAAGGGCGGACTGTATCCATTCATTAGAAAATTACACTCTAGCATCTCCCTCAGTCCCTTCAGCTGATAACAGTAGAATGATGAGAAACTTGATCTTCCTCATTCGTATTTTCTTTAGATTAAACTACCCAGGTTAGCTTTTCGGTCTCGTGAAATTAAAGCTCTCTTAATGGACCTTGATGCTTATGGCTTTTTTTTTCTTTTTTTTAAATGCAGATATCTTAGCTCCTAAGTTATCAGATATTTCAACACAAATTAACAAGAAGGGGTTCTTAAAGCACTTGTGAAATTGGTAATGTTACTTCATTATGTAAATGAATTTATGGTAGCTTAAGTTCAGCTGATTACCGCAAAATTTCCATAACTCCCATATTACTTAAAGTTTGTAAACGTCTTTTGACAAAACGTTTAAATGGGTTTGCTGAAGGAAATCATCTGTTCCTTAGTTTGCAATTTAGCTTTTGCAAAGGCCTTGGAGCATGTCATACCCTTCTTACAATCTGCAATGCTGTACAGAAATCTATTGATTGTGGACAGGAAGTTCATATGATTGGCCTTGATTTTAGTGTTTGCTTCCTTTAACTGTGTTAATCATGAGGCCCTTGTTTTTAAACGTAAACAGTGGGTAGTGGGTGGGTCATTTTTCAGCATCTTTATTGAATTTTTAAGTAATAGATTGCAAAGAGTTGTTGTTGATGGACACCATAGGGAGTTTAGGAATGTGATACATTGTGTCCCTCAAGGAAGGAGTGATCTTGGCCCATTACTTTTTATGCTATATACACATATGTGGTTTTGTCTAGAAAACAAGCTCATTGCGTGTTTTCTAGACCAAAGTTATGGGGCGTGAAGTTGAACTGTAACAATACTCAAAGTTGTATCCTTCTCTCTATTTACGGTCCATTTTCCCTTTGCCTACACATACACTTAAAAGTCTAGCCTATTCTTTACATGTTCTCCTCTGTCCTCTTATACCTAACAACTCTGAGATTACCAAACATTTCTTCTCTCAAGGGGTTAACTACTGCACTGTAATTTTGTGGCTACTTTCCTCTTAGTAAGGGTAGAAGAGACTCTAGCTATGGTAAGCAGCTCTTCTAGGAGAAGGACACTCCAAAATTAAACCATTGTTCTCTAGTTTTGGGTAGTACCATAGCCTCTGTACCATGGTCTTCCCCTGTGTTGGGGTAGAGTTCGCTTGCTTGGGGGTGCACTTGGGCACACTATTCTATCTTATTTCTCTTCCTCTTATTTTTTTAAAGTAATTATAGTTTATATATGAAATATTTATTTTATTGCTGTTACTGCTCTTAAAATATTCTTATTTCCTTGTTTCCTTTCCTCACTGAGCTACTTTTCCCTGGGCTTATAGCATCTTGCTTTTCCAACTAGGATTGTAGCTTAGCAAATAATCACAATAATAAAAATAGTAAGTACAGTATATCCCACTTGAAACATTTCATAGCCACAAAATGGCCAGATCAGTGGAATAACAAAATCTGGTGGTAATGAGAGAAATAAAGCCAATTGTTTCTCTAAGTGAATCTGCAATGCAAAAATAAAGGAAGATTGAAGTCATTTTAGCCTGATTGAGCATAGGTTATACAAAACTTAGACATTAGTAATAGATGCTCACATCTCGTGAAGCATTACCAAGTTGCAATCAATCTCACTGTAATTTAATCAATGAACATATTTTTAGCAATTGTAAAGTTTTCGAAAGAGAGAGAGTATCATATTTTGGTAACAAAAGTTTGTCAACCTGAAAATTTCTGTTTTTAAGATTTCAACTTTTTTTTTTTTTTTTTAGAAACATACTGTAGGTTTTATAGATAAGATATAAATTTATTTTCATCATAGATTTTACCTCATAATATATTTTTTTATTCCTGAGCTTTACTCATTTGAGTGTTAGATCTTTTAATAATAATAATCCAATAGAAGACGGTATTGTTGTCAGTTTTATACATTTAAATGTATTACACTTAATTTGTGAATGATTGTAGTGTGATAGATATTATATATGAGATGACTTTCTGCATCCTATTATGGTTATATCTGAAAGTATCATCATAAAGGTATATTGATCTCACAATTAAACAATTGTAGTGTAGAACAAACAATATCTTTTAGGTAAAGCTTTGATGTCTGTCATTTACTTCCTTACAGTAAGGGTGATTGTAAAAATGAAATTTGTTTATGGTTGTATTTACAGGAGGTATGCAAGCTTGTAATGGATGCAAGTTTAGTAACAGTGCTTCATGACTTAAAGGCTGTTTATCTCCTCGGTCGAGGAGAACTCTATCAAGCCCTAATTCCAGCCCTCACTCATTTTATGAAGGCAGCTGGTTCTACTAATGGTAAGTAATCTATAGATATTTTTTTTATATATAAACATTATGACAGTGTCCAAAATATAATAATGTTTTATTTTATCTAAGTACTCATGGTGTTCCTAGGAGAGTAAAGTAAAAAATTTTGTATATAATCAATATTTAGAATCTGAAAAATTTTGATTACTCTTAGGTATCACCTACTAACAAAGGAATTTCAAATTTTCTAAACTTACAGTTCGGTCCCGAAATATGCGATTCCCCATTTATGCGGTTGCTAGTTTTGACAAATAAATTTTCTGTATCTGCGAAGCTGTTCAAAGTCTGGGAGTCAGCACTACAAAATGTATCAAATCTATTGTCTTTTTTGGGCTTGAGCCATGTCGTCCTGATGGAAGTTCCCTTCGGCAGCTTCCTACTGTATAATATTTCTGCGAGTGATATTACAAGAGAATTACTGTCAGGTATCATGGGGTTCTAACCCCCGGAACGACCATCCTAAAATATTGTGTATAATCAGGGATGTATCCGAAGATAACCATAGATATCTGCACCCCCAATAGACTTTACCCAGTCTAATCAACTAGAGGAAGGATAAGTGAGGAGCTGTTACATATCCTCTCACCCTAAGGTGCCCGCGTTCGTCTCTGAAGCCCCATTATTTTCCTTGCAGCATAGACCTATTGTTTTTTGTTGTTTCGTTGTGAGCTCTTTATCAGCTTTTTTGAAGTTTTTCTTTGTATGATGGCTTCCTTTTCGTCGTCTAAGTTGAGTCCAGCTAGCTTGGACGTCTTGTTATTGTACCCGATCGCCCTTATTTCTCGTGTTCACTTAGTTTATTTTATAAGTTTCACGTTAGCTAGTATTATTTTAGCAATACGATGCTTTGGACTTTATTTTATGTTTGCTTTTACATTGCATTGTTGAATTTTATGTTTTTGATGGTGCGTGTCAGTTTCGGGTTTAAAAATGATATTTTCATAATAAAATAAATTTTTTAACATACTTACCCGGTAGTTATATATAATTTAATTCCCACCCTCCTCCCCTCTAGAGACTATGGGCATGGAAGATCTGAGGAATCATGGAATGGTTCCAGGTACCTCGCTGGAGGGCGCGCAGGTGTTACACCTGGCTACCCAATCTACGATTGCCGCGAGTTTTGAAATTTCTGCCGGACGTCAGGGACGTATAGCTATATATATAACTACCGGGTAAGTATGTTCAAAAATTTATTTTATTATGAAAATATCATATTTTGTTTTTCAGAAAATATTTGTCCAGAGATTAAATAAAACTAGCTTAGAGTCAAATTTACGCTACGTAGTACTCATGACGATCGATACAGTCCCACAAAATACTTTGTATCGTTATTTAATATTTCGATAATGGGAATACTAATATTAATTGTTAGCCTATTGGATTCTCATTCAAGCCCTTGGCGAAAGAGTAGAATCTCTCGCAGCTGGCAGGATTAAATTATGGTCCGATGTGAAAGAGTTAAAAAGTGCAAGTGTCAGTGCTAAAATCAGTGCAGTGGAGGGTGAGGCTGCTCAGACCTGTCGTTCTCCTAGCCCTGGACCTCTTCCAAGCTCCCTAACCCCTGGAAGAAGGAATGTCTACAGGCGAAGGGAGGTGAGAGGCGTTAGCTCCCGAGCAGTCGTCCCCTCAAGCGTACCTGTTGACGCTTCCCACGACGCTCGCCCTCGTCATGGGAAAGGCGAGGTAAAAGTGTTATTTTCGCCGTCGGATGACGCAGTTCACAGATGGGGCTGGCATCTTATGTATTTCCCTTCCTACTCAGAGGGAAGTCCTCCGGCCAAGCGGCCCTCTACTTCGGTATGAGCCAAAAGAGCAGCCTGCAGACAAGAAGAGAGTTGTTCTCGTCATGACGCCAACGTCAGGATTCTAAACCCCATGATACCAAGCGTCGGAAAGCCAAGCGTCAAGAAACTGGACATCGTGACGCCAAGCGTCAGAACCCTGGAAGGCATGACGCCGAACGTCAGAACCCTGGAAGGCATGACGCCGAACGTCAGAACCCTTGAAGGCATGACGCCGAACGTCAAGAAGTTGGAGGTTTTGACGCCGAGCTTCAGAACCTTGGAAGTCATGACGCAGAGCGTCAAGAAGTTGGACGTCGTAACGCCGAGCGTTAGAGCCTTGGACGTCAAGCTACTAACGCTGCTGTAAGAGTTAGACATGATGTTGACCTATATAGACTATTCAAAATTAGTGTGAATCATGCAATAGGAGGAAGAACTTTTTGTTATGCTGCACCGAGACTCTTCATCGACCTTCCGCTTGATGTCAAGAATAGCAAAAATGTGGCATCTTTCACAAAAAACCTGAATACTTATATCTTTGAAAAGTGTTATAATAATAGTGATCTGAAAACTATTGAGCCTGAATACAAATGCTAGCAAATAATCCAGAGCAAAATATAAACTGGAAAGAAATTATTTTCACACATCAATGCCCGCCTGAACAGACTCTTAGTGTCTGATGGAGGGCGAGAAATAAACCCCTAAAAGTAAAAATAAAAGTAAGTCATGAAGCCGAGCATCAAAAACACGGACTTCATGGCTCCGGGCATCAAGTTTTTGGACACCATGACGCCAGGCGTCAAGATTTTGGATGTCATGACTCCAGGAGTCATGAAAAGGAGGAGTCGACGTCGAGGAAACAGGACGTCTTGACTTCAGTACGAGGACAATCTGAAGAAGGGAATGACGACTGTCATCTTTCCCCTGGTTATCTTTTAGAGGATGTTTCAGAAGAAGAGGACCCGAAAAACCACCATTCTTCGGCATACCGGAAAAGGCTTATGAGAGTTTTTTTCTGGAGTCTTCCCTGAGAACTTTGTTCCTGCTGCTTCTCGTTCTCCGCCTTCAGAATTTACGCTCTGGAAATCTTCGAAGGAGTCTCTTTTTACGAAGATGGTTTTATCTCGTCCATCCAAGAGAGCCTTAAAGGTTATGGGAGACTGGATGCAATCTTAGAAAGACCAGGGGAAAAACAATTTTCTTGTTTTTCCTCCGGCCAGATTAGCATTCAGGTCGAGTGTTAGGTACGAAATTGGAGAAGCTCTCGGCCTGGGAGTCCCTGCCTCTGCCCAAGGGGACTTCTCGAGTCTGGTGGACGCCCCTCGTTGGACGGCCATGAAAAGGACTTAAGTCTTTTGGTCAACTTCTGAGTTGGACCACCTGCTCAAAGGCATTTCTAGAGCCTTCGAAGTTTTTGATTTCCTCGATTGGACTCTGGGAGTCTGGGGAAAAGGATAGATGCTCTGAAGGATGTCAACACAGAAGGTCTCGTCCATATTATGTCATTTGTGGGCAAGGCGTTGAGAGATGGGGCCAATGAGTTAGCGGCACTTTTCTCAGCAGGTGTCCTTAAGAAAAAGGGCCCAAATGTGCGCTTTTCTGGTGAATGGGGTTACGCCCATGGAGAAATCTGAGCTGCTTTATGCACCTCTTTCTTCGCTCCTTTTCCCGCAAGATATGTTCAGAGAAGTCTCTTCTGTGTTAGCCCAAAAGGCTACACTAGATCAAAAGTACAGGCGATTCAACAGCAAATGTCGCTTTTATTAGAGGAGGTGCGAGATCTAGGGTCACCAGGCTTTTACAATCGCTTGTTCCTGGTTCCCAAGAACTTGGGGGATGGAGACCAGTACTGGATGTGAGTGCGCTCAACGTCTTCGTACGGAAGACGAAATTCACAATGGAATCAACAAAATCAGTCCTAGCGACAGTCAGAAAGGACGACTGGATGGTCTCGTTAGACCTTCAGGATGCGCATTTTCACATCCCCATCCATCCAAACTTCAAGAAATACCTTTGATTCGTGTACAAAGAGGAGGTATTCCAGTTTCGGGCTCTTTGATCTGGACTTAGCACCACGCCTCAAATATTCACAAAGTTGATGTCCAATGTAGCGGGAATGCTGCATTCGAGAGGTATCAGAGCCTCTCTGTATCTGGACGACTTGCTCCTCAGAGCTCATTCCTACATTCGCTGCCTGGAGGATCTGCAGATCACGGATTTATCAGGGGAATCCTTTCCTCGCTAGAGCAGTTTGTCTCCTTGGGAAAGCTGATTCTTCGCCCACTTCAGTTCCATCTCAATCAGCATTGGAACAAGGGGATAGAATTGGAGACAAAGTGTATTCCCATTTCAGAGCCTATAAAGCAATGTTTTCTGTGGTGGAACGACCCTGTCAAGCTCCAAGAGGGTCTTTCTCTAGAGCAGAGGAACCCAGACCTAGTGTTGTGCTCCAACGCCTCGGACTTTGGGTGGGGAGGAACCCTGGGAAAGTTGGAAATCTCGGGTTCCTGGACAAAAGAACAGTAGACCCTCCATTTAAATCAGAAGGAGCTGTTGGCAGTCTTTTTAGCTCTCAAAGGGTTCAAAAATTCAGTTCTGAACAGGGGGGTGCAGGTCACCTCAGACAACACTACGGTGTTGGCCTAGATAGGCAAGCAAGGCGGAACCCACTCGAGGTCTCTTTACGAGACGTTGAGAAATCTCTTTTACTGGACAATGCAAAGGAACGTGAGTCTAGTCACAGGATTCATTCAAGGGGAAAGAAATGTGATGGCAGATAGTCTGAGCAGAAAGGGTCAAGTCTTGTCAACAGAATGGACACTTCATCAGGAGGTCTGCAAGAGCCTGCGGCAGACGTTGGGTTGTCCTTGCATAGACCTGTTTGCCACAGCAAAAGCGAAGAGACTAAAGACTTACTGTTCTCCAGTGCCAGATCCCGAATCAATTCACATAGGCACATTCCTCATGAACTGGTCTCACCTAGTTGTGTACACTTTTCTGCTATTCAAAATAGTACACAAAGTGATGCAGAAATTTGTGTCGCACAAGGGCACCAGAATGATCCTAGTGGTCCCCTTTTGGCCGACAAGATAGTGGTTCACAGAGGTACTGGAATGGAAGGTGGACACACCGAGAAGTCTCCCTATGAGAGTAGGGCTACTCAAACAACCACACTTGGAAAGGTAGCACCTTAACCTCCAAGCTCTACATCTAACTGCCTTCAGACCATCGAAAAACTCACGAGAGCTAGAGGTTTTACGAAGGAAGCAGCTATTGCGATTGCGAGAGCAAGGAGAGCTTTCACCATCGAGGTTTACCAGTCCAAGTGGTAGGTTTTTAGAGAATGGTGCAGAGACAACTCTTTTTCTTCTTCCAGTACCTCTGTGAGTGACTCGGATAGCTGACTTCCTTTTGTAACTTTAAAGGAGGCGTAAGTTTTCGACCTCAACCATTAAGGGGTACAGAAGTATGTTAGCCGCTGTCTTCAGACATAGAAATTTGTACTTGTCTGATGATAAAGATCTCCAGGACCTTTTCAGATCCTTCGATACCACTAAGGAAGGACATCAGGACCCACAGGCTTGGAATCTAGATGTAGTCCTGAAGTGAAATTCATGCCTTCAGCAAAGCTGTAGGCTTTAGACATAACAAGGCTTTCTGCTCCTTACAACTGGGGTTTCTAACAAAGAACGAACGCCCTTCACAACCTTAGCCCAAGGTTTTTGAGATTCCGAACCTTACGGATTTGGTTGGAGAGGAATTAGAGAAGCTCCTGTGTCCAGTAAGAGCCCTGAAGTTTTACCTGGAGAGAACGAAGGATTTACCTGGTAAGTCAGAAGCACTTTGGTGCTCAGTCAAAAAGCCTTCTCTCCTAATGTCAAAGAAGGCTCTATCCTTCTTCATCAGACACTTAATAAAAGAAGCTCATTCACTTTGTAGTGAGGCGGATCTCAAGATTTTGAATGTCATAGCACATGAATTTAGAGCAGTAGCAACCTCTCTACCCTTCAAACAAAATGGGTCCTTGCAGAGTATCATGGACACGACATTCTGGAGGAGCAAATCGGTGTTTGCCTCACACTATTTGAAGCAAGTACAGACTTTACGACCCTCTTAATGAGAGAATGCCTTGATGAAGTCATTGAGCTTCAGCACGGCATTTCACTCCCGTGCTGAAACTTGGTGATGGGCAAGAGGGCTCTCGAAATTGGGGAAATTACTCCCCCAGTTCGAATCTAAATTTCTCTCTTTCTTATCTTTTTCTTCCTCTTTATATTGCTTCAACCTTCTCCTAATATTATAAACTTTCTTTCATGATGCTGTCCCAACCCTATGAGTAAAATTTTCCATATATATATATGTTTTTTTTTACATATATATATGTATGTTTATCTTTTTTTCTCTCTCTCTTTATGGCATGGATGTTTCTACATCTGTTATTGCCACTTGGGCGGATGTTTCTACATCCGGTATTGCTGCCTGCTTTGATGAATGGGAAAGGGGTCACGGTTGGGAGGTGTTTGTGCTCAAAGCTATATGTGAGAGTATTGGATGATCTCAGCCATCCCGAAGATGGTTTGGACCTTTTTGGCGGAACTATTCTCAAGTGTTGGGTCTTCGGAATCCAGGGGGATCCAATGCTTGGGGTAGGACTCTCGGCTTTTGGCCGGAAGCCCGTCATTACAGATATGGGGAGGATGATTCCATAGTTTTTTGGTCTCAGTCCTAACAGGCGGGTTCAGCTTACACTTGTGCCTCTATATCTGTTTTGATGCTATCCTTCGGGTAGGGTATGGAGTGGACCATCTGGGAAGTATACTCTCACTGTGCCGGTAGTGAAGAGTGCAAATTTCCTTCCCAACATGTGATGCCTTAATGTTCTCAAGCAGGTAAATCAAACTTCAAAATAATCACTCTTTTCTTTATTCTGATGGATTCTTGTGACAATGACCCCACCTCCCCTGGATATGCTGACTCGCCCCCGGCACTGTTGACGACCTCTGGCAATTCATTTAAAGAAAACTCCGTTGACGACGTAGGAACTAAAAAGGACTATTCTTTAAACATTCAGAAAAAGGGTAATTTGGGCAACACAGGAAAACTGAATGTCCTGCACGTTACCCAAATCCCTTTAGAAGCTAATTATGATGTGCTACATAAAATATTTGAGTGTTACGGATCAATAAAAGAAATTAGAATGAAACTTCAAGATGATAATTGGGAATCTTGGTTATCATTTAATTGTCATGAGGAAGCATTTAATGCAAGCCGTAATATTGTTAATATTAAAGTAGGTAATATGAGTATTAATGGTGCTCTGTGTGATGGGGCACCTAAAGATCTGGATGTCTACAGACCAGCAGACTGGGCTGATAAAGATATAGAGGCAGATATGCCATCCCAAAGAAAGCCAAAACCACCAATGTGGCTTCTTGCTCAATCTGTAGGAGGTACGGAAAATTATTTCAAGATCTGCAAATTTCTTCAGAGGAAGGTAGGTACGATCGCACCTGGAGATATATCTCGATTCGGGAAGAAAAGTTACTTGATAAAGGCCAAGTCATACACACAGTCTGTTATACTGTCCAATTTGAAGACAGTAAATGATGATATAAAATTGGAAATCAAACCCCATCTAAACTTTAGCTATGGAAGAGGAGTGGTTTTTAATAGGGATCTGTATGAATTTACTGAAGAGGAGATATTGGCTATGTGTCCTCTATCAGTGTGGAAAGTACATAAAGTACCTGGAACATCAATGATTGTTCTTACTTTCCAGGATGCTGATGTACCTTTCCAAATAGACATAGAAAACGAAAGGATCAGAGTTCAACCTTTTAAGCAGAAGCCACTGCAATGTTATAATTGCTTTAAATTTGGACATCCTTCCAAAGTTTGCAATAATGAAAAAATTTGTAATACTTGCTCCAATATTTACCATGGGGATTGTACACTTGAGGCAAGGTGCTTAAACTGCAACTCTAATCATAAATCTAATGATAGGAGCTGCCAGTTTTATAAGTTAGAAGAGGCTTCCCTCAATAAATCAATTCTTGAACATGTAAGCGTTGGGCATGCCAAGAGATTATTAAATAAATCTAATACTTATGCAAAGACATTAAAAACAGGAGAAAAAGTTCCTCGGGAATCATCTCACCCACCTACTACTATAGGTAGTTCTCGAAAAAGGAATTCACCATCTATTGATAATGTGCTGCATAAGACAAGAACATCTCCTCCTAAAGATTTATCATTGAGTATCAACCAAAAGACATTGCCCACCACTATCAAACCTTTGTCCCCCATTACAAAGGATAGTACTAACCTCTCCCAGGCCATATCCTTGCCTGATTTAATGGAGATTCCACCTGACACCAAGTTATCAGGTGTACCTGTAGTGGGGAAGGTACAAAAACCTGGTAACTCGCAACCTATTAATCGTAAAAGAGAGAGACCTCCATCTCTCTCACCCCCTTCCATAAGAAGTACCAGAATTATGATATCACATAAATATGATGTTTTGTCTGTTGATGTTGGCGATCAACCAGAAGACAATTTAAATAAATCAGAAATTCAAGTTGAGGTCCACCATCCCCCTCAACAAATATATAAAAAGATACAAAGAAAAACACCAACGTAAAACCCAACATAACAAGACCATCTCTGAAGAAACCTACAGGTAATAATGTTAGATTAAAAACTGCTAATGGGAAGACCTCATCCAAGATGTCTTCCCGAAATAATCCATAGTTTTCTCCTCAATTTTGCAATGGAACTGTCAGGGTTTAAGGGCAAAATTTGAAGAACTTAAGCTCCTAATTCATGAACATTCCCCCATAATTGTATGTCTACAGGAAAGTATTCTTGATGCTAACACTCCTAGTCCTCGAGAGTATGTTAGCTATAGAACACCATATAATCATCAAGCAGGGAGCCATGGTGGAAGTCTCATGTACGTTCGTCGAGATGTTCCCCAAATACCTATGTCTATATGTACAACACTGCAGGCAGTGGCTGTACAAATTGATATAGGAAGAAAATATACAATATGTTCTCTCTACTTGCCTCCAAATGATAATATTTTATATGATGATTTAGCAGAGGTCATTCATCAACTCCCTCAACCATTTCTCTTACTGGGAGATATGAATGGTAGACATCCTTTATGGGGTGATATTTTAGCAAACACAAGGGGCAATATTATCTCATCAATTGTGGAGAATGAGGATGTGGGACTCCTTAATACAGGAGAGCCCACACACTTCCATGTTCAGACAGGTACCTTGTCAGGCATTGACCTTTCAGTTGCAAGCTCTAACTGCCTTCTTGATTTTGATTGGAGGACATTAGATGATTGGCATACTAGTGATCATGCACCAATCATTATAAACACCAACAAGGGTCCGCCTTTGCAAAGATCGCCACGTTGGAATCTAGACAAGGCAGACTGGGTTAAATTTTCTGAGCTAAGTGAAATCGAAGGGAGAGCAGAACAGTTTGAAAGTATTGATGATGCCATAGACCTACTGAATGGAACTCTTCATACAGCAGGAGTCAATTCAATTCCCAAAACAACAGGGTTATTCAAACGACGACCAGTCCCGTGGTGGTCTTCAGAACTAACTGCACTCCACAGAGCCACAAGAAGATCTCTAACACGATTGCGTAGACGCAGAACTGATGAGAATTTAATTATGTACAAGAAATGTAGAGCACAGTTCCGTCGTGCTATGGAAGAAGCAAGGCGCCAGTCATGGATGTCTTTTGTTTCCTCCATTAACAGTAGAACACCACCATCTTCTGTGTGGAGGAAAGTAAAAAAGATAGCTGGTAAATTCGCCCCCAACCCACCACCATTGTTGAAGGTGAATGGCCAGTATGTAACTGAATCAAATGAAGTTAGCAATGCCTTGGCTAATCATTTTTCAAATGTATCCAGCAAGTGTGAAGGAGCCCCTGGTCACCAGTATAGGAGCACTGAAGAAAAGAAAATTTTAAATTTTGCAACAAGAAGGGAAGAGTCGTATAATTCTCCTTTCACTGAAAGAGAATTTGATTCCGCACTTGCTCATTGCAATGATACAGCCCCTGGACCCGATGGAATTCCATATGCAATGATTAAACATGTACATTTTAATACAAAGCTATTTATTTTAAGCATTATTAATAGAATATGGCAGGATCATAGTTACCCAAGTGTTTGGGAACTAGCCATTATTTTAGCCTTTTTAGAACCCGGTAAAGACAAGTTTTTAGCAGCAAACTATCGTCCTATTGCATTGACATCTTGTTTATGTAAAATCATGGAGAAGATGGTCAATGCAAGGCTGATGTGGTACCTTGAAAAGAAAGGTATTTTATCACCGATTCAATGTGGATTCCGAAAAATGCACTCAACGACTGATGTGTTGATACGACTTAAGTCTTCTATTTATGAAGCTTTTGCTTCCAAACAGCACCATGTTACAGTATGTTTTGACCTTGAAAAGGCATATGATACCACATGGAGATATGGTATACTTAAAACCATTCATGAAATCGGATTGAGAGGAGAGCTGCCACTATTTATTCAGGCATTTCTTTCACGTAGAGTTTTTCAAGTGAGAGTTGGGGATACTCTATCAGAGAGTAAGTGCCAGGAAGGAGGAGTTCCTCAGGGTAGTGTGCTGAGTGTAACCCTTTTTGCACTAGCAATTAATGGGATATCCTCAGCCATTCCCCAGGCTGTTCTCTCAACATTATTTGTGGATCTCTCAATATCATTTGCTGGCACTAGAATGGCAATGGTTGAGAGAAAAATCCAACTCGCTATTGATAAAATTATCCAGTGGGCTGACATGAATGGATTTAGGTTCTCGACAAGTAAAACTACCATTGTCCATTTTTGTCGTATCCGGGGAGTACATCCAGACCCGGATATATACATTAAAGGTCAACGGATACCATGTGCAAGAGAAGCTAAATTTTTAGGTTTGATATTTGATTGTAGGCTTACATGGGTTTCTCACTTAAAAGCGTTAAAAGCTTAATGTGTTGAAGCTCTGAATATCTTAAAAGTATTGTCCCATACATCATGGGGGGCAGACCGCAATACTATTTTAAAATTATACAAGCCCTTGATTTTTTCCAAAATTAGTTATGGTTGTGAAATATATTCTTCAGCCACCCCAAGCCGGCTAAAAATACTAGACTCGATACATCATGCAGGTATTAGATTGTCTACTGGAGCTTTTAAAACCTCGCCTATCCCAAGTCTCCTTGTTGATGCTGGAGAGTTACCTCTAGACCTTCACCGAATGTCTTCCATTATTCGGTATTGGTTTATATTGCAAAGACTCCCTAACTCTCTAGCCTTTCAGACTGTAAGCCTCGTAAGACACGCATCATACTTTGAGTTGCACCCAAAATCTCCTCAACCTTATGGCTTTCGGGTGAAACGATTATTAAATAGTCTGGATATAATTAGAAATAAGGTACTTCCATTCAAGGTATCATCAACGCCTCCATGGAAGTTACCAGAGATATCTTTTTGTAAATATTTTATTGGAGATAAGAAGAATATGTCAGACCCAGAAGCCAGGTGTCTTTTTAATGAACATTTTAAAGAACATAGAGGATCAACTTTTATCTATACTGATGGCTCCAAATCTGATGCTGGCGTTGGATTTGGAGTTCATAGTAATGGTTTTAATTGTAGAAATGCACTTCCTCTGACCGCTTCCATATTTACTGCCGAACTGTATGGCATATTAACCGCTATTGAGAAAATAGCGTTGGAGAAGGAGGGTAATTTTACAATTTTTAGTGATGCAAGGAGTGTCCTTCAAGCTATAGAAGTTTTTAATTCTAATAACCCTTTAGTTTTAAAGATTTTAGAATGGCTTTTTATTATTGGACGGAGAGGTATAACAGTTCAATTTTGTTGGGTTCCAGCACATTTAGGTGTGTCTGGGAATGAGAAGGCAGATTCACTGGCTAAGAAGGCTGCATCCGAGTTGCTGCCAAGAAGGTATCCCATTCCCTGTAATGATTTCTTACCTGACATCAAGAAATTGGTTTGCAATAAATGGCAACAGCAATGGGATAGCCTAGATGGGAATAAAATGCAAGAGGTAACAAATGACATATCTCCTTGGAGGTATAATATGATGCCCCGAAAATGGGAGACGTCTCTTTGTCGTCTTTAGATGTCAGGATGCCTGAAAACTTTAAATCATTCATTCATTCTTTGTCGTCTCCGTATTGGTCACACTCGGTTGACACACGAGTTTCTGCAGAAGGGCCAACACCAACCGTATTGTGACGACTGTTTAGTACCTCTAACAGTAAGGCATTTGTTGACCGAATGCCCCAATTATAACAACTTAAGGAATAGATATTTGTTTGAGGCTCGAGGTGAGGGTGGCAGGTTCATCCTTGCCAAGATTCTTGGAAATGATGTGTCCTACCATGCAAGTGGCATTTTTAGATTTATTTCAGAAGCAGGTCTTCTGAAAAATATTTAACTTTTATGACATTCAACTTTTATGATTTTAATTGAATACTCTTTTTTTTTATTTTTTTTTTTTATTTTTTATTTTTGTATACATTAATTAAATGTTACCGGCGTCAATGACCTCAGATGTCAGGATGCCTGAAACCTTTAAATCAATCAATCAGACTTTACGAGGACTGCTACACTCTGGAACCATTCGTAGCAGTGAGTGCAGTAGTGGGAGAAGGATCTACCACTACAATCCCATAACCTAATACCCCTTTTCTTCTCTTGGAACTATTAATTTTTTATGGTGGTTTGGAGACTGGACGCAGTCTTCCACAAACATTGATTTGCAGTCAGGTGGTCAGTTTGTTCCTTGAGAGTGCCTGGAACAAGGGTATTGGAAGAGGTCCTGTCACATAGAGGTTATACACCAGTTTGACAGCTCCCAGAGGTCTTCAGCCCCTTGGGTTGGTCGCTGGATCTCTTAAGGAAAGTGGACATAATGAGGCGGGAAATCATTGAAGTCAGCTTCCTTAACAGGTACGAACCCTTAAGTTGGTTTATTAACTCTTAGGTAAATTCCAACGATGTTGGCTGTCTCTGACCCTCCACCAAAGGTGTCAATCAGCTATATATATAACTACCAGGTAAGTCAGATGTTTAAAAATGATATTTTCATAATAAAATAAATTTTTGAACATACTTACCTGGTAGTTATATATAATTTAATTCCCACCCTCCTCCCCTTGAGAGACTAAGGGCATGAAAGATATGAGGAATAGTTGGAATGGTTCCAGGTACCTGGGTAAAGGGCGCACCGGTGGTACACCTGGCTACCCAATCGGCGATTGCCTTGAGTTTTGAAATTCTACTGTGACGTCAGGGACTAAAGCTATATATATAACTACCAGGTAAGTATGTTAAAAAATTTATTTTATTATGAAAATATCATTTTTAAACATAAAACTTAACCGCTGGTTATATAAGAATGGCCGTAGTCCCTGGACGCCCGGCAGAAATTCAAAACTTGTGGCAATCGCAGATATGCCAGGTGTACACTAGTGCCCTCACGGTAGATAGGCCGAACTATTCCAACCAATTCAGACCTCTGCCGCTTTCGCTGGCAACAACAATTGGAATTCACTCGTGATTAACCTGGATTTTAGCAGTATTTTGGTGATGTACTCCTATTTTCGGGTTCTGGCATTTGCTTATTTTTGTTTGTTTGATCTGTGATCACGTGTTTATAACTTAAAAGGTAGGATTAGGAGTTTTTCTACCTATTTTAAAGCTAACGAAAGCATAATGGCGATATGTAAACATCTCGCCTCATCTATGACGTCACAGCCATATGACGTAAGCTAAAGTCTGACTTGCTTTTTACAAAGAATGATAAGTGAATACTTTCTTACAGAGTAACAAGTTACAAATTAAGTTATAAATTTAAAGGATTATGTTATTTTAAGAAAATTTTTGTCCTTTCAATAGGTTTTCTTTGGATAATCTTCGATCTGTTTTCAAGATTAACTAGCGTTCAGTTTATTTATGCTACGCAGTTTTCAGTCTACCGTTACGATATTACAATTTCTCTTTGTATCGATTTTTATGAATAGTACATTCTTCTTACAAACTCAAGTTTTAAGTTGTACTAGATAAAAGGACCCTGTTATTTTGCAATTTATTGGTCCTTTTAGTATTTTTCTTTAGTCAGAGATTGAAGAAAGTTACGGTTCAGTTAATGTTTATACGATGTAGTATTCTTGACAATCGATATACTGTAGCTCACGATTCTGTGTATCGTTGTTTACTTGGTTTTTGGAATACTAAAATTTTTCATATAATAATTATAGATGTTCCAATTGTTACTGGTGATAATTCGCCTTTTATTGGAACCCCTTAATATAAGGGTTGGTTTTGATATATAGATATATTCTTTTCCTATATCTATTCAGGTAATATGTTAATATTTTATATTGAATATTTTGTTGCATTTACAGTATATGGGATTCAGTAACTTTTGCATTCCCATTCAAACCCTTGACAGAATAGTTAGTCTCTCTCTACGGGGGTCATTTTGTTTAAGAGCGTGTATACTTTGGTTTTTAAACAATTATGAAAATATAATTTCTGGGCTCGAACCTGTGCCGCCCAGTGAATAAGCTCCATTTAGCACTTATTCTTAGGTAATTTACTGCTAAATATACCAGAGAAAAAATGTAAAGGAGTGCTAGGTTAACTAGCTCGCTCACCTATTGGTGTCGGTATAAAATTGGGCGTATAATCCAGAGGTCCCGCACTATTTAGATTCATCCACGACAGAAACCCCAATAGAGGAGAGCCGTTCAACCTCACTCGGTACTACTAACACTGCATCCGCTCAGAACCCAACTCCTTTTAGCATGTCTTGTGTTGTAACCCGCTTTTTTGTTGTGCTCTCGTTTTTCCACTTATTTTCATTGGATTAAGGCTTCTTCGTCGGTTTCCCTGGAGACACCGTCTAAGTTAAGAACCAAGCTTGGTTTTGCTGTGTTTTGAGCAACCTAGATCGTTTAATATTTGAATTATAGGAGTTTATTCTCTTCGTTCATATCGATCTTGCTTGATTCCACTTACAGTTGGTACTCCTGTTTTGAGAGCTTTTAGTTTCACTCGCGGTGTTACTATATGTATTATTTTTATTATTTTTATTATTAATTTTATTTGTTATTGTGGATATTCATTATTTAGCGTTTAGAACCCTCGTGGTTCACTTTTTGGGCCGATATCATTTACGTATCGTTATGGCTGCCGACCTTCGTTGCTAGGCGGCAATGTTATTTTTAAGCCATCAGGTGTGTCTTTTGTGATTTAATTATTATGTTGCATGCCTTGCCCAAAAATTTTTATGTGTTTATTTTATATTATCAACGCTATCACTATTATAATGAATATTGTGCTATTACTCCGTTTGATCTGTCTGGTTGGGGATCGTCAGTTGGTAGCCCTGCTGCTCCGTATCACGTGATCCTCCCCCATGCTCCCCCTCTCGCTAGGTGGGCGGCTAGGCTTCTCTCCCCCCCCCCTCCCCTAGGGGACCGTTGCCTTCCCTCCTTTTAGAGGGGGTAGTTCAGTGTTTATGGACTTTGTCCTCCGGGTGTCCCGGCGGGTTCGTCTCTGTCTAGTCTGGTTGGCCACCGGTCAACAGTGTTGGATCCCGGTGCACCCTATTTTATATTCACTTATCACACTGGTTTATGTTATATGAAACCCTCTGGGTTCGGTTGGCGGTTCTTATCTACAGTTCCGTCCCCCTATTAATTTATAACAGTTCCTATGATTATATATAATGATTATATGACAGATCACTATCCCGGAGTTCCTATACGAATTGGTTTTGGATACTTTTATTTCCCGGCCCGGGGCTTAGCCTCGCCCCGGGAAATCAGACACCATGTGTCTTAATTTCTTGTTGTTGCATCCTTTTTTATGCTCCCGGCTCGACCGGAATGGATGGCTATACTTTAGTCTTAAGCTAGACTTATGTTTAGGCCCGGGTCCTCCGGACCCGCCCCTACTTAAGAATATTACAGTTAAGCTCTAATCTTGTGTTAGGCTTATGTTAGGCCCGGGTCCTCCGGACCCGCCCCTACTTAAGAGAATTACAGTTTCTCATATACTATTCTTTTTATAGATGGTGCATTGTCAGACGACGGCCTGTGCAGCTGTTCTACATCAGCCCTGCGGCCATACCGTCTGTCGGTCTCACGCCCTCTGCGGAGTGCAGCTGGAGGATGTCGTGGTATGGCACCCGGATAACTGTGTGGTCTGTTTTGACCTCGTTACCACCCTTGGATCTGACTCGGTGAGTCCCGTTGGCTATGTTGCCTTCTTATTTATCTTACCTTTTTTGGCATACATACACTATTTAGTAAGATATCTATGGTCTTGAAGGACCACTGGGAGTCTTCCCTTTTTAATTCCCACTATTATTTCAGGCATCCCCGGAGCAAAAGTCTGCGGCTCGGGCCACACTGAAAGTGTGGGTTGGTGGTTTTGCCCGGAACGTGAAGTCCAAGCGGCCGTACGTCCTCTCCGAGGACTACTGTTCCTTGATTTACCCCAACGCCAAGTCTTCAGCCGCTGTGGCTAGGCATGTTGCAGCTCCCATCATTGCCCACATTGATGCCACCATAGCGGGGTTCATTGATCCAGAGCAGGATCCGTCGGACGCCCCCGGGGATCTAGAAGACAATGTTGCCTCCATGAACCTTGACGTGGAACCCATGTTATTGGATGATCCAGATACAGGTAGGGTGGTAAGTGAGGCAGGTGTTTCCGGCGCTGAGATTCCTATCCTCAGCCCCTCTCTTTCTTCTTCATCTGATCGCTCTTCCTTTCATGGTTTTTCTGGGGACCGTGATTCGTCCCAACGATCACACTCGGTTCCCCCCAAGAATAAGTCTAGAACCTTACCTAAAGCTCATAAGCCTCATAAGGCTTCTCATGGTTCTAAGCAGAATACAAACCTGTCATCTAAGGCTTCTGGCTCCTCCTCTAAGTCTCGCGACCCGGGAGTTCATTCCGCCACTCCGGCTGCTAGCCCGGGCCTTTCCGAATCAGCCATGCTTCGCATCGTGTCGGAGATGCAGGCCAAGTTGGTATCAGAGATGCAGTCTAAGATGGACACGATGTTCTCTAACATCGGTCAGAGACTTGGGGCATTAGAGCAAGGTGCTCCGGAGCGAGTCCAAAGCTCTCTCATCCCGGATGCCTCTAAGCTCCCGCCGTTTGCCAAGAATAACCCTTGGCGTATGGCTCTTCATTCCCCGTTCTCAGACGGAATGTTAACTTTGGAGGGTCTTGGCACTCGTCCCCTAGAGGACTTTGAATTCTTTCCTCCTGGTCTGGCATTTCCATTTCATGGTTATGCCAGGCTTACCGAGGAAGCTTTGGTTCGGTTAGACAAGGTCCCCAAAGAGACAGTCATCTTTCCTAAAGAGCAAGCCCAATCTGTGTGGGCCAGATTCCTGAATGACATCGGCTGCACCAACACCATGTTGACTCCTTATAAGAGCTCCTTCACAATGTTCTTAATGGACAAAAACACCGTGACTCCATGTGTCA
Organism: Palaemon carinicauda; assembly: GCF_036898095.1. NCBI lineage: Eukaryota > Metazoa > Arthropoda > Malacostraca > Decapoda > Palaemonidae > Palaemon > Palaemon carinicauda. The sequence goes on along the minus strand of NC_090745.1, from coordinate 51,695,921 downwards.
ATAAGGTAGCAGAGCTTGCCTTCCAATATGCTCTGGAGGAGAAGCCCTTGCCTCCCATCCGAGAGGTGGATCCAATCTCCCTCCTTCTTCCTTCAGGCATTGAGTGTTGGGACAACGTCCATACCACTTTTACCTCTGGCAAGCTAGCAGCAGACTGTGCTTCAGTAATGTTTAGTGAGCGGCTTCCCCGTCTCCCGGAATCCCTCATTAAACAGGAGTATGATTCCCGCCTACGCGTTGGCCGTACTCTGAACTTGGCCACTTCCACGGAGTCGATAGCCTTGACTTACGATACTGAGAGTATTTTTAAGTCTCTCAACAAGGCTACGTTGCAGTCATTATACTATGACCTGTATGACTTCGCTACTGCTAAACGCAGGTGTCGCAAACATGTCCTGGCAGAGGCGACTATTAGGCATGAACCTAATAAGCTTATCCGGTCCTCCTGTTGGGGTCCAAATCTCTTCCCTGAGGTTCTTGTAGAGGAAGTCTTGGCGGAGGCCACTAGAGTCAACCAGAGCCTTAAAGCCCGTTGGGGTTTGACTCCTAAACGTAAATATGACCCTGCAAATTACCAAGCCCGGGGTAGGAAGAAGCTCCGTCCATATACCTCCACCCAGTTCAGGCAACAGCAGAGTGGTTCGTCCAATTTCCGGCTGCCTCTTCCCCCATCTCCTGTTGCCCCTGCACAGCCTTCCACCTCTCAGGCTCCTTCGGACGACTATGTCACCGTTCTGCTCCCTAAGAGCCAGCTTTCCGGTGCCTCCGCCACTTCTCCTGCCTTTAACCAGTCTTATGAGGCTCATAGCTCTTCCCAGAGTTATGGTAGAGGTAGAGGCTACCACCGTGGTTCTAACCAGAACAAAGGCAGGGGAAGAGCTTTTCGCAGGGGAAAGAACTTCCGAGGCGGACGTGGAGGCAACTCCTCAAACCAATACTGAGGTGCAGCAGGTAGGGGGGAGGCTCTATGCCTTCCGCAACAAATGGAGGTTCAGTCCCTGGGCTTTCAGTATCATCTCCAAGGGACTGGGGTGGAGTTGGATTCAAGGACCTCCTCCTCCGAACAAATTTCATCAACATTCCACTCCGGACCTGGTCGAATTTGTCCAGGATCTTTTACAAAAGAACGCCATACAAGAAACGAAACACCTGAAGTTTCAAGGTCGGCTGTTCAGTGTCCCGAAGAAGGATTCAGACAAGAGAAGAGTGATTCTAGACCTATCCCTTCTCAACTTGTCCATTCAATGCGACAAGTTTCGAATGCTTACCGTCTCGCAGGTGCGGACCTTACTTCCCCGTGGGGCCGTCACCACCTCTATCGATCTTACAGACGCCTATTATCACGTCCCGATAGCGAGACACTTCCGTCCGTATCTAGGCTTTCGCTTAGGGGACAAAAGTTACTCCTTCAAGGTGATGCCTTTCGGGCTCAACATCGCCCCAAGGATCTTCACAAAGTTAGCAGAAGTCGCTGTTCAGGAACTCAGAAATCAAGGGATTCAAGTAGTAGCCTATCTGGACGACTGGCTCATTTGGTCAGACACCTCCCAAAATTGCCTAAAAGCCACTCACAAAGTCATCCATTATCTTCAATCTCTAGGCTTCCAGATCAACTTCAAGAAGTCCCGTCTTCTTCCAAAATCGAAGTTCCAATGGCTCGGCCTGCAATGGGATCTTATATCTCATACTCTGTGTCTTCCCAAACCCAAGAGGTTAGAGATTGCAAGGAACACCAAACGCTTTCTCAAAGACAAAGTAAGTTCCAGACGACTCCAAGAGAGGATTCTGGGGTCCCTTCAGTTTGCCTCAGTGACGGATCTTCTTCTGAAGGCAAAATTGAAAGATATCAATCGTGTCTGGCGTTCGAGGGCGAACCGGAAGCTCCGGGACAGGAAAGTCCGCCTTCCTCCCATTCTACGGGAAAGACTTCTTCCTTGGACAAGAGCAAACAGTCTGTCAAAGTCCGTTCCCCTTCGATTTCCGCCTCCGAAGTTAATCATTCACACGGACGCATCCTTATCAGGTTGGGGCGGCTATTCTCAGCTCAGGAAAGTTCAAGGTCTTTGGTCCCCCTTGTTCCGCCAATTTCACATCAATGTGCTGGAGGCCATGGCAGTTCTTCTAACCCTGAAACGTCTCGCTCTTCCCAAGAGACAACACCTTCGTCTGGTCCTCGACAGCGAAGTGGTGGTTCGCTGCCTCAACAGAGGCGGGTCAAAGTCAGGGCCTCTGAACCATGTTCTAGTAGCCATATTCTCCCTAGCAGCCTTGAACCGTTGGCATCTTTCAGCAGTCCACCTGGCGGGAGTCCGGAATGTAGTGGCAGACGCCCTGTCCCGGACCTCCCCTCTAGAATCGGAATGGTCACTCGATCTAAAGTCATTTCGGTGGATTCTCTCTCAGGTTCCCGGTCTCCAAGTGGACCTCTTCGCCACGGAGTCCAACCACAAATTGAGAGTATATGTGGCTCCCAATCTAGACCCTCAGGCTTACGCCACAGACGCCATGTCTCAGAATTGGGACATCTGGGAAAAGATTTATCTCTTTCCCCCGGTGAATCTTTTGCTGAAAGTTCTAGACAAGCTGAGATCCTTCAAGGGACAAGTAGCCTTGGTCGCACCCAACTGGCCCAAGAGCAACTGGTATCCTCTCCTGCGAGAGTTGAGACTATACCCTCACCCGATACCCAATCCGGTTCTGTCTCAGATAGTACAAACACGCGTTGTGTACGCTTCCTCAAACATTCAGAGCGCCCTAACTTTATGGACTTTATGAAGTTTGCGGCCATGCATGGTGCCAATATTGATCCTCAAAACACCCTGTTCCTAGAATCGGATAAACGGGATTCCACCATCCGCCAGTATGACTCTGCAGTTAAAAAGTTGGCAAAATTTTTGATAGACTCAGACGTGAACTGTATGAACTTGAACCTTACAGTCACTTTCTTTAGATCTTTATTAGAATCAGGTCTGGCAGCCAATACTATCACCACTATTAAATCTGCTTTGAAAAAGATCTTCCTAGTGGGTTTTAACATAGACTTAACCGACTCTTTGTTAGCTTCAATTCCGAAAGCCTGTGCCAGACTGAAACCGGTTACTCGTCCTACCCCGGTGACCTGGTTCCTTAATGATGTACTCAAATTGGCTTCTGATACCCTTAACAGTTCTTGCGATTACATTCCCCTTCTCAGGAAAACACTTTTCCTGGTGAGCTTGGCTTCCGGGGCAAGAATTTCTGAACTGGCAGCCTTGTCGAGAGACCCGGGTCATATTGAGTTCCTGCCTTCGGGAGAGGTCCTTCTTTCACCTAACAAATTCTTTTTGGCTAAGAACGAAGACCCTCAGAACAGATGGTCCTCCTGGAAAATTGTTCCCCTCACGCAAGACCCGTCTCTGTGCCCTGTTACTACTCTTAGGTCTTATTTATCCCGGACCTCCTCTAACTCCTCGGGGCCTCTATTCGTTAGAGAACAAGGCGGTACCATTACTATTAAAGGGATCAGGCAACAAATTTTGTATTTTATTAAACAAGCTAGCCCTGACTCTTTTCCTCTTGCACATGATATCAGAGCGGTTGCTACTTCGGTGAACTTTTTTCACCACATGAATTTTACGGACCTTTCCAGGTATACAGGGTGGAAATCACCGTCAATGTTCAAGAAACACTACCTTAAACATTTGGAAGCCCTAAAATTTTCTACAGTAGCTGCAGGGAGCGTAGTTGCTCCCAGGTAACTCACAGGTTAATGCCTTGTCTCTTTATCTCTCCCTCTTACCTGCCTCATTTATACCCTATTGTATTCGTTGGTCTCGCACCTGAATACTGTTATTATATTTGTAAATTTTTAAACTCCTGAGTATCTGTATATATTATCACTCACGGCATTATTATACCTACCTTATTTGTCAATTGTCTACCAAGTGGATTTATGTTCATATTTAAGATACCCTTATAATTGTTTTTTGGTACTCATCTCTGATTAAAGCATCCTGTATTTCCCTTACGCTTATGTTTTTTCCTTTATTTTGCAAGTTTGTTGACATTTCTCTTGTATAGATTCACTGGGCGGCACAGGTTCGAGCCCAGAAAAGGGATTTTGACGTAGGAAAAATCTATTTCTGGGCGAGGGACCTGTGCCGCCCAGTGAACCCTCCCAGCTCCTCTCCCTTGGAGTCCCCAAACTTTGGGTGCTAAGGAGTTGGGTTCTGAGCGGATGCAGTGTTAGTAGTACCGAGTGAGGTTGAACGGCTCTCCTCTATTGGGGTTTCTGTCGTGGATGAATCTAAATAGTGCGGGACCTCTGGATTATACGCCCAATTTTATACCGACACCAATAGGTGAGCGAGCTAGTTAACCTAGCACTCCTTTACATTTTTTCTCTGGTATATTTAGCAGTAAATTACCTAAGAATAAGTGCTAAATGGAGCTTATTCACTGGGCGGCACAGGTCCCTCGCCCAGAAATAGATTTTTCCTACGTCAAAATCCCTTTTTTTTCCAAAGAGTAAAACGCAAATTTTTAGTGCTAGATTAGTGCAGTGAATTTTATTCAATTCAGTGGAGGGTGCTTCTGTTCGGACCTGTCGTTATCCCAGCCTTAAACCTCTTTCAAGCTCCCGGACCCAGGGGAGAAGTAACGTAGAGCGGCGAAAGGAAGCGAGAGGCGTAGCCTTGCGTTTACCGTCTTGTAAGACCCGCACAGAATTCCCCTCGAGCGTTTTCTGTCGATCCCCAGAACGCTTGCCCTCGCTGTTGGTAAGTCGAGGTAAAAGTGTTTTCTAACATTAAGCGATGACGCGCATGAGGCGCGAAGCTGAAAACAATATTAGAAACGTTCTCCATGTGTTACGGTTCATGCATCGTCAGCGTCAGTCAGACGTGGACGCGTGGCTGCCGCTTCCACCAGACGGGTGTTCGTCTCCCGAAAGTGGGGAGCGCTATGGAAACGTCGGAGGCGGCAGGTTCGTGTTTTGAAGATGCTGCACGCGTGTCGCCTAAGATTGATCCTAATTGGTCTTTGCTATTAGACATGAAAAGGCAACTATCTTGGTTGTGCAGTGTTATCAGCCTGCCGTTGGCAGTGTGGTTGGGTGTCATGAGTCCGGTTTTGACGCGTTGTCGCACAGGCGACCTGCTAATTCCGGTGATGACGCGTTGTCGCACAGGCGACCTGCTAATTCCGGTGATGACGCGTTGTCGCACAGGCGACCTGCTAATTCCGGTGATGACGCGTTGTCGCACAGGCGACCTACCAGCCGCAATGTTCAACGGTGGGAGAAGGTGGATGCATCTCGTCGAGGCGGTCGCGGGGTGGAGCGTCAGCGTCAGCGTCAGTCAGACGCTACGCAACCCATGACAATAGAATTTGATGTCTACATGACCATGAATGTCTAGTGTTGGAACATTGTTGCGCCAGGCGCTATATTAAGAAATAAATCTTAACTTGAAAGATATTATGTTCTCAGACCAAGGCCTGCTGGACTAATTCTTGGTTGAGAGAGTTAGAATTAAAACTTCTAAAGCATTGAGGTCAGAATTCAGAATCTTAAGGAGTTGACTCCTAGGAAACAAGACTTCTCTTTTTAGGATAGAGACTTGTAGGAGGAAGGGAGTGACTTTCAGAAACTCATGAGGGTTTTTTCTGAAGAGTTTCCCTTTTATTTTGTATCTGCTGCTCCTCGTTCCTACTTCAGAGTTTATCGCCAGGTGCGTCGAAGGTGTCTCTGTTTATTATTTTATTATTATTACTAGCCAGGCTACAACCCTAGTTGAAAAAGCAAGATGCTTTAAGCCAAAAGGCTCCAATAGAGAAATATGGCTCAGTGAGGAAATAAGAAAATAAATAAATTAGCATTAAATCGTTCTCAGAAGAGTAGCAGCGCAAAGAGACAGTGCTGATAGGGCAGTGCAATAACGCGTCCTCAATGCAGCATAACGAACTTAACTGTAGAGGTTGGTGTAGCAGCACCTTCAGCTGCAACAGCAGGAAGTGCATTAGGGCCTTTATGAGAAAAGAGCGTAAGAGTATATCTCTCGCAACGGGCAGATCTTTTATGATTTAATGTGATATAGTTAAAAATGCAAATGTTCAGTGGGTCCTAAACATAACACAGTGCACTGGAGGATGTGTTCATTCGTGTCCGTCTTACTCCTAGCTCGACACCTCTTTCATACTTCCCAACCCCTGGGAGAAGGAATGTTGGAAGGCTAAGGTATATCGCGGTCCTTGTCACGCTAAACGTATGTTCCACCGAGCGATCCTGTCGATGCATTCCAAGACATTCGCTCTTGACTTTGGAATGACGAAGTAAAAGTGTTTTTTCGCCTTCGATTGACGAACTATGGCGTCACAACCATGTGACGTAATCTCTTAGGCAGAGCGAGATTTGAATGTCTTGAAGCGATCTGTTCATCATCGCTATGGCATCACGGATCTTGTGACATATTTCTGCGTAATAGGACGCAGTTCCCTGACGAGGCTGGCGTTTTACGTTTTCCCTTCCTGCTAGACTATGAAGTTACTCGTCACGAACGCACGCTAACAGGACTTACCCTCGCAGCAGGCGTGTCGCGATGCTTAGGCTGGAAGCAATCGAGCATGTTTTCTTCCACGAGAGAGGCGGAAGTCAGACAAGTCGCATACAAACGTAACTCTTCCTCTGGAATCTTACACACTTTCCGGGAAGAAAGCGTTCGTCCTCGTCGAAGGACGCAAAACCTAGACTTGGTTGACACCAACCAATACGTTCAAGACCTTTCATGAGTCGTATGTCTCCTGAAAACCTATCCTGCAGTAACTGATGTTCGCCGGAGGTTTTCTTTTCGGAAGAAGGCGACGTGTCAGCACCAAAAATCGTGTAAGACACGCAGTTCATCGGGGGAAAAGGCACTCGGTTTACTTCTGTTCACGCTTCTTCTCCTCCCCCAGATTGGGGGAATGTCTAGTACTTTCCTCTGGTGACCACCTGACTACTCTTGAAAATATCTCGCAGCATTAGGTACGTTCATAAGGACCTTCCCATGTCGGTCACGCGACTACGGTTGATGATCCCTTACAACGATCGCTCATGCTTGAGTTAGCGCACACGGTGCCCAGCAAGTGTCTGTTATGTCTGACCTAAAGAGGTCAATTTCATCTCTATTTGATGCTTACGATTCTCGGGCGGAAAAATTTCACCTAATAGAATCTAAGGGCAGCAATAGACCAAGAAAACAGTCTTCCGATAGTATCAGACAGCGTAGTTCTCCGATACTCAGCAACGCTCCCTCGCAGCGATCAGCTCGTGTTGCGGGAAGTGTGAGGGCGGACGCATGTGGCCATCTGGTCTCTCCCTCTCGGCAGACACAGACGCCAGTCTGGTCTCTACCTCATGGCAGACGCAGACGCTGACGCCAGTCTGGTCTCTCCCTCCCGCAGACGCAGACGCAGTCGCCAGTCTGGTCGTATACTGGACTCTGACAGTCAAAATTTATCCTTTCAACAAGTTGTCTCAACTTCGTGTTTTGCGGGACGCGCGACTACCGCTCATTCGGACGCATGCTACACTCAGACAGCTCACAGCAAACTGATCAGTCTGAAATCCCACTGCAACCTAGACGCATGCGTCAGCCTGGACATATGCTGGACGAGGTCAATCAGGTTTTGTCCCCACGTCATGATAGACAAACAGTTGCTTCTTTGCGCCACTGACCGGACGCGATACTGTCGCCTCCTCGCGGCACGCTGTAGATTTGCAACAGGCGGGACGCAGACAGTGTGCTGAAACCTCACGGCAAGGTGAACGCACACAGCACACTGACACCTTAAGGCAATGCAAACGCATGCGGCAATCTGGTCGCATGCTGGACGCATACAGTCAAGACTTAATTTCACAGCAGTATAGACAAGTTGTTGTCTCTCCTTCGCGACTCTCTAGCCGCGCAGCTAACGCTCCCTCGCGTCAAGCTATTGACTTAAAGCATGTTGAACACTCGCTGGTTACACGCGATCAGGTCTTAACCTCACAGCATGAGGTTCACTTTGTTGATGCTACTTTTGAACAAGCCTTGCTTCGATATCGGCTCCTTGCAAGTGATCTGAATGCGTTTCAGGAGATGGTATAGATCTTGACTTCTTCATGGCATGTTGGGCATATGCAACATGCTGGAACTATACTGGACTCATGCTGGATGCATGCTGGACGCATGCGATCAGACCGTTTCCCCGCGTCAGGATCGCGAACGTCTTATTTTAAACCACCAAGCTTTAGGTCTGGCTGCCTTCAGTCTTTCAGAAAACCCCTAAGATCTGGAGGGTTTTTCGAAGGAGGCAGCTAAGGCTATCGCTAGTACAAAGGAATTTTACCTCAAGGTTTTGCAGTCCAAATAGGTTTTAGGGAGTGGTGTAGAGCTAAATCAATTTCTTCATTTAGTACCTCTGTAACACAAATGGCCGATTTCTTCTTAGACCTTAGAAGAAAGCACATTTTTTCCTCCTCGACGATCAAGGGGTACAGGAGTATGCTGGCAGCTGTCTTCAGACGTAGGAAATTGGATCTATCAAATAAAGACCTTCAAGATCTTCTCTGATCGTTTGAGATGGCTAAGAAGCGGCAGCAAGATTCACCAGCCTGGAATTTAGAGGTTGTTTTAAAATTCCACATGAGTGACAGATTCGAGCCTTTACACTCGGGTTTTTAAGATCTGACTTTGAAGACTTTTTCTTAGTAAGTCTGGTAACAGCAGAAAGTCAGTGAAGTTCACTCTTTTAGCAAGAATATGGGCTTCAGAAACGGATAAGCCATATGCTCCTTGCAACTTGGATTCTTGGTCATAAACAAACGTCCTTCTCATCCATGGCCTAAATCTTTCGAGATCACTATTCTCTCGGATATGGTGTGTGAAGAGTTGAAGAGAGTTTTTTGTCCTGTTAAAGTGATGAAGTTTTATCTGTACAGGACTAAAGGAGTTAAGAGACAATTCAGAGGCTCTTTGGTGCGCAATCAAAAAGCCTGCACTACCTATGTCTAAAACGCCCTATCATTTCTTATAGACTTTAATTAGAAAGGCTCACTCACACTGTGGTGAGGCAGACCTTAAGCTGTCTAAAGAGTAATGACTCATGAAGTTAGAGCTGTGGCAACTTCTGTTTCTTTTAAACGAAATTGTTCTCTGCAAAGCATCGTGCATACAGCCTTTTGAAGGAGTAAGCCTGTATTTGCCAGCACGAAACCCAGCGAGATTCCCAGCGGGATTCACAGCGCGAGCTTACGTGCGAAGCGACAGGAACACGTGCAACCAGGTCTTCATCTTCGCTTCCCCCCCCCCTCGCAAGCACAGACCAGCGCGCTTGCCTGAAGCGGGGAGAACTCCGGATAGGTCCAGGATCCAACCATCGTCTCTTTCTTCTTTTCAAGCAGACCCTGTTGTAGTATCTACTCCTAAGGATCGCTCGGTCCCTTTCCCTCCAGAGGGAGTCACTGACAGTGCTACTGTCAGTAAGCAGCCATGGTTCGGGTCCATTGTCAGAGCTGTCATGCAGGCTTTTAAGCCTGCCTTCTCTGAAATGGGCCTTAAATCAATGGCAGCTTCGACCCCCCTGAAGAGAAAGCGAGGAGTAGACATCGTGGTGAGTCGAGGAAGGCTCCCTCCCCCTCCCCAGACCTTCTCTCCCTCCCCTGTGGATGAAGATTTCCTGTCCTCTGGGGATTCCACCGAGGTGAGGCGTTCTCCCATCGCTCCAATGGGAGAAACCCCACCCTGTGTAGGAGAGTCGTCCCGGGTAGGTGCGGAGAAGAGCCCCCGCCATCGCTGCTAGAGTCCTGTATCCCTCCCAGGAGGGAACCGAAGGACTCAAAGACCATCCCGAAGTCGTCCTCAAGGATTCGTCCAGAGCCAACTAAACCCTCAGAGAACGTCCACGAGTCCCCCCAAGAAGAGCCTTTGGGGATAGGAGACTTTGCTGCCAGTCCTTCGGGAGGGGAGCCACAGGAGTCAGAACATGCTTTCTGGCAGGTTCTAACCCTGATGAGGAATCTCAACGGGTTCCCGGATCCTGAGATTCCCCCTCGAGAGGGCAAGGACACGGTCCTGGACCGAGTCTTTGGCACCCAGAAACCTTCTAAGGCCAGTGCGGCTTTGCCCTGGTCCCAAGGGGTGAAGAGTGCCAGGGACAAGGTTCAGGGCCAGCTCTCTGAGATCGCTTCCTCCAGCCATTCCAGTGCCGGCAAGAAACTCCTCCTGCCTCCTCGAATCCATCAGAGGAGGTACTTCGAGATCATGGGGGAGTCTTGCTTAGCTCTTCCCTTGCACCACTCTGTGGAAGAGCTTACCAGGGGAGTCCATCTAGAGAGGCTCTCCAGCCAGCAAGTGTCCTTCTCGGCGATGGAGATCCTTAGTCAGGAGAAGGTCACGAAGTGTGCCATGCAGGCTACTTCGTGGCTAGATGTCTGGCTAGGGTCTCTCAGCATCCTGATACGTTCCAAGAATCTGTCCAAGGAAAGTACCAGAAAGGCCTTGGAGACCTTCCTACTTTCGGGCACGCGCACCATCGAGTTTCTGGCCCATCAAGTCTCGAACTTATGGGCCAATTCCATTCTGAAACGACGTGATGCCGTGGCCGAGAGGTTCCACACTAAGGTCCCCAGCTTCGAGGTCAGTAGGCTCAGACATTCTTCTCTCTTGGGAAAGAATCTGTTTGAGCCGAAAGATGTGGAACAGGCAGCTGAGAGGTGGAGGAAGTCCAACCAGGACTCTCTCCTACATAGGGCTCTTACATCTAAGCCCTATAAACCTCCAGCACCCCAACAACCTTGCCCGTCTAAGACGACGAAACCGGCAGTGGCAGCAAAGGCAACGGTGCTGAAGCCCTTTCCTGTCAAAGACAAGAAAGGCAAGAAGTCCTCCAGGGGAGGGAAAAATCCTAGAGGGAGTGGCCGAGGCCACAAACGCTAGGATTGGCAATCCCCCTGCATGTCCACCAGTGGGGGAATGCCTACAAAGTTGCGCAATCAGGTGGCAGCAACTCGGGGCCGATTCCTGGACGATTTCCGTAATCAGTCAGGGATATCGCGTCCCATTCACAACATCTCTACCTCTCCTGACAGCAGATCCAGTGTCATTGAGCTCCTTTGCCATGGGATCGGCAAGGGGCCAAGCCCTATGGGCAGAAGTCGAGACCATGTTAAAGAAGGACGCTCTCCAGGAGGTCGTCGACGGCTCCCCAGGCTTCTTCAGTCGACTCTTTCTTGTAAAGGAGGCGTCTGGAGGCTGGAGACCAGTCATCGACCTCTCGGCTGTGAACAGGTTTGTCAAACAAACCCCGTTCAGCATGGAGACGGCAGACATGGTCAGACTTGCAGTTAGACCACAAGACTTCATGTGTACACTGAACCTGAAGGACGCGTACTTCCAGATCCCAGTCCATCCGTCTTCAAGGAAGTACTTAAGATTCGGCCTAGACAACAAGATCTACTAGTTCAAGGTGCTGTGTTTCGGTCTCTCCACAGCACCTCAGGTTTTCACCAGAGTGTTCACCCTGATTTCATCATTGGCACACAGGATCGACATCCGTCTCCTCCGTTATCTGGACGACTGGCTGATCCTAGCAGACACCAAGTCGACCCTTCTTCGACACCGAGACAAACTTCTGGGACTTTGCCAAGATCTAGGGATCATGGTAAATCTCGAGAAGTCCTCTCTGCTTCCGACTCAACGACTGGTATATCTAGGCATGATCTTGGACACCAATCTCCACAAAGCCTTCCCATCAGACGACAGGATAGCAAGGCTGAGGAGAGTCTCAGATCCTTTCCTCAGACGAGAAGAACTCCCAGCCCAATCGTGGTTACGTCTTCTCGGTCACCTTTCATCCCTGGCCCGTCTAGTTCCGAATGGTTGCCTCAGGATGAGATCCCTACAATGGCGACTCAAGTCTCAGTGGAATCAGGGACACGATTCCCCAGACGTCATGGTCCCTATGGGCCCTTCGGAACGAACGTATCTGCAGTGGTGGGTGACAGACGAGAACCTACGGAAGGGAGTGGATCTTCTCGTCCTCCCCCCGGATTTGATGCTGTTCTCGGACGCCTCAAAGAAAGGGTGGGGGGCCAACGTTCTGAACCACAGGACCTCAGGCCTGTGGTCAGAATCAGAAAAGTGCCTCCACATAAACCTGCTAGAAGTGAAGGCCGTCTTCCTGGCCCTTCAACAGTTCCAACAATACCTGGCGTGCCACTCCGTGGTGGTGATGAGCGACAACAGCACAGTAGTGGCTTACATCAACAAGCAGGTAGGTACCTTTTCAGAGCAGCTATCCCATCTTGCAGTAGAGATACTAAGATGGACCGAAGCCCACTTGATTCCACTATCAGCTCGCTTCATTCCAGGCAAGAGGAATGTGCTCGCCAACAGTCTGAGCAGGGCATCCCAGATAGTGAGTACCGAGTTGTCTTTGGATCGTCTAGTAGCCAACAAAGTCCTGACTTCGTGGGGTTCCCCGACTGTGGATCTGTTCGCGACAGCGTTGAATTTCAAGCTTCCTCTGTACTGCTCCCCAGTCCCGAACCCCAAGGCACTCTGGCAAGATGCCTTCCAACAACGGTGGGACAACATCGACGTGTACGCCTTTCCCCCGTTTTGTCTGATGAGAAGGATACTCAACAAGACCAGAATATCGGTCAACCTTTCAATGACCCTGATAGCTCCGCTATGGCATCACGCAGAGTAGTTTCCGGACCTTCTGCAGCTCCTAACGGAACTCCCGAGAGAACTCCCTCCACGACCCGAGCCACTCAAACAACCACACGCCAACATCTTTCACAAGGCCGTGGCCTCGCTTCGGCTTCACTCCTGGAGACTATCCAGCACCTCCTCACAGAGAGAAGCTTTTCGCAGCAAGTTGCGGAAAGGATGTCTGGACACCTGCGAAAGTCATCCGCAGGAGTCTGCCAGGCAAAGTGGAGAGTTTTCTGTGGTTGGTGTCGTGGAAAGGGTATCTCTCCACTCTATGCCACCATTCCAGCAGTAGCGGAGTTCCTTGTGTATTTGCAGGAAGAAATGCGCCTTTCAGTCTCGGCAGTGAAAGGCTATCGCTCAGCCTTAAGTCTTGCCTTCAGATTCAAAGGAATGGACATTTCCTCTTCGCTAGAACTTTCCCTACTCATACGAAGTTATGAACTTACCTGCCCTCAGTCGGAAGTAAGACCTCCTCCATGGAACGTGGTTCGAGTTCTCAGGTTTCTTAAGAGGCCTCCCTTCGAACTATTACGCCAGGATTCTGATCGCCACCTGACTTGGAAGACGGTGTTCCTACTTGCTCTGGCTTCGGCCAAGCGAGTCGGTGAACTTCATGGTCTCTCGTATGACATCCCCCATTCAAAGGGATGGGGGAAGGTAACGTTCAGATTCGTCCCTGAGTTTGTTGCCAAGACTCAGAATCCAGGAGTCCCGGACCCTCGGTTCGACTCTTTCCGGATCTCGAATCTCCGTTCTGTAACAGATGACCCAGACCATCTCCTACTATGCCCAGTAAGGAGTCTGAGGCTCTATCTTAAGTGAACAGCTGCAGTTCGTCCCCAGGTGCAAGCACTGTTTGTTAGCACCGGGAGGACAAAGAGAAGGGTCACTAAGAATACCATCTCAGCCTGGATTCGCAGGGTTATCCATCATTCCCTGAATCCCGACCCTTCTCCGTCATGTCGCCTAGAGCACATGATGTCAGGGGCATAGCTACGTCCCTGGCCTTCAAGAAGAACTACTCAGTGACGGAGGTTTTATAAGCAGTGGTATGGAAGCGTCAGACGACCTTCACAGTCCACTACCTGCAAGACGTGACCCACAGGAGGCTCGATACGTTCTCTATCGGCCCTGTGGTGGCTGCACAACAGCTGGTTTAAACCTCAGGCTCCTTAATGGACAAGTAGCAGAGGGTTGAAGGCATTGTTACCCAGTTTTAGTCTGCATGAATGATAAGGTATGCCTGGCCCTTATTCTTTTCTTCATTCTCCCCTCTCTTGGGGAAAGCAGCATCGTGGGTTCTCTGCACAGCTGACCTTAAACCATTGCAGGTAAACCATGTTCCCTTGTGTTCCTAGTATTAAGTTAATACTGTCACGTCCCCATACCCTGACGAAGTGGTATTGGGAGAGTCCTAGCCTTAAAGTTCCATCTAAAGGACTTCAGGTCAACTTCCTAGGACGAGTCACACTTACTTCCTTCACACACAAGCTTATGTAGGCCGCAGCCTTTGCAGAGCAAAGCGCTAGCGAGGTGCAGGGGCTCCTTATCATTGAGTGCTGACACACTCAGATACTGAGTCCCCGGGCAAAAAGCCAAAAGCCAGTAATGGCAGGGACTTACCACCCTACCTAAGGGTTAAGTCATCCATATTAAGTAGCGTGGTTTGTATTTCAGCTACGGAACAAATGACAAATTTGTTAGGTGATTTGTATTTTTCCTAACTATACAAACCTTAGCTATTTAATCAAACTTGCCCGCCAGCCCTGTCCCCCGGAAAGTCCTACCTCTAAGCAAAGTAAGCTCTCACAGGTGTGTGTGTGTGTGGGGGGGGGGGTAACCAGCTACCCCTCCCTACCCGCTGCTAGCAAGCGATGGGGTAGTAAACCCTCGTTAAAATTCTAATGGCTCGTCATTTCAGCTACGCCGAAAGTAATACCCATATTAAATAGCTAAAGTTTGCATAGTTAGGAAAAATACAAATTACCTAACGAATTTGTCATTTTTCTCTCATCATCTTCTTTCTCTCAATGTTACTTCGACCTTCTCCTAATTTTTTGGGCTCAGGCCATGTCGTCCTGATGGAAGTTCCTTTAAAGTAGCTTCCTAGGGTATATTTGACTACAGTGATATATCCCAGAGAATTTTACCTTAAGGTATCCAGAATTCTCACTCCTGGTACAAATATCCCTAACTTTCACCTTTAGGGATATCGCATAATATCAGAGGACGTATTCTTGACACTCCACATAGCTATCTCCACCCCGAATAGCATTTTCGCTTCGAGAGGGAAAGTGGCAAGAATCGAAGGAGAGCCGTTGTTAAGGCACGCACGACTCCTTACTGTTTTGAGTACCTGTATGACGTCACGTCCAGGCGCCATCTTGTTATTCCTTTATTCGTAGCGCCATAACTCGGTGATTTTCCTGTGCTCTTACACTATTTTTGGATTTATCCGCTATTATGCTTTCTCCAGCCTCATCTGCCTCTGGAAAGTTAAGTATTATCTTTACTTTGTATAAATGTAAACTCTTGCCAGTTTTTTACTCGAATCAAGGCTCAATTAACGTAACAAGAGCTGTTGCCTAACCGGAGGCCTCATGGACACTGTCATTCGCTATGCATGAGTCATTTGGTTGGCCAGAACGACCTTCCCGGTTTTATTAGCTTTAATAAATTTAGCTATTTAGCCTTCATTGCTAGGAAATTTTTATATTATGCCGATAGTATTCATGGGCTTCGGCGATTAAGGTAACCGATCCTCGCTTATGCTAGGCTTCCTAGCCTAGGCGTTTTGCTTTTAGTACTTTCATGCATGATACAGTGAACCCTCGCTACTTCGCGGTTCGACCATCGCGGATTCACCACTTCGCGGATTTTTTTCATAACCCATGTCTATACATATATTGCGGATTTTCCGGAAATATCGAAAATACCGCGATGTGACCGATGGTGCGAGATTGGAGAAAGTAAGGAAAATTGAATCATGATTGATTTTCAATATAAATGAAACTTTGAGGAGCAACAAAGATATCATTTGTTAGAGAGATAGAGAGAGGTAAGGAATGGGAGGTAGTGAAAAGTAGCCCACAGAGAGAGAGAGAGAGAGAGAGAGAGAGAGAGGTATAGAGAGAGAGAGAGAGAGAGAGAGAGAGAGAGAGAGAGATAGAGGGGGGTTTAAATGTAATAAACAAAAAAATTTGATAGGTTATAACACATTGGTGCTTATGTAATATCAACTGTATACTGTAGACGGTTTGAATAAGTTAAGAAATGGTATAAATGATACTTTGTTAGTGTATTCGTACACACTCAAGAGCGGCAGCTAGATGACAGCTGATCTAATCACAGCCAAAAGTAAAAAAAAAAAAGTCAACAATACTCGATTTTTAAAACACACCCGAAATTTAAAAACAAAAGTACACGCTTTCTTAATGTGCAATTAACTATTTAAAGAGTGGCAATTTTCTAGAATAAAATGATATTTCCCAAAAAATAGTGGTTTGCTGATGAAATCGGATGCCCTATTTTTGGCTATGATTGAAATGGATGTAGACTCGGCCTAATTATTTCATTTCGTATTTAATTGACACTAAGAAAACTAATTTTAGTTTCTTCATCTAAATGTAAGTATTGTATAACACGAGAGAGAGAGAGAGAGAGAGAGAGAGAGAGAGAGAGAGAGAGAGAGAGAGAGAGAGAGAGAGAGAGAGAGAGAGAGAGAGAATCAGCTGTTGTAATCAAATGGCGTGTTTTTGTTTCGTGAGAATTTCATCGCCACGACTTTAACAACAACATACTGTACTGAACTTTACAGTATTATACAGACTACTGTAATATGATAAAGTAAAATATTTGTAATCTATTTTATATGAAATGGGGCTATTTTTGTTTTGTTTAAAATTTACATTTACGTATGTAAAACAACTCTCTCTCTCTCTCTCTCTCTCTCTCTCTCTCTCTCTCTCTCTCTCTCGTAGATTGTTTTCCTGCTTTGCTACGTATGTATGATTTTATATAGATATGGTAAATAATATTTGTAATAACATATTTTATAAAAGCTTTTACTGTAATATCATTATTTATCACTTTTATCATGCGGGTTAAATTCCTTAGTTTGTTTACGGAGCGTACTTTATGACGCCGTCGTATCAGGCGGCGTCATAAAGAAAAAAATTTCATTTGGAAGTCCTAAGAAAAATTAAGTAAAACATTAGTAATAACCAAATCAACATACTGTACTGAATAATCAATATAATTGATGCAAAAACTAACCTATAAACAGATGTGTAAATGCGTTTGTTTCTTCATTAGGATCAGAGATAAACGTAAACAAAACATTGGTTGCCATTTTTTATCGTGCTTTTTGGCGTGTTTAGGAAACGCATGATATAAAGTCGCCTTTAATATTTGTGCCTGTTTTAGTTTAGGGTACTGTATTACATGCATTAAGTGTTCTGTACATTAAAGGGTAGTTTGTTAACAGTACTACGTACAAGGGAAGGTTTTAAAAGTCTGAATATACATGTTAAATAAATAGGTAAATATGGTGTTACTACTTCGCGGATTTTCACCTATCGCGGCCGCGTCTGGAACCTATCTACCGCGATAAACGAGGGTTCACTGTATAATAGATTTTCCTAGTGTGGTAATTTTATTGAAGCTTTAGGCAATATTTTATACATGTAAGATATTTACTGCATAAAATTTTCCTCTTCCAAAAATAGTATACGGGAGTGTTTCGGTGATTTAGGTAATCGATTCTCACTGCCTCTAGGCTACTAGCCTAGGGGCTTTAGTATACTTTCATACATATCCCCGATTGCTCTTGTATCACGTTATTCAAGTGGATACTGATACCTCCTAGTCTTTTATAGGGCGATACTAAATAAGAGGAATCTCTTCTCCCTCTGGTAATGAGATGTCTGAACCGACAAGGCTCGAGATCGCCCCAAATCAACTAATTGATGTTGGCCATCTTCCATTTGGCGGAAAAGAAGAGATGGCACTTGTCAGCATTTCACCTTCTAGGGTTCCACAATATGACCGTGGACGCTCTATCCAGGTTTACCCCGATAGAGTCAGAATGGTCCCAAGATGCAGAATCATTCTTCTTCATCTTACGTCAACTCCCAGGACTGCAGATCGACCTCTTCGCGACGAGCGACAACAATAAGCTGCCTCGATACATGGCCCCATACGAGGACCCTCTAGCGGAAGCAGTGGACGTGATGTCCCTAGATTGGAACAGATGGTCCAGGATTTACCTGTTCCTTCCACCCAACGTTATGTTGAAAGTCCTCAACAAACTGAGATCCTTTCGGGTAACAGCAGCGATAGTGGCCCACAAGTGGCCGAACAGCATCTGGTTCCTTCTAATAATGGAACTGCGACTGAAGCTGGTCCCGTTGCCGGATCCAGTTCTGACTCAACAAGTGCAGAAGTCAACTGTCTTCGCTTCATCATAGAAAACCCGAAACCTTCATCTCATGAAATTTTCTCTCCTTAGCAGTCAAGAAAAGGTTTGGGATATCGAGAGACAGTATAAACTTCTTAGAAGAATATAAGTCTAAATCTACCAGAAGACAATATGAGTCATCCTGGAAGAAATGGGTTGCCCTTGTCAAGGCAAAGAAACCGAAAGAAATTTCGACGGAATTCTGTTTATCATTCTTTATTCATTTCCATGAACAAGGTTTAGCAGCCAACACGATTTCTACGTGTAAATCTGCCTTGACTAGACCCTTGCTGTATGCCTTCCAGGTGGACTTCTCTAACGAAATCTTCAATAAAATCCCTAAGGCCTGCGCTAGGCTTAGGCCTGCAGTAACTCCGAGGCCCATTTCATGGTCCTTAGATAAGGTTCTTCATTTGGCATCAACCCTGAACAATGAAGATTGCTCTCTAAAAGATTTGACCCAAAAAGTTATATTCTTATTTGCACTAGCCTCGGGAGCCAGAGTTAGCGTAATAGTGGCCCTTTCGAGGGATGAGGGCCATATTCAGTTCACGGAAAGTGGAGAACTGAATCTCTTTCCTGACCCAGCGTTTCTCGCTAAAATTGAGCTACCCACTAAAAGGTGGGGTCCCTGGAGAATCTGCCCTCTGAAGGAAGATTCATCTCTATGTCCAGTTGAGTGCCTAGAGGTCTATCTTTGTAGAACTTCAGACTTTAGGGAAGGACAGCTTTTTAGGGGAGAAACCTCAGGTTCAACATTGTCTTTGAAACAATTAAGGGTGAAGATCACCTACTTCATTCGCAGAGCGGATCCAGACAGTACACCCGCAGGTCATGATCTGAGAAAGATTGCTTCGTCTGAATTTTTTCCAAAATATGGATTTTGAAAGCCTTCGCTCATATACTGGATGGAAGTCATCCAGGGTATTCTTTAAACACTACACGAAGCAAGTGCAGGAGATCAAGCGCTTCGTGGTGGCGGCAGGTAGTGTGCTAAAACCTGACACTTGAAAACTGCGAGGAACAGTGCACTAATTGGGACTATTGGTGATGGGTGTACATGATCTCTCCCTACGGAGTGACATGTTAAGTGAAGTGTCACCATGGTGACACTATGGACTGTTCCAAGTGTAAAGGTTAAAGAAGCATAAAAGACTTGCACGTGTGCCATGCGTATTGCTACGCAAGTGTCTATAGACTGTAATGACAGAAATAAGAAAATTTTATAAAATTTCCTTTCTAAAGTGGCTTAAGCGTTTCTTTTTAGATGAAACAAGTATTTCTGATATTACCCTCTTATTTATGCTTTTAATTAAATTTCCAAATTTTGTTTTATATTGTACTATAAAATGCACATTGACCTCATGCTTTATTGATTATCAATAAATGTATAATTGAATTTTGCGTCTTACTCGCCCCAAAATTCTGAATAAATAAAACGTGTTTGAGCATTTCTGTACAACCCTTTATTTTTGTAAATATATAAGTTGAACATATATAAATATCTGTTCTAACAGCTAACAAACCTTCTCTGTGTGTGTATACATCAGGTTTGTCAGTCCTGGGTTGCAACTGATTTAGTATACCTTGATTGTATTACTGACTTATGCAACAATTGTTCCTACATGGATTCAAACCTGTCTGTCTTTGCATGTAGTTTGCCAAGTAGACTGGGGGAGGTGTCAGTAGTTAATACATACATTTGTTCCTTTCCAAATACAAACTCTGTTTTAAAACGGTACATGATGAGACCAGTATACCTGTTTGTTGGGTAGATTGTTCATACGAATATACAATCCTCGAGACTTTTCCCAGAGTCTGGCATGACTCTTCCCTGTAGGGGGCAGGAAGCACTAACATAGTTCATGATTAGTTGAAATGGTGTATAACGGTGACACCATACGTCTCTAGGTCTAAATGACCAAGGAAAAATCTGTTTTGAGGTTTAGGCACTAATAGAAAATCCACAGATACATTAATGCTCTGGTAAACTTCCATCAGGACGACATAGCCTGAGCCCAAAAAACGGATTTTGAGCGAAGCGAAAATCGATTTTTGTGTGAGTTAGCCATGTCGTCCTGATGAACCCACCCTCCTTTTATAAAAAAGGTTGAAAGAATCCCTCCCAAAAGTACTGTATCTGTAGCACCTCGCTAACACTACAGGGAATAATAAGATGGCGCCCGCACGTGACATCATACAGGTACTCAAAACAGTAAGGAGTCATGCGTTCCTTAATAACGGCTCTCCTTCGATTCTTGCCACTTTCCCTCTCGAAGCGAAAACCCTATTCGGGGTGAAGATAGCTATGTGGCGTGTCAAGAATACGTCCTCTGATATTATGCGATATCCCTAAAGGTGAAAGTTAGGGATATTCGTGCCAGGAGTGAGAATTCTGGATACCTTAAGGTAAAATTCTCTGGGATATATCACTGTAGTCAAATATACCCTAGGAAGCTACTTTAAAGGAACTTCCATCAGGACGACATGGCTACCTCACCCAAAAATAGATTTTTCGTTTCGTTCAAAATTCGTTTTATAAACTTACTTTCGTGTGGCTTTCCAAACTCTATGAGAAAAATTTCCGTTATATATATATATATATATATATATATATATATATATATATATATATATATATATATATATATATATATATATATACATTTATATATATATATATTTATATATATATTTATATATATTCCTTTATTTTTTTTTTTTTGGCTTGGATGTTTCTACATCCATTATAGCCGCTGGTGTACATCCGCTATTACTGCCTGGGGCCCTCCCAAGGCTCATGACATCCGTGGTATTGCAGTAACCTTAGTAGCTTGCAAGAACCACTCAATTGCACAGGTTCTTAGTGTGGGGGTCTGGAAGAAACAGAGCACTTTTACAGCCCATTACCTAAAAAGATTGTACCACAGGTCTTTGGACATATTTTCTTTAGGTTTGCTGGTAGCAACACATCTGATAATTTAAAATTTATGCCCTAACAGGACAATTAACATGATGTCAATTCCTCAGTTATTTTCAGCATAAGTGTGGTATGAGAGTAGAATGTAAGTGCCTTCTTCTCTTTGGAGCCTCCCTATCTTCGGCCCCTCTGATGGTCAAGTACTTTGACGTAGGAAAGGGTTTTGAGAGAGTCAATGATGGGCTGAGCAATGGCAGTAGGGGGATTTATCCACCGTGGCAGGTTTAATGATACCTCTAAGGCCAGTTCTCGGAGACCAGACCAAGACCGAACTCTTTAAGCCTTCGTCTTTTTTTCCTCTTGCTCTTTCGGAATTTTGTTGACAAGCACTGTAAGAACATTGATCAGGTTTTGTATATACTTCAAATTTAGACGCCATCACCCTCTGGCAGATTCCATTAAGTGCAGACTTAGTCTGTTAAAAGATGGGCTCCAGTGATCCGGTTTTAAGTCAACCATATTTGCGAGTAGGGTGATGCCAGGAATTGGAGTCGTCGGTGGGAGGGGTAACTAACCCCTCTAACCTGAGTATGGCCACCTAAAGAGGGGCAGCCCCTCTCTAATAGAGGACTGTTCCCCACTGAAACCTCTTCTCATATTTAGCCACATGCGATAGCAAGACTGACATTCTCTGATAAGAGGTGGATAACTCGGCTTGCTGTTTGTTTGCAAACCAATTCCCTTGATGACAGCCTGAAAAATACAAACTTGGATCTCTGTATTGATAACTCCAACTCTAGTTCTAATATTGTGACTTTAGAGCCCTACTTATGTCATGTAAAGAATGACTTTAAGAAAGCATTAGAGAAGAAGAAAGAAAGAGTAAGAAATTATGACAGCATGAAATATAGAAAAGCAGAACTATTACCTGATCACTATGAAGTACTGCAGTGAATTATGAAAATATTTTTATTCTGGAATTTGAAAATTGAAGACATGAGCATGTGAATATATTTAGAGCTAAAAGGGAGATAGTAAATGTATGTGGGGGGCAGCCAATTTTTTTTTTCCATGGAAGTGGAAGTCTTTTAATGGAGAGACAATCCCCACTGCAAAGTAAAAGATTGAAAGCAGTTTCAACATTAGATGGTCATAATGTCCAATGCTTTTCGCACCCCATTTTTAACCAAAGTGGAGGTGTGATTTATGCTCCAGAATTACTAGAAATAGATAAATAAGGAATAAAGGATGAACTGAAAAGTCAAGGAGTAGTAAAAGTAGTTAGAATTAGAAAGAGACTTGAGGAACAATGTGTTCATCTTTCTACTTTGATTATAACTTTTGATCTTTGTAGGCTACCTGATTTTATTTAAGCTGGTTTGCTGCTTGTTTTAAGATGAAACTATTCACTCCCTTTACCTTTGCAATGTCACCATTGCCAAATGTATGGCCATTTAATCCAAAAGTTCAAGGAAAAATTAAATGAGCCAGCTGTTTAAGCAAACAGTAGAAAATATAGTCGCGGTGATTGTACAGAAAATTCAGGCCATATTCACTCTGGGGAAACACACCTAGCAACCTTTAATAGTTGTGTTAAGTTCATTTTTGAAAAGGAAATTCAGGCCATTCAAACCTTGGAAAGAGCTACTTTTTAGGAGTTTGTAAAAGAGCCTTTGAAAAGCAGATAAGGCCAGGGTCACCTTTTTCATTGGGTCTGAAAGTAAAATTTGCCAAAGTGAACTGATGAAAGTAGTATCCCCAGTTCCAACAAAAAGAAAGATATAAAAGTAGTTAAATCAGATGAAAGTCCTGTTTCAAATTTATATCCGGAAACTAGAAAAATTAAAACGCTCCTAAAGAACAGAAAGATGTTGAAAAAAATCTGGATCCTAAGAAAGCTCAGAACATTTGCTTAAAGAACAGAGTAGAATTTATCGAAAGCAATCTGCTCTGCATCATTAAAAAAGGTTGTAAGTCCAGCTAAAAGTATTGTAAATATTGACATAGATACATCATTAAACAATACCAGCATGAAAAATGACAGTCCTTTCCCCGAAAGCGTCAAACATTTTAAATAAAATTAAATAAGAAGATAAAAAGAACAACGGAAGGGAGACCACAAGGAAATAATGATAAAGAATAAACATTAAAAACTTTGTCCATAAGAAATGCCCCAAATATAAAATGAGTGAATAAAATAAATACTAGATTGTTTTTATTGATAGCAAACTCATGATTCTTTAGTATAATTGCTAAGGGCTTAGATCTGAATATGAATCCTTAGAAATATTAATCAATGAAAATTTTCCAATCATATCATCCTTGCAAGAAACAATACTAAGCCACAATAAATTATGTCCCAGAGATTATTTTATCCTATTGAAGTCCAAGAAGATGAAGGTAGGCATAGTGGGAGTGCATTACTGGTGCGAAGAGATATTACTCTTAACGAGATTCGATTACAAAAAATTTTAAGTAGTGGCCGTACAAATGCATGTAAAACGAGCGTACACCATCTGTGTTCCATATATCTGCCACCCAATCTAGTTGACCAAAACCTGAAGCAAGAACTTGATAATGTGATGGTTCAGCCTCCTAGGTCCTTTTTACTCTTGGCCGGTTTTAACCGGAGACATCCTATGTGGGGTATAATATTTCTAACTCCCTAGGCATTCTGATTTTTCAATTCATTGAAAAGAAGGAGCGTGCTGCTTTGAATACTGTAGCTCAAACACATTTTTTCTTTTTTCTTTTTTTTTTTTTTTTTTTGTATAAAATGGAACCCTAAACTCTATATCTTATTATGTACTCCAGAGTTCTCTTTTAGAGTTTTCATGTCAAGTAATGGATGAAGTGACCATTCTCCAATCCTAATTAATTTAGTTGATGAAACAAATGCACAAAAATCCCTACAATTGGTAATTGATAAAGCTAGTTGGATATTATTTACTGAACTTATATTATTAGAAATTGATGCTGATAATTTTTCCACTATCTAAGAAGCCCTTGAGTTTTTTAGTAAAGTCATTATTGATGGCAGTAATAAGTCAATTCCCCATACTACAGGTCATTTTGCATGAAAACCGGTCCCTTGGGGTAATATTCAATGTTGAATAATTCGTAAAGCTATGAGAGCTGTATTTGCTCGATATTGCCGTCATCGTTGTAATTATTACCTAGTTTGTTAAAAGATACCAAATGAAACAGGCTAAGCAACTGTCTTGAGTAAATTTTATATCCAAAGTTAATTGGAAGACTAACCTAACAGAGGTCTGGACACAAATAAGAAAGATAAGCGAGAAACATGCACTTTTACCATCACCAGTAATTGAATGTAATGGTCAAATGTAAAAAAAAATCCAGAGAATGTAATTGAAGCCTTCGCAGATCATTTAGAAAAAAAAAAATCTCCTAAAAAAAGTCCTACATCTGTGTATCACCATCTATGCATACAAGAAGAGAATTGCCCTCTTGACTTTGGCGCTATAAGAATGGAATTATATAATTTACCTTTCAACATGAAAGAAATTTTGTCACCTTTTTCTACATGAAATGATTCGGTTCCAGGGATTGATAATATTACTTACTCAATGATCAAACATTTACCCATGAAAACTAAATCATGTTTACTTGGCATCATCAATAGAAAATGGAAAGAGAGTTTATTCCCAAATATTTGGAGCATTTTATAGTTTCAGCCTTTTTGAAACCTGGAAAAGATGCTAAAATCATGACTAATTATCGGCCGATTGCATAAAAATTTTTTATATATAAATTAATGGAAAAGATGGTGAAGGGTTTTAGAACAGAAATGAAATATTAGCCTCTCACAGAGTGGCTTCCAACAAATTTTATTTTACACTGATGTTTTAGCAAGATTAGAGGCATCAATTTCTGAAGCTATTGCCAGCATTTATCATCACATATCCATTTTCTTTAACTTGGAGAAGGCGTACGATACTACCTGGAGAGACAGTATTCTTTGAACCATTCATGAAATTGGACTAAGAGGGGACTCTCCAATGTTTGTTAGATCTTTCCTGAAAGAGCATCAATTTAATGTTAGAGTATGGAATATATTCTCATCAATTCATCATCAAGAAGAAGGCATTCGACAAGGCAGTGTCCTTAGTGTAACATTATTTGCCTTATCCATAAATGGCAATAGTTCTGTAATCCATCATGAAGCCATGCACACCTTATTTGTCGATGACCTCTCTATCTTACTTGCAGCATCATGAATGGCTGTTGTTGAGAGAAAAAGTCAACTAACTATTAATAAAATAACAGAATGGGCTGCCAAATGAGGATTTAAGTTTTTATTTTTGAAAACTATGGCAATGCTTTTTTTCCCTATAAGTGGTGTTCATCCTGACCCTGACTTATACATATATGAGAAAAGAATTTCTTGCTAAAAATTGATATTATTCTTAAGGTTATTATTTGACAGTAAGTTAACGTGGGTGCCTCATATTAAAAATATGAAAGTGAAATGTATTCAGTCTCTTAATTTGATTAGAGTTTTATCCTTTACTACTTGTGGTGCTAATTGAAAGCATCTTGTAATTCTTTACAAAGCAGTAATTGCCTCTTAAACTTGTATATGGCTGTGACATATATTGCTCAGCAACAAAAACAGCACTAGCAGTATTTGACGCCATACAAAATGCTGGAATAAGAGTAGCCAGTGGAGTTTTTAAGTCATCTCCCTCATCTATTCTTAGTAGATACATGTGAAATGCTTTCAGAACTTCACCACCAGTCATCGCTGGTTTGGTAATGGCTTAGACTTAAGAAGCTGCCAAAGTCACTCACATGTGAAACTTTTTAATGTAAAATGTATTATTTTTTCATGATAATCACCCTAGATACCCTAAACCTTTAGGGTTTAGAGTTTTAATAAGCTGGAGGACTTGGAAATCCACAAGGGTGAAATTTTACCCGCAGAGTACACTAAAGTACTTCCATGGAATCTATCCTTGGTAGATTTCTGTAAATGTATTTTGGATTCAAAACGAGAAACATTCAAAGAGATAATGATGGTTACTTTCTTGTAGCATATAGAATGCCACAAGGACTCTGTTTTTTATTTTACTGATGAATCCAAGTCCAGCGATGGCGTTGGTTTTGGACCATGCTTTCCAAATTTTAATCGGTGTTAGATTACCTAACCAAGCGTCCATTTTTACAGCTGAATGCTATGCTATTTTAATGGCATTCAAGCAAATCTTTCAAATACATTACTGTATAAGTATTATGTTGTGTTTTGCGATTCCCTAAGTGTATTGATGGCAATAGACCACTATAGTTATAACAAACGATATCGACGTCAGTGACC
Source organism: Palaemon carinicauda (assembly GCF_036898095.1). Taxonomy (NCBI): domain Eukaryota; kingdom Metazoa; phylum Arthropoda; class Malacostraca; order Decapoda; family Palaemonidae; genus Palaemon; species Palaemon carinicauda. Next base: position 51,669,489 of record NC_090745.1, on the reverse strand, counting down.
TTCAATGTCAGGATGCCAGAGAACTCTTGAGTCAATAAATCAGTCATTGCCCTCAATAATAATAGAGATTCTTAAATGGTTGTATCTATTGGGAAATAGATGTAAGAACACTAAATTTTGTTGGGTTCCTGCTCATGTCGATGTAAAGGGGAATAAGGAAGCGGATTCTCTGTCAAAGAAGACAGTTCATAGTTTTTCGAAAAATAACTTTATTGTATCTGCAAAAGATATGTATCCCATAATTCAGTCTGTACTTAGATAATTTGGAATATTTATTTTGAGTTGTAAAATCAGAAAATGACTGATTGTTAAGTAATCTCACTATAGACATATTTTAACAAGCAAAGGTCAAGGGAAGTGTTGTGCCGAATGAGAATTGGTCACACCAGATTCACACACAACTTTCTGATGAGTGGAGTGCATCAGCCATTCTGTGGAGATTTCTTGGTACCTTTGATTGTGAAGTATATATTAAGTGCCCAAGTTACTTGGCCGATTACACCATTTTCATAATTATAATGAAATCAGTGGCATTTGCATATAAAAAAAATTTGGGACATGAATGTATTGTGCATTGCCCTTTTAAGTTTATTGTGGAAACTAATTAATAAGTAATAAGATTTAATCATGGTTTGAAATAATGGATATGAGCAAAGCGAAAAATCTATTTTTGGGTGATATGGCCATGTCGACCTGATGGAAGGTTCCTTTAGGCAGCTTTTTAAGGGATATTTGGCCACAGTGATACTCCCAGAGAATTGACCACAGGTCTCCAGAATTCTAACTCCTGGCGTGAGTATCCTTAATATAACTCTTAAGGATATCGCATAATATCAGGGGACGTATTTCTTGATACGACACATGGCAATCTTCACCCCGAATAAAGTTTTCGCGTGAGGGGGGAAGAGTGGTGAAATTGAAGGGGAGCCGTTATCAAAGTTACCCGGTGGATCCCCTCCCGGTACCACCACAGCGAACTATTCCTTGTTGCAATTAAGCATGGATAGCCGCAGATAGAGTAATTTCGGGTGGGGACTTTGTTACATAGTTGTATACTCCTTTTTTAGAAAGGAGGGAGGGTCCATCAGGACGACATGGCCATATAACCCAAAAATAGATTTTTCGCTTTGCTCAAAATCCGATTTTTGGGCTCAGCCATGTCCTCCTGATAGAAGTTTACCAGAGAATTACTTGAAAGTACTATATTTGTGGGTTTATATAAGTGCCTCTACTTTGACTTAGTTCCTTATATGGTCTTCCAGACATAATATATATATGACATTACCGTTATTTTTCATATGCACTAAGTTTGGAACTAACTTAGGGCTTCCTGCCCCCTGCAGGGAAATTGTCGATACCGACTATAAGATGTCAAAGTTGTATTTCGTAGGAACAAGGTGGAACTTTTTAGCAATTACCAGGTTGTTCTTACAGAGGTATACTAACAAGTATATTTATTTTTAGGAAAAATAAAAGGCTTTGGAATATTTATTCGATTTCATGCAGGGCGAATAAGTCGCAGATACATTTTATGTATTTATTTGTATAGATGAATGTAAATACAACAACGAATGTATCGTGAATAGAATCTTTTAACAATTCAACATCTTCAAGGTATATATATATTTTTGGGCTCAGGCCATGTCGTCGTGATGGAAGTTCCTATAAGGTAGCTTCCTAGAGTATATTTGACTACGGTGATATTCCCAGAGTATTTTACCTTAAGGTATCCAGAATTCTAACTCCTGGAGCAAATATCCCTAATTAATTCTTATAGGGATATCGCGTAATATTAAAGGACGTATTCTTGACACGCCACATAGCTATCTTCACCCGGAATATCGTTAACGCTTCGAGAGGGAAAAAGTGGCAAGAAAACGATAACAAAAGGAGAGCCGTTATTAAGGTTCCCCTCCTTCCCGTTTCGAGTCAGTATCTGACGTTATCAACGACGCCATCTTATTCCTTATAGCATAGCTCTGATACTCGGTGATTCCCTTGTGTTCTCTCGTAATTTTGGATTATATTCAACGTTATGATGCTTTCTCCAGCCTCTTCTGCCTCTGGAAAGTTGAGTATTATCTTTACTATGTATAAATGTAAGCTTTTGTGTTTTCGGAATTAAATCAAAAGTGATATTAACGTAAACAAGAGCTGTTGCCTACCGGAGGCGTTTTGGACGCTGTCGCTCGCTATGCATGTGTCATTTAGTTAGTCAGAGCTACGTTCCTGGTCCTAATGCTTTAATAAATTTAGCTATTTAGCCTTCCTACTGGAATTCTTTATATTATGCCGTTTGTATTTATCAGTTTCGGCGATTTAGGTAACTGATTCTTACTTACGCTAGGCTTAGTAGCCTAGGCGTTTTGCTTTTAGTACTTTCATGCCTGATATAAGAGTTTTCCTAGTGTGATAATTTTATTGAAGCTATTGGCATATTTTATACATGTATATTGTTGAATATTTCTTCTTCCAAGATTGTATACGAGAGAGTTTCGGTGATTGAGGTAATCGATTCTCACCGCACCTAGGCTAGTAGCCTATGGGGCTTTAGTATACTTTCGCACACTCCCCGATTGTTCTTTTCTCCTCTGGAGGTCTAAGATCAATCCCTATTTCCCTCTGATTTAGCCTAGGCTTAACCCTAATGAGTTTTGTCTGAATAGTATTCAGGTAAAACTTTACTGGGGTGGTTCTTTCTTGATCCTGCAACCAGAGTGACTGGTTTGGGCTCGGTCAGAACATCAGAGTATTTGTCTGGGGTCTGTAGCTGCCTGGCAGAGCGAATGAGATTCCTTTGCTAGGTTAGGCTATAGATATAGGAGGCTAGACCTCCCTAGGCCACATCTGAAGGTTTCTGTACGAGATGATTCCTTCTTTGTGTGGTTTAGCAGACAAGTCCTGTGCTGTTATCTTTAGGCTGGAAAATGAGATTTTCCATTGCCTGGGGAAATAACAGCACCAAACTTCGTTCTTATATTGCTGGAGATGGCAAGTACTGCCAACCTCCTTGTTATATTAGATGACCCTAGGCTAGGATGAGCTTTCTTAGCCACTGGGGTTAGTCTCATACTGGAACGGAGTTTGTAGGACCCTCATCCCTCCCCCTCTATTCCATGGTGATGGCCTAGCCATCACAAAATTCTTTGGCCATCGTTCTACATTCGACCCTAGTGTAGGTTACGATGTAGGACTGGCCTAGTCTTCTGCCGGCTGGCAGGAATGTGTCGGCCGGCAGAAGCCTATTCTCTGTTGAGTGAACTTCAGACCTCTCTTTGTCTACCATCCATATAGTTGCAGGTAGAGCCCGGCTACTGCCTTGCATCCATGCTGTTCTCTCTTGTTAGTGTTTAGTACCTTATAGTCCTGGCAGCCGGGCTGGTGGTGGATCTCGGTTAAGAAATATCTGCCGGCCGGCACAGGTTATCACCTGCTATGGCCGACCAGCAGTTGGCTGCACTCCATCAACTCTGTCGGCTACTACGATTAGGGGCCGGTAGCCGGGGTGTAGTCGGCGGCCGGCATATTATGAACTGCCGGCCGGCACTTGGAATCCAGTGATCTGCTGCCCATTAATTCAAAAGTAGTATACTTTTGAACTGAACCCAGGTACTTGCCGGCCGGCACGGCAGTATATGATATATAGTAGCCAGTATTTTGCAGTATAGTATATAATGCAAGTAGAAAACTACAGTATAGAGTATACTGTAACACTAAGATTTTTCCAACATACATTGTGTTGTCATGTACAGCCTATTGTGAGACCACTCACCCTAAAGAAAGTGAGTTCATTCTTTAATTTAAATAAAATCCCTTATATTAAAACTTCTGATTACTGGTGTGAGTTACACTGGAATATCCTTATAGGGTAATTATTCCAAAGGTTTTTCTAGAATAAGAATTAACTTTAGCTTTAATATATTGGGAGGTCACAGCAATTGGCTGGGCAGGGAAATACAAGTATGTGTCTTTCCTTCTTTCCTTTCTAGCTTATCTATTATAGGCTATGGAAAATAATAATAATAAGTCTAGATTTAATCTTGTGATATGTTTTCACTGGATACTCATTGGACTCTCTTCTCTTTACAGGAGGACCACCCGAAGTGCGGGAGTATGTTTTGCAACGTCCGTAGCAAGAACTTCTGCGGACATGAGTTGTGCAGGAGGCACGCACCCTGCGCAATCTCCAAAGGTGATCTCAGGTATTTGGACCCTCTGGTATGTAATATTTATACTAACCTGATATCTGAGGCTTTTGACACCCCTATGTCGGCAGAGTCAAGGGATACAGCTAGGGAAAAGCTGCGAAATTGGGCACGGGGTTTTCAGAAAAACACCACGGGGCCTTATCTTCCAAGTGAGAAGATGCGGGCTTATCTTTTTCCCAGGGCATCTGAGGATGCAGTGATTCCACAGCCTCATGCAGAGATCCCTATAGTCCAGGTTCCGGTAGATTCGGAAGTCTCGGACGCTCTACAAGACATCCAACTGGACGATAGGATGTCAGAAGTGTCAGAGTACATAGAGAAGGACCTTCTCCTGGAAGGTCAGGAGGAGGAGCAGACCCAAGTTCCCGAAACTGAAGGGGACGAGGTCGACGCGGTGTTGGTCTCATCGGTCCCGGCCCCAGAACCGATTCCCTCGACTTCGTCTGCTATCCCAGAGGAACTGGGAAGGACTCTTTCTTCTATTGTTGAGATGATATAACAAATGCAAAAGAAGAACAATGAAAAGGAAGCTGCGATGAAGCTGGAGACGCACAGACTCGCAGCATCACACGGGCCCCAGAAGAAGCTCGGTGTGAAGGATCTCCCCTTGTGTTCGGATGCAAATCCTTGGAAATATGCTGAACACATGCCGATGACAACTGGAAAAATTGTTATTTCGGAGAAGTTGGGATCAGTCCCCCTTGAAGAGGTGAAACTCTGGCCCAGCAAGGAGTCTTACCCGGACTACTATGTCTGTCTCAGGAAAGAGCCAGCCTCAAAGGAGGAAACGGAGCCTAAGGAGGTCATAGTCTTTGACCATGGTAAAGCACAGGCTTTACTCTCTAGCTCAATGAAAGAGATGGGCTTCTCTAACTCAAAGGTACCTGCGTTGAGTAAGAAACACCCCTCCTTTGTGGTTTCTCCTACTAGAGCCTTCCCCTTTATGGAGAAAGGGTACAAGGCAGGGAAGCCATGCTCGTCGTTGGACGAGTGCAAGCCTTTATCCCTGACCTTGCCTATGGACCAAAAAGACTGGAAGGACGTTCATTTTACCTTCTCAGTCGGGAAGTTGGAAGCAGATACTGCCGGACGTCAGTTAAGTGAGGACCTTCCAAAGCTGTTTGGGTTTCTCTTGCGTAGGGAGCAAGAGACATAAGAAAGACTTGCGGCATCTATGTCCCTTTAGATGACTCTGGAAACGATGGCAAACAACCCCAAGAATCAGGAGATGTTTATGGTAGTGGCCAAAACCCATCTGGCCACGGTAACCAAAGATCTTTACAGTTTCATTTAAGCTAGAAGAGCTCGTAGAGAGTTCGTGTTCGCCTCGGCTGCGGTGAGACACGAACCTAGGAAACTGATCTCATCTAATATTTGGGGTAAGGACCTCTTCCCGAGTGAAGTGGTCAAAGAGGTAGTAGATAAGGCCGCCACGGAGAATAGGAACCTTCTCCAGAAGTGGGGCCTATCTCTCAAGAGAAAGTCTTCCCCGCATGAGGGTCCCCAACCTAAGAGGAAGACGAAGAAGCCTAGGCTACCCTCTCGAGCGGCCAAGCCTTACAGACAGCAGCAACAACAGCAACAACTTCCTACGACCGTGGTGCCATAGAGCGTGGCACAACCTCCTACTACGTACCAGTTGGTACCTCAGGCAGTAGCGACTCGGTTACCTGCCTTTAACCCAGCCTTCGAAAGGCAGTCGACGACCTTTCGTGCGAAACCTAGAGGAGCAGCCAGAGGTTCCTCTAGACGCCATTCAAGAGGAAGGGGATTCAGAGGAGGACACGGTCAAGGAGGCAAGGCCTCAGGCCCACAGCAGAAGTGAGATACTTCCGGTAGGAGGGAGACTACACTTATTTCGGGATCGCTGGACCTTCGATCCCTGGGCCCACAGCCTAATCAAGAATGGACTGGGTTGGAGTTGGATCAGCACTCCACCTCCTATTCCCACAATTCTTCCAACACTCCACCCCCGTCCTGGAAGAATATGTTCGGAAACTTTTGGAGAAAAGAGTAATTCGGCGAGTAAAGTCCATCAAGTTCCAAGGAAAGCTGTTTTGTGTTCCCAAGAAAGACTTAGAAAAACTCAGAGTCATTCTGGACTTGTCACCACTCAACAAGTTCATAGTAAACTCCAAGTTCAGGATGTTAACATTTCAACACATAAGGACCCTATTGCCCAGACGAGCTTATACTATCTCGATAGACTTGTCAGACACCTATTGGCATGTTCCAATCAATCGTCAACTCTCCTCCTACCTAGGGTTCAAGTTAAAACGAAGACTTTATGCCTTCAGAGCCATGCCCTTCGGGCTAAACATAGCCCCAAGGATATTAACAAAGCTTGCAAATGCAATCGTTTATCAATTACTCCTAAAAGTTGTCCAAGTAGTGGCCTACCTGGACGATTGGCTGGTGTGGGCAGTATCTGCAACGGAGTGCATGCAGGCTTCCAAGAAACGAATCCAGTTCCTGGAACATCTAGGATTCAAGATCAATACCAAAAAGTCTCGACTATCTCCGGCTCAAAAGTTTCAGTGGTTGGGAATCCACTGGGACTTGAAGCCACATCAACTTTCCATTCCACTAAAGAAAAGGAAAGAGATAGCGGGATCTGTCAAGAGACTTCTGGAATCCAAACGGATATCAAGACGCGAACAGGAGAGAGTGCTGGGCTCTCTACAGTTTGCTTCAGTGACAGACCCAGTGCTACGAGCACAGCTAAAGGATGCAACAGGAATTTGGAGAAGATACGCATCAAACGCTCGAAGAGATCTGAAAAGACCATTACCAACTCGATTGCGAACGCTTCTCAAGCCGTGGTCCAAGGCCAAGCAATTGAAGAAATCGATACTTCTTCAACCACCTCCACCTTAAGTCATCATCCACACAGACGCTTCAAAGGAAGGATGGGGAGGTCACTCTTACCAAAGGAAAGTCCAAGGAGCTTGGTCCAGCTTATTCAAAACATTTCACATCAACTTTTTGGAGGTCATGGCAGTTCTTACACTGAAGAAATTATCTCCTCGCCACTCGACCCACGTAAGACTGGTTCTGGACAGCGAGGTGATAGTGAGATGCCTGAATCGCCAAGGTTCGAGATCACCTCAAATCAACCAAGTGATGTTGGCCATCTTATGTTTGGCGGAAAAGAAGAGATGGCACTTGTCAGCAGTTCACCTCCAAGGGTTCCGCAATGTGACGGCGGACGCTCTATCCAGGTTTACACCGATAGAGTCAGAATGGTCCTTAGACGCAGGATCGTTCTCCTTCATCTTACGTCAAGTCCCGGAACTGCAGATAGACCTCTTTGCGACGAGCGACAAGAAGAAGATACATCGTTACGTGGCCCCGTACGAGGATCCCTTAGCGGAAGCAGTGGACGCAATGTCCCTCAATTGGAACAGATGGTCCAGGATTTACCTGTTCCCTCCATCCAACCTTCTACTGAAGGTTCTCGACAAACTGAGATCATTCAAGGGGACGACTGTGATAGTGGCTCACAAGTGGCCAAACAGCGTATGGTTCCCTCTGGCATTGGAACTACGACTGAAGTTTGTGCTGTTGCCGGATCCAGTTCTGACTTGGCTAGTGCAGAAGTCGACTGTCTTCGCTTCATCACAGAAAACCCGCAACCTTCATCTCATGATTTTCTCTCCTTAGCGGTAAAGAAAAGATTCGGAATCTCAAAAGACAGTATAGACTTTTTGGAAGAATATAAATCCAAGTCTACCAGAAGACAATATGAGTCGTCATGGAAGAAGTGGGTGTCTTTTGTCAAGGCAAAGAAGCCAAAAGAAATCTTGACGGACTTCTATTTATCTTTCTTTATTAACCTTCATGAACAAGGTTTAGCAGCCAACACAATAACGATGTGTAAATCTGCCTTGACAAGACCTTTACTCTATGCCTTTCTGGTCGACTTTTCTAACGAAATCTTTAACAAGATTCCTAAGGCCTGTGCTAGACTCAGGCCGGCAGCGCCTCCGAAACCTATTTCTTGGTCTCTGGATAAGGCCCTTCACTTCGCTTTTATGATGAACAATGAGGAGTGCGCTTTGAAGGATTTGACCCAAAAAGTCATATTTTTATTTGCATTAGCTTCGGGGGCTAGAGTTAGTGAAATAGTGGCCCTTTCGAGAGATGAAGGCCACATTCAGTTCTTGGGAGGGGGAGAACTGAATCTTTTTTCGGACCCAACGTTTCTTGCCAAAAATGAGCTACCCACCAAAAGGTGGGGTCCCTGGAGAATCTGCCCTCTGAAGGAAGATGTCTCTCTATGTCTGGTAGAGAGCTTAAACGTCTATCTTCATAGAACTTCTGACTTTAAGGGAGGACAACTTTTTAGAGTAGAAACTTCAGATTCAAACTGGTCTCTGAAACAACCAAGGGCGAAGATCACCTATTTTATTCGCAGAGCGGATCCGGACAGTACACCCGCAGGTCTTGATCCAAGAAAAATTGCCTCATCCCTGAATTTCTTCAATAATATGAATATTGAACACCTTTGCTCATACACTAGCTGGAAGTCATCTAGGGTATTTTTTAAGCATTATGCAAAGCAGGTGGAGGAGTTAAAGAGGTCTGTGGTAGCAGCAGGTAGTGTTCTTAAACCTGTTGCTTGATTCTGCGAGGAACAGTGAAATTAATCGGGACGATTAATTTGAGGGTGGGTGTTTATTCCCTAGTCGGTACTACTGTACATACTAAGTGAAAAGTCACTAAGGTGTCTTTATGAACTGTTCCATAGACGAAGGTGAAACATGCATAATGAGTGACACATGTGCCATGCGTTTTACGCAAGTGTGAATAGACAGTAATGACAGATACTAATGAAAATTTTTTGATATTTTCGTTTTTCAGTGGCAATCTTATGTTTCCTTTTTAGATGAAAAAAGTTTTTTCCTAGTATTACTGTTTGACTTTATACTATATTTTATTTCATCCACATTTTATATATTCTATAAATGTTGATAGATCTATTTATTTATTGTTTGTCAATAAACTAGTTCTAAAATGAACTTTGCGTCTTATTTGCCCAGGTTCATTCTTATGAAAAATATGTTGAGCATTGCAACTCTTGCTATGGATATTATTGATAATATAGGAAATCTTAAGTGATTGTTCCTACGTGTAGACAAACACTCATCGATTTGGTCAATCTGTATTTAGGATAGACCATCACCTTCTGGTTGGAATGATAACTGATATATTATATCTATTCTTAAACGGATACAAACCTTTGATCAGTACACAAATCCAATAGGCATACCGGGGGAAGTGTCACTATGTCATACAGACATTGGTAAGTTCCATTACAAACTTTGCTTTAGGAGGTATAGGTTGAGACCATTATACCGGTTTGTCTGCTGGACATCCATAGGTAATATGTATGCCTCAAGACTTTTCCAGAGTCTAGTATGACTCTTCTCTTTAGGGGGCAGGAAGTACTAACATGGTTAATGTTTAGAAGTAATGATGTATGACGGTAACAACATAGTCTCTAGGTCTAGATAGACCAAGGAAAAGGTTATCTTGAGGTTGAGGCGCGAAATGAGAATCCACAGATACAGTAATGCTCTGGTAAACTTCCATTACGACGACGTGGCCTGAGCCCAAAAAACAGATTTTGAGCGAAACGAAAAATCTATTTTTGGGTGAGATAGCCATGTCATCCTGATGGACCCGCCCTTCCTTTTTGTTAAAAGGGCTAAGAACCCCTCCCGATAGTACAGTATCTGTAGCACCTCGTATATGGTTACAAGGAATAAGATGGCGCCGTTGATGACGTCAGATACTGACTCAAAACGGGAAGGAGAGGTACCTTAATAACGGCTCTCATTTTCTTTTTGTTTTCTTGCCACTTTTTCCCTCTCGAAGCGTTAACGCTATTCGAGGTGAAGATAGCTATGTGGCTTGTCAAGAATACGTCCTCTGATATTACGCGATATCCATATAAGAATTAATTAGGGATATTTGCTCCAGGAGTTAGAATTCTGGATACCTTAAGGTAAAATTCTCTGGGAATGTCACCGTAGTCAAATATACCCAAGGAAGCTACCTTATAGGAACTTCCATCATGACGACATGGCTATCTCGCCCAAAATTAGATTTTTCGCTTCACTCAAAATCCGTTTTGTAACCTGTAAGGGAAGAAATACATATATTGGTTAGTCACAGGTGCCACTCAGTATTGTGAAATTATTTAAATGATTTCACTAGATGTTGGATATGTTTTAACACTGCGTACGAATGTTCACACGGCACTGGTGTTATTGGTTAGATTCTACACCTATATAGAACAGTCCGAGATTCACTATAGTGAACTCCACTAACGGGTATTACACTAAAGGATGCTAATACCTGTTCACCCCGTGTACTGTTAAGTCCCAAACAGTTCACTGTTCATCGCAGCACTAGACGACAGGTTTCATAACACTACCTGCCGCCACCACAAAGTGTTTTATTTCATGCACTTGCTTCGCGTAATGTTTATAGAAGACTAGAAGATTTCCACCCAGTATGTGAGCGGAGTTTATCAAAGTCCATATGCTGAAAGAAGTTCAGCGAGGAAGCAACTTTTCTAGCATCGTGACCTGCGGGTGTACTGTCAGGATCCACTTTGCGAATAAAGTAGGTGAGTTTTGCTCTCAGTTGTTTTAGGGATAGGTTTGATCCTGAGGTTTCACCTAGGAAGAGCTGCCCTTCCTTGAAGTCTGAAGTTCTTCGAAGATAGACCTTAAGACACGTTACTGGACATAGAGAGACATCTTCCTTCAGAGGGCAGATTCTCCAAGGACCCAACCTTTTGGTGGGCAACTCGTTTTTGGCGAGAAAGGTAGGATCGGGAAAGAGATTCAGGTCTCCCTCTTCTGTGAACTGAATATGGCCCTTCTTTCTAGATAGGGCAACTATTTCACTAACTCTAGCCCCTGAGGCTATAGCAAATAAGAATATCACTTTCTGTGTTAGATCCTTTAGGGTACAATCTTCGTTGTTCAAGTTCGAAGCGTAGTGCAAAACTTTGTCCAAGGACCACGATATGGGCTTTAGAGGGGTTGCTGTTTAAGTCTAGCGCATGCTTTCGGTATCTTATTGAAGATTTCGTTCGACAGGTCCACCTGGAAGGCATAGAGAAGAGGTCTAGTCAAAGCTGACTTACACATAGTTATCGTGATGGAAGCCAGGCATTGCTCATGAAGGTGGATGTTGAAGGAAAGGCAGAAGTCTATGAAGATTTCTGCCGTTCTGTTTGCTTTGACAAAGGAGACCCACTTCTTCCAAGACGATTCATATTGCCTTCTGGTTGACTTTGACTTGTATTCTTCTATAAAGTCGATGTTGTCTTTTGAGATCCTGAACCTTTTCTTGGCTGCTAAGGCGAGAAAATCATGAGAGATAGGTTTTGGGTTCTCAATAATGAAGCGTAGACAGTCGACTTATGAACCAGTTGGGATAGAACTGGATTCGGTAGAGGAAACAGCCTCAGCTTCAGTTCTATCACTAGAGGGAACCATTTGCTCTTGGGCCATTTGGGGGCCACTACTGCTGCTGTTCCCTTGAAGGATCTCAGCTTGTTGAGGACCTTCAGCAGGAGATTTATTGGAGGGAACAGATAGATGTGATTCCATCTGTTCCAATCGAGGGACATAGTGTCCGTCGCTTCTGCCCGAGGGTCCTCGTATGTGGCCACATATTGAGGTAGTTTCTTGTTGTCGCTTGTTGCGAAGAGGTCGATCTGCAGTCCTGAGAGTTTTTCCAAGATGAAGGAGAATGAGTCTGCATCTAGGGACCATTCTGATTCTATTGGTTTTCGCCTGGATAGAGCATCCGCCATCACATTGCGGAACCCTTGTAGGTGAACTGCTTTTAAGTGCCATCTTTTCTTTCTGGCCAAGCGAATAGTGGCCAAGATCACGTGATTGATGTAGGGCGATCTCGAGCCTTGTCGGTTCAGACATTTCACTATCACCTCGCTGTCCAAGACCAACTTGACGTGGGCTGATCTGTGATGGGATAGTTTCTTCAACGTTAGGAAGACTGCCATGGGTTCCAGAATGTTGATGTGAAAGATCTTGAACTGGTGTGACCAGTTCCCTTGTACTTTCCTTTGATGGGAATGGCCTCCCCATCCTTCCGGTGAGGCATCTGTGTGGATGACTACTGACGGTTGAGGTGGATGTAAGGGAATTGTCCTTGTTAGGCTCTTGACCTTCGACCACGGCCTCAAAAGCGATCGCAGTAAGGTCTGTGTCAATCTCTGTTGATCTCTTCGAGCGTTTGATGCGTATCTTCTCCAGACTCCTGACGCATCCTTCAGCTGTGCTTTCAGCACTGGGTCTGTTGCTGCTGCGAACTGGAGAGAACCCAATACTCTTTCCTGTTGGCGTCTTGAAATCTTGTTAGATTTCAGTAGTCTCTTGACAGAACCCGCAATCTCTCACCTCTTCTTCGGTGGAATGGAGAGGTGGTGTGACTGCAAGTTCCAATGGATTCCTAACCATTGAAACTCTTGAACTGGAGAGAGGCGAGACTTCTTGTAGTTGATCTTGAAGCCCAGGTGGTTCATTAACTGGATCACCTTCGTGGCTGCCTGCAGACAAGCAGTCTTGGATGCTGCCCACACTAGCCAGTCGTCCAGATATGCTGCTACCTGAATGCCTTCTAAGCGTAGCTATTGTACGACTGTGTCCGCAAGTTTTGGGGCTATGTTTAGTCCAAAAGGCATGGCTGTGAAGACATACTTTGTCTTCTGTAGCTTGAATCCTAGGTAGGAGGAGAGTGGGTGGCTGACTGGTAGGTGACAGTAAGCATCTGCCAGGTCTATTGAGACTGTGTACGCCCCTTTCGGTAACAGGGTCCGTATGTGTTGTAAGGTTAACCTCCGGAACTTCTTGTTCTCGATGAACTTATTGAGTGGAGACAAGTCTAGAATGACTCTGAGTTTGTCCGAGTCTTTCTTGGGAACACAAAATGGCCTTCCCTGGAATTTGATGGACTTTGCTTTCCTTATGACCTTTTTTTTTCAAGAGTTCTAAGGTATATTCTTCCAATAAGAGGGTGGAGTGTTGGAATAATTGAGGAAAGGAAGGTGGAGTTTTGTTCCATTTCCACCCTAGTCCATTCTTGATTAGGCTGTGGGCCCAAGGATCGAAGGTCCAACGATCCTGAAAGTGGAAGAGTCTTCCTCCTACCTGGAGCATCTCATTGTTTAGATGATCCGGAGGGTTTGTTACCCTGACCACGTCCTCCTCTACCCCTTGAGGGGTTTCTTGAGGAGCCTCTTCTAGATCCTTTACCTTTAGGGCGAAAAGTAGTGGTGTGTCTCTCAAAGCCTGGGTTAAAGGCGGGTGACTGAGCTACTAACTGCTGGGGCACCATTTGGAATGTGGTTTGCGGCTGGGCAACCATTTGGGGCACTTTGGTCATGGTAACCGTGGGATGCTGTGCAGGTCTATGAGGCACGCATGGCTTCTTCGTCTTCCTGTTCTTGGGTTGGGGACCAGCGTCAGAGGATGATTTCCTCTTGGAAGACATGCCCCACTTTTGGAGAAGGTTCCTATTCTCCGTGGCGGCTTTAGGAACTACCTCTTGGACTGCTTCCTTTGGGAAGAGGTTCTTGCCCTAGATACATGAAGTAATCAACTTATGGGGCTAATGCTTGACCGTTGCATTGGCAAACACGTGCTCTCTACAGGCCCTCCTGGCCTTCAATATAGGATTGGGCTCAGCAAATACCTTGGTAGGGATACCTAAGATATATTGGAAATAACTACTAGTATAATATATACAGTAGTTTTCTATCTGCAGTATATCCTATTCTGCAAATATACTGACTACCTGTATAAACATGTACTGTAGATCAGCCGGCATGTCGCCGGCATAGCTAGTTCTTGCCGGCACCTCCAGCATGATAGCTAAAAGAGAGAGATAGCATGGAGTGAAGGCTACCTATTACTGTGTATGTATACCGTAATTAAGGCTGTAACGTAAAATTTTACTGCCTTTCTCCAGAAATAAGGTTCAAATGGAAGGGGAGAATGTAACATTCAGGCTTCCATCCAGCCACAGTACTATTGCCGGCAAGTTCCGCCGACACACTGCCGGCAGGCTAGCCTCCGGCAGTACTAGTACAGTCGGCATGCTGCCGGCTGAGTCAGCAGCTATCTGTGCCGGTCTGGCCGGCGGTACTCCGGCAATAGAACTTTTGGCTAGCAGTTCAAGGGAGAACTGAAGAACCTTAGAGACAGAAGGGACTTCCCATTCCCAGTCATCATGGCTGCCGGCAATTGTCGTAGCTACCAGCTGTATGCATCGCCGCCGGCAGCCATCATAGCCGCCAACAGATGAAAGACACATAGTCACTGGCAATTGTCATGGCTGCATGCAGCTGTCATAGCCGCCGGCAGCTGGACAACGGAAGTGGGGAGGGAGTCTGGCCGGCACCAGCAACCCAACGGCATCGGTAAGGTTGCAGGATACTGGTCTCATTAAAGAACAGAGGGGGAGGAAAAAAGATCCTATATGAGGTGTGGTAGGGGCTGGCCAGACCTAAACACCTAAAAGAAACTCAGTATTGGCACCATCCCTGGCAGAAGGAGAATCCTCTATTCTCCAGCCTAGGGTGTGCCAATACAGTTAAGGGGATGGCAGCAGTGCCACCTCCTCTCAACAAGGGAGAAACAGAGTTCCAGTGCCACGCCATGCTAGGCCTAAGAAGATACTACACTTCAGCCTAGGGTCAGCGAGCATAGGACTAGTCTACTAGGCCACAGGGAGAAGATGGTGGCATCATACAACCACTTCAGATGTACTCTAGGGAGGGCTAGCCTCCTATTCCGGCAGCCAAGCCGGCAGGGGAATGACTTCACCCTGCCGGCCCACTGCTGACACAAGACTAAATACTCTTGAGTTCCTGACCGAATCCCAAAACTAGCCATCTGCAGCTAAGGGACGAGACAGAAAAACCCTAGGTTAGTTATGCCCGAATTAAAAATTCAAGGCTGACCCATTAGGGTTGTAGCCAAAGGCTACACTCCGAGGGAAGAGGGGTTACCCTTAATCTCTAATAGAGACGAGTATCGGTTATATAATAATTCCAGGAGATATCTATCTCCAATGAATTGATAACCAATACACGAGGGTAACCGGGGAATGTCGAAAGTATATGTTGCCTAGGTTAGGTTACCTAGGCAAGGCGAGATCTCGGTTACCTAAATCACCGAAACTCTGACATATACGATCGACGCAGGAAAAGGAAAATTCTATGCATATAAATGTCTTTACAAATATAAAAATGCCTAAATAGCTTCATAAATAAATTATTAATGCTATTTTAAAAACCGGGAATGTCGTTTTACTAACTAAATAACACACCCAACGAACGACAGCGCCCATGGTGCCTCCGGTAACAGGCCTAGATCCTAATCACTATAAATTACTCTAATTTCACTGTGAGACAGGAACTAAAAACACAAATTGTAAAGATTCAATACTCAACTTCTCAGAAGCAAAAGAAGCTGGAGAATGCCTAATAAATATCCTTGAAAATCGATCGAAAATGTCGGCTCAACAGGGAACACCACTGAACGAAATCGCTACAAAATAAGGAATGTTCGCCATATTGGATA
This sequence comes from Palaemon carinicauda, assembly GCF_036898095.1. Lineage (NCBI taxonomy): Eukaryota > Metazoa > Arthropoda > Malacostraca > Decapoda > Palaemonidae > Palaemon > Palaemon carinicauda. The sequence continues at coordinate 51,653,651 of NC_090745.1, read as the reverse complement.
TGGCGCTGTTGTTATACTTAATAGTATGAGAACTAGGGTAACCTTGATACGGCTCCCCTTCTATTCTGCCACATCCCCCTCGAAGCGTTAACGCTATTAGGGGTGCAGATTGCTATGTGATTTGTCAAGAATACATCCTCTGATATTATGCGATATCCTTGAGAGAAATTTAAGGATATTCGCGCCAGGAGTTAGAATTCTGGATACCTAAAGGTAAAATTCTCTGGGAATATCACTGTAGTACATATATCCCTTAGGAAGCTACTTATAGGAACTTCCATCAGGACGACATGGCTTGAGCCCCAAAAAAGCATTTATGGCGTACGACAGCGGTCCAAAAGGGCCGCCTCCGGTGCTGGCTCTGCTCCACTAAACACATCTAAATTATGCTAATTTAACTGAGAAGGGAGCCAAAAATTATACAGAAAGATTAAATACTCAACTTTCCAGAGGATGAAGATTCTGGAGATTGCATTGTAATAATCCTTGAGAAAGTAACAACACCGAGAGCGAGTGGGAGAAACACTGGGAGAAACACCTTGCTTCATTGGCTTCTTCAATAGGAATAGTTCGCTGTGGTGGTACCGGGAGGGGATTCACCGGGTAACTTTGATAACGGCTCCTCTTCAATTTCGCCACTCTTCCCCCTCAAAGCGAAAACTCTATTCGGGGTGAAGATTGCTATGTGTCGTATCAAGAAATACGTCCCCTAATATTATGCGATATCCTTAAGAGTTATTTTCAAACACAAGACTTACCTGGTGGTTATATATATATATATATATATATATATATATATATATATATATATATATATATATATAGCTTACGTCCCTGACATCACAGCAGAAAAATTCAAAACTCGTGCCAATCGCCGATTGGATAGCCAGGTGTGCTACCCAGGCACCCCGGTGAAGTACCCAGAAACCATTCCCTCGGTATTCATATCATTCCTGCCGGCGTTAGCGGTAACATTGGTTTGATATTCTCCTCGTGTTTTGACTGATTATTGCTATCCCTTTGGTGAAGTACAATAATTCTGGTTTTTTGACTCTCGCTAGATTGATTTTTCGTTTGGATACTCTAGTTATATGTTTGGATATTGATTTTTTGACCCTTGCTTGTATTTGATCTCTGTCAAAGTTCAAAATGGCTACCCCCTCTAGTGGTTTTAGGGTGTGTGCTAGTGGGTGTAAGACCCGTTTATCAAAGGCCTCCATTGATCCTCATTCATTATGCATTAAATGTAGGGGTAAAGTTTGTAAACTTGATGATAGGTGTGACGAATGCCTTATTTTTTCTGATCATGAGTGGCTTAATTTCGATCGTTATATTCGTAAGTTAGCTAAAGATAGGGTAAGACGTAGTTCTTCTCTTTCTTCTAAAGATTCCTCTTCCTATGTCTGTCAGGATGCCTGAAAACTTTAAATCAATCAATCTTCCTATGTCACTTCCTATTCCTTCTCCTGTAGTGGTAGTTCCAGATCCCGCTACGAGTACCATTAATGAAACAACACTTGAAGATATGATGTTGGCTATCCAGGCGTTGGGTACGAAGGTAGAGTCTATCGCTGCGAATAGAATGCAGTTAATGGCTGATATTAAACAGCTAAAAAGTTAAAGTGTTAAAGGTACAGCGAGTGTTATTAGTGTTGTGGAGGGTACGCCTGCTCGGACTTGTTGTTCTCCTAGTCCTGGACTTCTTCCAAGCTCCCCAACCCCTGGGAGAAGGAATGTCGAAAGACGATAGGAAACGAGAGGCATTACTTCCCGAGCAGACGTTCCCTCGAGCGTTCCTGTTGATTTTTCCCAGGACGTTCGCTCTTACCTTAGTAAAGGTGAAGTTAAAAAGTTTGGCTCATCATTGGAGGATGATTTTCCTAAAAGAGGTTGTAGTCAAACTTCTAGACCTCTTTAAGAGGAAATTTGACCAACGTCCTTCCAGGAAATCGCAAGCAGTCTGTAGTCATTGGAACAGTCCTGAACGCTTTTCGTCTGAAGGAAGCTCGCCTTCCAAGTGGCCTGCTAGGACTGCTCCTTTGCCTCCTTCAGATTGGATCTCACCCGCTGTTCGCTCTAAGCGGTCTTTGAGCGGTGGAGAGGAATAACTTATGATTAGTGTTTCGCAAGATTCTAGTTTTAAAATGCTGCAAGAAATGCTGCAGAAGCTTTCATCTTTTATAAAAGGCTACCACCCTACTGAATCCTCCTCTCTTAACACTAAGCTACGTAAGGCGTAGAGTCGGCGAACGCTTGTAGATAAAGTTTCTAAACGCGTTGAGTGTGAGGCTACGCACAGAGATGATCGAGAAAGTAAACTTTCTTCACGAAAGACTGATCTCTCGGGCTTTCAGGAAGTCGAGCGTTCTCCTAATCGAGCTGCTGTTCATGCGCTTAGCCGTGATTGTGATCGTTCTGCTGAAAGCGCTTTCAACCGTTCAGCGAGGCGTGATGTCGAGCGTGCTCTTGATCGTCCTCCCATCGAGATTTCAACAGAACGCGAGCGTCCTCCACGACGTGACGTTGAGCTCGATGTCAGGCGTTCATCCATCGAGCGTTCAACAGAACGCGAGCGTCCTCCAGAGCGTGATGTACAGTGTGACCTCAAGCGTCCTCACATCGAGCGTTCAGAGCGCAAGCGTCCTCCCATCCAGCGTTCAGCTGAACGCGAGTGTGACGGCAGGCGTCCTCTCATCGAGCATTCATCAGAACGCAAGCGTTCTTACATGGAACGCCCTCTTGTGTGCGATGCAGAACTACAAACATCCAGACAGGATTTTGGACATAATGCAACGGTTCTTAACTCTGATCGCGCAGATCGCGAGCGTTCTGAGGAGCGGCGAGACTTGTTATAAGAGGAAGAAGCTGATATTCCTCTTTTGCCTTCCGAACCCTTTGAGGAGTTACCTGAGGATGAGGACTCTTAAGTCTTTTCGTCATTCGGTAGACTTAAAGAAGCTGATGAAGATTTTTCATGTTGAGTTCCCAGAGTCTTTTATTCCTGTGGCTCCACAATCGCTTCCTTCAGAGTTTACTCTTCAGAAAAATGCACTCGACCGATGTGCTGATACGACTTGAGTCCTCCATTTCATGTGACAGTCTTTTTTTATCTTGAAAAGGCATATGATACCGCATGGAGATATGGTATACTTAAAAGAATCCATGAGTTAGGATTAAGAGGAGAGCTACCACTGTTCATTCAGTCATTTCTTTCACATATGAGTTTTCCAAGTGAGAGTTGGGGAAGCTCTAACCCAGAGTAAATGCCAAGAAGGAGAAGTTCCTCAGGGGAGTGTGCTGAGTGTAACCCTTTTTGCACTAACAATTAATAGGATATCCTCAGTCATTCCCCGGGATGTTCTCGCAACATTATTTGTGGATGATCTCTCCATATCATTTGCTGGGACTAGTATGGCAATGGTTGAGAGAAAAATACAACTCTCTATTGATGAAATTATCCATTGGGCCGATATGAATGTATTTAAGTTCTCGACAAGTAAAACTAGAATTGTCCATTTCTATCGTATCCGGGAGTACATCCAGAGTCGGATATATACATCAAAGGTCGATCCCATGTGCAAGTGAAGCTAAATTTTTAGGGTTGATATTTGATTATAGGCTTACATGGGTTTCTCACTTAAAAGCATTAAAAGCTAAATGTGTTGAATCTATGAATCTTTTAAAAGTATTGTCCCATACATCATGGGGCCAGACCGCAATACAATTTTAAAATTATACAAGGCCTTGATTTTTTCCAAAATTAGTTATGGATGCGAAATATACTCCTCAGCCACCCTAAGCCGGTTAAAAATATTAGATTCTATACATCATGCTAGTATCAGATTGTCCACAGGAGCGTTTAGGACCTCGCCTATCACAAGTCTCCTTGTTGATGCTGGGGAGTTGCCTCTGAACCGTTACCGAATGTCCTCTATTATTCGGTATTGGTTTAGATTGCAAAGACTCCCTAGTTCTTCAGCCTTTCAGACTGCAAGCCTTATAAGGCACTCAACCTACTTTGAGTTGCACCCAAAATCTCCTCAACCTTTTGGGTTTCGGGTGAAACAATTATTAAACAATCTGGATATAATTAGAATTAAGGTGCTTCCATTCAAGGTATCATCAACGCCTCCATGGAAATTACCTGACATCTTTTTGTAAATACTTTATTGGAGTTAAGAAGAATATAACTGACTTAGAATCCAGGTCTCTTTTTATGGAACTTGTTGAAGAACATAGAGGATCGACTTTTATATATACTGATGGCTCCAAATCTGATGCTGGCGTTGGATTTGGAGTACATAGTAATGATTTTAATTGTAGAGGTGCACTTCCTCTAACAGCTTCCATATTTACTGCCGAACTGTATGGCATGCTAACCGCTATTGAGAAAATAACTTTGAAAAAGGAGGATAATTTTACAATTTTTAGTGATGCAAGGAGTGTTCTTCAAGCTTTAGAAATTTTTAATTCAAGTAACCCTCTAGTTTTAAAGATTTTAGAATGGCTTTTTATTATTGGACGGAGAGGTATAACAGTTCGATTTTGTTGGGTTCCAGCACATGTAGGTGTGTCTGTGAATGAGAAGGCAGATTTACTGGCGAAGAATGCGGCATCCGAGTTGCTATCAAGGAGGTATCCCATTCCCTGTAATGATTTCCTACCTTACATCAAGAAATTGGTTTGTAATAAATGGCAACAGCACTGGGATAGTCAAGATGGCAATAAAATGAGGGAAGTAACAAATATCATATCACCTTGGAGGTATAACATGATACCCTGAAAATGGGAGAAGACTTTGTCGTCTCCGTATTGGTCACACACGGTTGACACACGAGTTTCTGCTGAAGGGCCAACACCAACTGTATTGTGAGGACTGTTTAGTACCTTTAACAGTGAGGCATTTGTTGACCGAATGCCATAATTTTACTAACTTAAGAAATAGATATTTGTTTGAGGCTCGAGGTGAGGGTGGCAGGTTCATCCTTGCCAAGATTCTTGGACATGATGTGTCATACTATGCGAGCGGAATTTTTAGATTTATTTCGGAAGCAGATCTTCTGAAAACTATTTAACTATTGTAATGACTTCTTAACTTTTATGGTTTTAATTGAATTCTCTTTTATTTTTCATATACTCTATAATAAATGCTATCGGCGTCAATGACCTTAGATGTCAGGATGCCCAAAAACTTTCAATCAATCAATCAATCAATCAGAGTTTACTCTAGGGAAACCTAAGAAAAAGTCTCTGTTCACTAAAATGGTGCTCTCTCGTTCACCTAAAAGAGCACTTGAATTAATGGGAGACTGGATGAGTGCCAAGAAAGAGCAAGGGAAAGCGGCCTTCGCATTTCCCCCTACTAGGTTGGCTTCTAGGTCTAGTGTTTGGTACGACACGGGAGAGGTTCTCGGCTTGGGAGTTCTTGCCTCTGCCCTAGGAGATTTCTCAAGCCTGGTAGACGCTCCTCGTAGATCGGCCATGAGGAAGTCTAGGGTGTTTTGGTCTACCTCTGAATTAGACCATTTAATCAAAGGTGTTTTCAGAGCCTTCGAGGTATTTAATTTCCTGCCTCTGCCCTAGGAGATTTCTCAAGCCTGGTAGACGCTCCTCGTAGATCGGCCATGAGGAAGACTAAGGTGTTTTGGTCTACCTCTGAATTAGACAATTTACTCAAAGGTGTTTTCAGAGCCTTCAAGGTATTTAATTTCCTTGATTGGACTCTGGGGGCCTTGGGCAAAAAGATGACTACACTCAGGGAAGGAGACTCTTCGAACCTAATCCACGTCATGTCCTGTATGGATAAGGTGTTGCAAGACGGGGTAATGAGTTAGCTGCAATTTTTACAGCAGGAATTCTCAAAAAAGAGAGCCCAATTGTGTTCGTTTCTGTCTGTGGGGGTTTCATTCTTTCAGAAATCCGAATTATTGTATGCTCCACTGTCGTCATCTCTGTTCCCACAGGACCTTATTAGGGAGATTTCTTCTTCGTTAACTCAGATGGCCACTCAAGTCCTGGTCTCAAAGACGGCAAGGAAAGGGTTGCCACCTTCTTTTGTTAGCCGCAAACCTAAAGAGGTTGCTCCTTTTTAAAAGTTTTCTCAGCCCTTTCGAGGAAAACCTTCCGTTAGAGGTAACTTCAGATCAGATGGAAGGGGGACTAAGAAAAGAGGAGCGAGAACAGGGCGAAGCAGAGTCTGACTGCTTTCACCTTCAGGTATTAGGAGCCAGACTAAACATCTACTGGCAGGTGTGGGAGAAGATGGCTGCAGATTCTTGGTCAGTCCAACTTCTAAGGAAGGGCTACAGGATCCCTTATATAAATCAACCCCCTCTAAGGTTAACTCCTGTGGATCTCTCTCCAGGTACAGGGAGGAATTAAAGAGGCAAGCATTACAGCTACAAGTGTCTCATGTTGGAGAAGGGAGCTGTAGAGAAAGTACAGGACTAGAAGTCACCAGGCTTTTACAACCGCCTTTTCCTAGTTCCCAAGAAATCAGGTGGATGGCGTCCAGTTCTGGACGTAAGTACTCTCAACAACTTCATCCAGACAACAAAGTACTCAATGGAAACGACGAAGTCGGTGCGTGCAGCGGTAAGGAAAGGCGACTGGATGGTATCACTGGACCTTCAGGATGCATATTTCCATATCCCGATTCATCCAAAGTTCAAGCACTTTCTGAGGTTCGTTTTCCGAGGTGAAGTCTTTCAGTTTCGAGCCCTGTGTTTCGGCCTCAACACCGCCCCACAGGTCTTTACGAGACTTATACTCAATGTAGCAAGGATGCTCCACTTAAGGGGCATCAGAGCCTCCCTGTACCTGGACGATTGGCTTTTAAGAGCCCGCTCTCAAGATCACTGCTTGAAGGATCTTCAGACAACTTTGAAGTTGACGGAAGAATTGGGTCTTCTTGTCAACAAAGACAAATCTTCACTGATACCTTCTCAAGAGATTATATATTTAGGAGTGATGATTCGGAGTCAGGTTTTTCGGGCTTTTCCGTCTCTCTAAGGACGGAGCAAGCACTTCAGAAGATACGTGCGTTTCTAGGAGAGCAGAGGTGTTCTGCGAGGAGGTGGATGAGTCTGTTGGGAACTCTCTCCTCTTTGGAACAGTTCATTTCTCTGGGAAGGCTGAACCTTTGACCACTCCAATTTCACCTCAACTCTTGCTGGAACAAGGAGAAGGATTTGGAGAAGGTGTGTGTTCCGATCACGGAGTCAGTGAGACACTGCCTTCAGTGGTGGAACGACCCGATCAAATTTCAAGAAGGTTGCTCATTAGAACTGAAGAGCCCAGACCTAGTGTTGTGTTCCGATCCCTCGGACTCAGGGTGGGGGACAACACAGAGCAATGTGGAAGCATCAGGGGTGTGGACGGAGATCCAGAAGTCTTTCCACATAAATCAAAAGGAGCTGCTTGCAGTTCTTTTGGCCCTGAAGAGCTTTGAAGGGTCAGTACAAAACAAGGTGATTCAAGTCAATGCAGACAACACCACGGCATTGGCTTACATTGCCAAACAAGGAGGAACACACTCGATTTCCCTTTGCTAGACGGCGAGAGAGCTGCTCATCTGGGCAAAGGAAAGACAGGTGATCTTACTTACAAGGTTCATCCAGGGGGAAAGGAATGTTTTGGCAGACGGTCTCAGCAGGAAAGGACTAGTCCTATCCATGGAGTGGACTCTACACCTAGAGGTGTGCAAGAGTCCGTGGAAACTTTGGGGTCGCCCTTCTATAGATCTTTTCGCGACTGCAAAGACCAAGAGACTAGAGACATATTGCTCTTCAGTGCCAGATCTCGAGGCAGTACACACAGACGCTTTCCTGCTAGATTGGGCAAATCTAGATGTGTATGCTTTTCCTCCGTTCAAGATCCTGTACAAAGTTCTTCAAAAGTTTGTGACAAGCGAAGGGACCAGAATGACCTTGATAGCCCCCCTCTGGCCCTCAAGCGAATGGTTCACAGAGGTACGGGAATGGATGTTGGATACTCCCAGAAGCCTTCGTCGACTAACTGCCTTCAGACTATCGAAAGACTCACAAGAGCTAGAGGCTTTTCGAAGGAGGCAGCTAGGGCGATTGCAAGAGCTAGGAGGTCTTCAACCATCAGAGTCTATCAGTCCAAGTGGGAAGTTTTCAGGGAATTTTGAAGGTTCAACTCTGTTTCCTCTTCCAGTACCTCTGTAGCTCAGATTGCTGATTTTCTTTTATTCTTGAGAAAGAAACGAAGTTTTTCTACGTCAACTATCAAGGGACACAGGAGTATGTTGACGACTGTGTTCAGGCACAGGAACCTGGACCTTTCAAATAATAAGGATCTACAAGAACTAATTAAATCCTTTGAGACAACAAAACAACACCAGGATTCACCAGCTTGGAATCTGTATGTTGTGTTAAAATTTCTGATGAGTGACAGGTTTGAACCCCTGCACTCTACATCTATGAAGGACCTCACGATGAAAAGCCTTTTCTTGGTTAGTCTGGCAACAGCCAAGAGGGTTAGTGAAGTCCATGCTTTTAGTAGAAATGTCGGTTTTCAGGACGATAAAGCAATCTGCTCATTACAATTGGGTTTTCTCGCTAAGAACGAGCGCCCTTCCCAACCTTGCCCTAAGGCCTTAAAGATTTCGCACCTGGCGGACGGGGTTGGAAATGAGCTAGAGAGAGTTTTATGTCCAGTAAGGGCCCTCAAGTTTTACGTAGACAGAACAAAGACTTTAAGAGGCATGCCGGGAGCACTGTGGTGCTCGGTGAAGAAACCTTCCTTGCCAATGTCCAAGAATGCTCTGTCTTACTTTATTAGACTTCTAATTAAAGAGGCTCATTCTCACTGCAGTGAGACAGACTTTAGTCTTTTGAAAGTAAAGACTCACGAAGTAAGAGCAGTGGCAACTTCAGTGGCATTCAAGAAAAATTGTTTCTTGCAAAGCATTATGGACACAACCTTCTGGAGAAGCAAATCTGTGTTCGCCTCACACTATTTGAAAAATGATGACCGATATACTCTGGGACCGTTTGTAGCAGCGGGTACAGTAGTGGGAGAAGGATCCGCCGCTACTTTCCCATAATCCTAATACCTTTTCTTTCTCTTGGAACTTTTATTTGGTGTTTTTATGGTTGTCTTGTGGAGATTGGGACAGTCTTCCACAATCATTGATTTGTCAGGTGGTCTTTTTTGTTCTTGAGAGTGCCCCGGAATGAGTATTAGAGGAGGCTCTGTCACAAAGAGGTGTGATCACTGGTTGGTAGCTCCTAGGTATCTTCAGCCCCCTGAGATGACCGCTGGATCTCATAAGGATAGCAGACATAATGGCAGAGTATCATTGAAGTCAGCTTCCTTATTTGGTACGAAATCTTTAAGTTTGTTTTGTATTTTAGAAACTCTTAAGCAGAATTCCAACTATATTGGCTGTCTCTAAACCTCCACCAAAGGTGTTAATCAGCTATATATATTATAACCACCAGGTAAGTCTTGTGTTTAAAAATTTTATTTTCATTATAAAATGAATTTCTGGGCTCAATCTTGTGCCGCCCAGTGAAATGCTCCTAAAGCACCATTTCTAAGGAATATAACTGCTAATATTACCAGAGAAAAAATGTATAGGAATGCTAGGTTGAACTAGCTCGCTCACCTAATGGTGTCGGTATAGACTGGGGCGAAATACCAGAGGTCTCGTACCATTTAGACTTCTCCTCTTCGAAATCCCTCAATAGTGAGGTGCGGTTCAACCTCCCCTGCCTCGCAGATCAGTACTACTAACTCTACCCACGCTTGCCCATCACTCCTTTCTAGCACCTATTGTTATTAAGTCCAACGTGTTTTTTCTCGTGTTTACCCTTGGATTTATCATCATTTTTCACATCGATGGCCGATTCTCAAGATACCCCATGAGTTTAAGCGTGATTGGACAGTGTAGCCTTTGTTTTTATTAATTGAGAAGTGTTTATATATGAACGGCGTCCCCGTTCTTACCGTTCATGGTTCGGCTCTGCCCTTTTCTCGCTAGTTCGTCCGTCATTAATATTCGTTCGAACTTTTAGGAGCTTTTTTCCTTACATTCATATGGTACACCGATTATATGCTTTCATCTAGCATTATTTTTATGTTATCCTATGATATCAGTGTTAGCGTTTCATCAAGGCGTAGGTTATGTTGGTATGCCTGCATTCGTGCATGTTGGTGGATAGCGTCACCATTGAGATTGTTTCGCTAGTTCTAGGAGCATTAAAGTCGACCGTCTCACTTATTGTTATTAAACTTTTTAGTTTTATTACGCTCCACCTAGTTTTACATTTGGTTCGAGTGAGACTCTCGCGTATCTTTGTTTTTACTGTTCGATCTACCGCTTCAGTAACTAGGTTGGTACCCCTGCTTTCCATCTGCTGATGGCGTCATGCTTCCTCCCTTACCACTCGCCCGAGTCCCCCTCTCGCCATATTATTTCTGCATGCCTAACCTTACTTACGTGATTTCGCTTTTAATTCATTAATTATTTTTATGTATTTGTGCATTGATATTATATTTATTGCTTTACTCCGTTATGATCATATTTTTGGGATTTTTCATTTCATGTTGAGGGGATCTCCAGTTGGTAGCCCTGTCTACCACTACGCACTGGTGATTCCCCGGTACCATACCCCCCCCCCACAGGTTGGGGAGGCTATTCCATCCCCCCCCTCCTCCAGTGTACACCCTTCCTCTCACTCGATGGTTGTTGGTTATGACATACGGGTCAAGTATGCTTGTTCCTCAGTCTTCCCTCAACGTTCCGACATATTGAGGACTGAGTGTACCCCCGGGGTGTGACTTGGTCTCATTCATACCGGGCGGTTTTTCGTCTCCCCCCCCCTCCCGTCGCCCCGATTGGCCATCGGTCGGGGGAGGGGGAGGGCCGGGACCACCAGGGACTATCACACGTGATTAGCCGGTATTCCTACACCTTGGTGTAACCTTTGCTTTTAGCTATGGTTGTAAGAATGAGCACTTCTATTAGGAGTGTCCCCACCTACGGTACCTCCTGCTATTATCGTCCGCATAGGACTTATTAATATCCTATATCATTATATATTATATTCTACATGGATCATTACCTTCGTCCCGGTACCTCCGGTAGGGTAGTGGGGGTTCCATTGGCTCCCCCCGCGCTCCCCCGTTGTACCCTCCCGTCATCAGACATCGGAGCCTCCGGGCTCTTAACTACAGGATCTGTTGACACTGACACAGTTTTGATTTCTATCCTCCCTCCGGGAGCCCTATTCAATTACAGACATTAGTTTTAGATCATAATTGGAGTTCTCTATTTATGTATTTTAAGGATGTTTCTTAAGTTACTTTAAGTTTACTTTAAGTTACTTTAAGTTTACTTTAAGTTTACTTTACCAACCCTGTTCCCCGGCCCCTGGGGCCCCGGAACTAGTTATGATTATCATTATTCATCACTGTTTTTTGCATCCTTTTTCATCCCTGGCTCTGCCGGGTTGCTCTTGGAATAGTCTCAGTTCTCTGTATGTTTAGTGTAAGGCTATACATTTTATTTTATTAGCTGGCAGGTCCCGGACCCTCCGGGACCCCTTATAGAGATAATAGTAGATGCTCATAGACTATTCCTTTTACAGGTGGTCCGTTGCCGGATGACAGCCTGCACGGCCGTCCTTCAACAGCCTTGCGGACATGTGGTCTGTCGGTCCCACGCTGACTGTGGGATTCAGATGGACGATATTGTTGTATGGCACCCTGACAACTTCCTTGTCTGTTATGACCTTATCTCCACCCCCTCTTCAGATTCGGTGAGCCTCTTTCAGTCGTTTTTGTATTTACATCCCTTTGCCTTCTGTTATGAATCTTCGGTTTCATTCATCATTTTGTCCCTCGGGTTTGCTAACCTTATCCCCGTCCTTTCAGAGTTCCCAGGCGGCTAAAACCTCAGCAAGAGCCACTTTGAAAGTGTGGGTAGGCGGCTTCGCCCGTAACGTTAAGGCCAAGAAGCCCTACGTCCTCTCCGAAGATTATTGTAATCTTATCTACCCGAACGCAAAATCTTCAGCAGCAGTGCCTAAGGAAGTGGCGGCCCCTATAATTGCCGACATTGCGGAAACTGTAGAACTCAATCTCGTTCAGGATACGGACATCGCTGACGATCCGGACCCCATTGAAGACAATGTTGCGGCTCTGAACTTAGACATAGAGCCCATGGTTTTAGACGAATCAGAAACAAGTAAGGTGGTAAGTGAGGCAGGTGGGTCTGGCGCTAAGACCTCTCTTCTTAGCCCCTCTTTTTCTTCAACTTCTAATAATTCTTCCTTTTTAGGTTTTGAAGGGAACCGCGAATCCTCTCCGAGATCGCACCCAGTTCCTCCCAAGGTCAAATCTCAGAAGAGACCTTTAGTGAGGACTCGTAAGAATCCTACACTACCTAGATCATCCAAGCCCAAGAAGGCTCCCCTCCCCAGAGCCCCTAGTGGCTCGACTAGCACCGCCCCTATGTCTCAGGACCCGAGAGTGCAGTCATCCCCCTTAATTACCACGACCAACCTCGACCCTGTGGCTCTCACCAATATGATGACGAGGGTCGTTTCAGAGCAGATTAGCTCTATGCTTTCTGCCGTCACCAGGAGACTAGATACCCTGGAAGGAGGACTGCCTCAACAACAGCAGTTCCTCATCCCAGACGCCTCAAAACTCCCGCCTTTCACGAAGAACAACCCGTGGAAAATGGCGCTCCACTGTCCTTTCACGGACGGAATGTTAACCATCGAGGGTTTTGGGACCCGGCCCATTGAAGATTTTGAGTTCTTCCCTCCCGGCCTTCAATTCCCTTTCCCCGGCTTACGGAAGAGGCTCTTGTCCGGCTAGATAAGGTCCCTAAAGAGACCGTTATCTTTCCGAAGGAACAGGCTCAGTCTGTTTGGGTTAGAACCTTAAACGAATGGGGTTGTACAAACACCATGCTGACCCCCCACAAGAGTACTTACACCATGTTTTTTGTGGACGAACAGACCCCCACAGCTTGCGTCACCAAAATGGTTGAATTAGCCCTTCAGGCAGTGGCCGAAGATAAACCTTTGCCACAACTCCGGGAGACAGATCCTACATCTCTTCTGCTCCCATCAGATAATGAATGTTGGCTTAACATCCAATCGACATTCACTTCTGGTAAGCTATCCGCTGACTGTGCATCGACGCAATTCAGCGAACGCCTCCCAAGACTACCTGAAACCTTAATCCGACTCGAGTTCGAGTCCCGGTCTAGGTTTAGCCGGAGCCTCAACGTCTCGACTATGGCGGAGATGTTTTCTCTTACCTATGACGAGGAACACGCCTTTAAGGTTATGACTAAAGCCACCCTGCAATCTTTATTAGCAGATTGCTATGACTTCTTGGTGGCCAGAAGACGTTGCCGTAGGCATGTCTTATCTGAAGCTACTATCCGCCATGAGCCGAATAAGCTCATTAAAGCCTCTGCTTGGGGTCCGGACCTGTTCCCGGAGGACATGGTCAACTCGGTATTGAGCGAAGCTGCCAGAGTGAACCAGAGCCTCAAAGTCCGTTGGGGTCTCACTCCCAAACGGAAGTTCGAACAATCGAGCATTCACTCCCGGGGCAGGAAGAGGCTACGCCCTTATAGCTCTACTCAATTCCGCCAACCTCTTCAAGTAGTCCAGTCGGTCCCGGTCACTCAGGGCATCCAGCCCTCTATCTCCAAGTCTCAGCCCCAAGAGAAGTATGTCCTCGTCCCTGAAAGCCAAGTGGCCTCGAACTCGTTTACCTCTCCTGTTTATAACCCGGTCTATGAGTCCCGGGTTTCCTCCCAAGGATACCAACGAGGCAAGGGCCTCGGTTCGAGAGGTTCTTTTCAGAACTGAGGAAAAGGGAGATATTTCTCCCGTGGAAAAGGGTCACGTGGCGGTCGAGGCGGTAAAACCTCCAACTACTGAAGTTCTTCAGGTAGGAGGGAGACTTTATGCGTTCCGGAGTCGCTGGAGGTTCAGTCCTTGGGCCTTCAGCATAATCTCCAAGGGCCTGGGGTGGAGTTGGATAGAAGGGCCTCCTCCACCGAACAAATTCCATCAACCCTCGACACCGGACCTACTTCTGTTTACCCAAGATCTTCTTCGCAAGAACGCGATCAAGGAAACGAAATATCTGAAGTTTCAAGGTCGCTTATTCAGCGTTCCGAAGAAAGACTCCGACAGCCGGAGGGTCATCCTCGATCTGTCCCGACTAAACTTGTCCATTCAATGCGACAGGTTTCACATGCTTACCGTCTCGCAGGTGCGAACCTTGCTTCCCCGTGGGGCCGTCACCACCTCCATCGATCTTACCGATGCTTACTATCACGTTCCAATAGCGAGACACTTCCGCCCATTCCTAGGATTCAGACTGGACGACAAGGCTTACACGTTCAAAGTGATGCCTTTCGGGCTCAACATCGCGCCCAGAATCTTCCAGAAACTGGCGGAATCGGTCATTCAGGAACTCCGATCCCACGGAATCCAAGTCGTCGCATACCTGGACGATTGGCTAATCTGGTCAGACAACGTCGAGGATTGTCTCAAGGCAACAAACAAGGTCATCCAGTATCTTCAGTTTCTGGGATTCCAAATAAACTTCAGAAAGTCTCGTCTGACACCAGAGACCAGATTTCAGTGGCTGGGATTACGGTGGGACCTACGTTCTCACACTCTATGTCTCCCCAGGTCCAAGAGGATAGAGATTGCGAAAAATACCAAACGCTTTCTCGGGGAAAAGATAACTTCCAGAAGGAACCAGGAGAAGATTCTAGGGTCCCTACAATTCGCTTCAGTGACAGACCTCCTTCTGAAAGCGAAACTGAAAGACATCAACCGGGTTTGGCACTCCAGAGCAAACAACAAACGTCGAGACAAGAAGATACGCCTTCCTCCCATTCTTCGGAAGAGGCTTCTCCCATGGACAACCGCCAAGAGCCTATCAAAGTCGGTTCCCTTGCAGTACCCCCCTCCAAGGATAGTCATCCACACGGATGCCTCCCTATCAGGTTGGGGGGGCTATTCCCAACACAGGAAGGTTCAGGGCCTTTGGTCCACAATGTTCCAACAATTCCACATAAACGTCCTGGAGGCCATGGCGGTCTTACTAACTTTGAAACGTCTTTCCCCGGCCAAGAAACAACATCTGAGGATAGTCCTCGACAACGAAGTCATAGTCCGTTGTCTAAACAGAGGGGGCTCCAAGTCAGGTCCCATCAATCATGTGATGGTAGCAATCTTCTCCCTGGCGGCCTCAAACCAATGGCACCTATCAGCCGTCCATCTGGCTGGAGTTCGGAACGTTGTGGCAGACGCACTCTCCAGAACGACACCGTTGGAGTCAGAATGGTCACTAGATCGCAAATCCTTTCAATGGATCCTCTCCCAAGTGCCGGATCTCCAGGTAGATCTCTTTGCGACGGAGTCCAACCACAAACTGAAATGTTATGTGGCCCCCAACCTGGACCCTCGGGCTTACGCCACGGATGCCATGTCTCTCGACTGGAACACCTGGGAAAGGATTTACCTTTTCCCACCGGTGAACCTACAGATGAAAGTGCTGGACAAACTTCGAACCTTCAAAGGTCAAATGGCCCAAGAGCAATTGGTTTCCTCTTTTACTGGAGCTGAATCTCCACCCTCACCAGATTCCCAACCCGATTTTGACCCAGATAGTACAAACATGCACTGTGTTCGCTTCCTCAAACATTCGGAACACCCTAACTTTATGGACTTCATGAAGTTTGCGGCACGCTAAGGGGCTAACATAGACCCCCAGAATACTTTATTCTTGGAATCTGACAAGAGAGACTCCACTCTTCGTCAATATGACTCAGCGGTCAAAAAACTAGCAAAGTTTTTGAAGGATTCTAATACTGTCTTTATGACACTAAACCTAACGGTAACCTTTTTTAGAACCTTGTTTGAGTCGGGCTTAGCAGCTAACACTATTACTACCATCAAGTCTGCCTTGAAGAAGATTTTCCTAATCGGCTTTAATATAGATCTGACAGATTCATTGCTAGCTTCGATCCCAGGAGCCTGTGCCAGACTGAGACCATCTTCTCGTCCTAGCTCGATTTCCTGGTTTCTCAATGATGTTCTTAAACTAGCGTCAGAAACCGTCAACGATTCATGTGAGTATATCCCTCTACTCAGAAAAACTCTCTTTCTCGTGAGTTTAGCATCTGGCGCCAGGATTTCGGAATTAGCTGCCTTATCAAGGGACCCAGGCCACATTGAGTTCCTTCTGTCAGGAGAGGTCCTCCTCTCCCCAGACAAGGTCTTCTTGGCCAAAAATGAAGACCCTCAGAATAGATGGTCCTCCTGGAAAATTATCCCTCTCCCTCAGGATCCCTCCCTATGCCCGGTTACCGCTCTAAAGTCCTTTCTATCAAGGACTTCCTATAAGACCTCGGGACCCTTGTTCATCAGAGAGAGGGGAGGGACTATAACTTTGAAAGGGATCAGACAACAGATCTTGTATTTCATTAAACAGGCTAATCCAGAGTCTTTTCCTCACGTCCACGACATTCGGGCGGTAGCGACCTCAATAAATTTTTTCCATCACATGAACTTTACAGATCTCTCTAAATATACCGGATGGAAATCCCCCTCAGTGTTCAAGCGGCACTATCTTAAACATCTAGAGGCCCTTCAACTCGCTACCGTAGCCGCAGGGAGCGTGGTATCCCATGGACAAATTCCTTCCTAACTAATTCCTGAATCCAATATCTTCCACCTTCTTCCTCTTACCTGCCTCACTTGCAGTTCCTACCTGAGTTCGGTTTGTTATATCACACCCATGGGTGTTCCCATTTCGTAACATTGCTTATTTTATTATCATTGAACAATTTACTTTTACAGTATGTTCCAGTATTTGACCTTAATTGGTTTTATTTCAAGTTTACTGTTCATTTGTCTTCCCTTACTGGGATATTATACCTTATCATGCTGATGTTATTAAAGACGACCGTCTTCTACGTTAACTTTTGATTAAACCACTATTTGTTATGATTGATTTTATTCGTTCCCTTATAGTTAATGAAGTTTGGGTTCATTTCTCTGGTACTATTTCACTGGGCGGCACAGGATTGAGCCCAGAAAAGGGATTTTGACGAAGGAAAAATCTATTTCTGGGCGAGAGACCTGTGCCGCCCAGTGAACCCACCCTAGTTGCTCCCCCCCTGATCAGACCCCAAACTTAAGGGTGCTGTAAGGAGTGATGGGCAAGCGTGGGTAGAGTTAGTAGTACTGATCTGCGAGGCAGGGGAGGTTGAACCGCACCTCACTATTGAGGGATTTCGAAGAGGAGAAGTCTAAATGGTACGAGACCTCTGGTATTTCGCCCCAGTCTATACCGACACCATTAGGTGAGCGAGCTAGTTCAACCTAGCATTCCTATACATTTTTTCTCTGGTAATATTAGCAGTTATATTCCTTAGAAATGGTGCTTTAGGAGCATTTCACTGGGCGGCACAGGTCTCTCGCCCAGAAATAGATTTTTCCTTCGTCAAAATTCCTTTTTTGAACATACTTACTTGGTGGTTATATATAATTAAAATCCCCCCCTCCTCCCCTCTAGAGACTAGAGGCATGGAAGATATGAATACCGAGGGAAGGGTTTCTGGGTACCTCACCAGGGGCGCATTGGTAGCACACCTGGCTATCCAATCGGCGATTGGTGCGAGTTTTGAATTTTTCTGCTGTGACGTCAGGGACGTAAGCTATATATGTAACCACCAGGTAAGTATGTTAAAAAATTTATTTTATAATTAACATAACATATTAAGGATACTCGCGCCAGGAGTTAGAATTCTGGAGACCTGTGGTCAATTCTCTGGGAGTATCACTGTAGCCAAATATCCCTTAGAAAGCCGCCTAAAGGAACCTTCCATCAGGACGACATGGCTGAGTCCTGAAAAAGGAATATATAATAATCGATAACTAAATTTGTTGGCATCAATGACCAGCCCTGTTAAGATGCCAGATAATATCTAATAATCAATCAATCTCATCCTTGGGAGTGCCTACACTGATGACCACTTATAAAGGTAAGAATACCATTGTGACATTACATATATTTGACATATTTCAAATTTAAATATTGTTCTGACAAATCACAAATTTATTGGTTTATGGCTCCAACCTTTACCACCCTGTTTGAGGCTGACATCATGATCTTGTCTCTCATGTACGCAGGTCATGATAGTCATTATGTTATAAGGATCAAGGATCAAACAGACGCCCAAATCTTGTCACACAGGGATGTCTCCCACCTAAGGAAGACTCCCATTTAAATGATGAGGGTTTTTATTTGCTTTGGAACAAACTAGTGCTTATATTTTTAATGTAATTTTTAATTTTCCCAGCTATACTAACCTGAGTCATTTGATTATATTTCCTGGCTCATCCACCCCAAAAATCTTAACAAAGACTGAAGTGAGGATTGAGCTGCAAGCTCCTATGCGCTTACCCGGTGCAAGTGGTAATTCAGGGTAACCATACATAGTTGCCAGAGCCACAGAATTTCCTTAATTTTTTTTGTAGCAAAACAGCAATAGAGTGTAACTCATATAAGTGACCCAGGTTTGTAGAGTAGAGAAAAATATAAATTACTTTTATTTTATTTATTTTTTCTTATATATGCTGTACCTAAATTACACATAAGGGATGCATAATTTTTCAGGAAAGTATTAGAATTAAGTTTCAACTTTTAAGATATTTAGCTTTATGGAGAAATAAATGTATTTTTTTTTCTTCCAGATTTTAATGCTCTGTTCCAATTGGCGGGCCGTCAAGTTTTGCTAGAAGATGAAATGTTAAGCAAGTTTACTCTCAAGCGAAAGTCATTATCAGGAGATAGATCATCTACCAAGTTATCAGAATCTGGAGGTAAGAGTTTCCAGAAGATTACATTGTTTTAGTTATTTGCCAGTTGTTGTAGTTGTAGAATCTGTGTAAATTATTATTTTTACTTTTTGTACCACATAGTTTTTCATTTTATTTAAAGAAAAATCTTGTCAAATGTGAACAGAAAGTTTTTATTCCTACTGTGTATCATTAAAATGCTTGACCATGATTGTCAGGGGGAAGATAACTATACTCAAAGCAGCAAGGAATGGCTGATAGGATTCCCCCACTGGTGTCCTCCATAGATCACTGGTGGTTTACCTCATTTCTCCAAACCCACTCCAACTCTTTACCCTGTACTACTGTATATTTTCCTCTTTCTATATTAATTAATGTATTTCCAAAATTTATGCAAAATTATTCCAACTTTAGTTCCACACCACCGTTAAGGTAAAAATAAAAAGCGTGTTTTCTGTATAGTTTACCTTCATCCTAAACGTGGCATATAAGCAGGGGCCTTCTGATGCTCATGTGTCAGATGCTGCTGCTACACACTCATTGTGACATGTGCTCTCTTGCAAAAAAAAAAAATAATTATGCAAAGAACTGTAGATGGAGATGGCGGAGCTTGATTTTATCGACTGAAGGAACAAGATCTTATAGTAAGTGTTAGCTCAGAGAAGCAGTGTCCCACTCAAAGCGAGTGTAGTGTGTGATGATCTATAGGGGGATGGGCAGGGATTGGTATAGGTGTACTCTGGCCAGGAAGAGAGGCGAAAGCCTAGGCTGATTTGAAAGGATAAAATATAAAAGACAAAGAAACAGAATTTATGATAAAAAGTGAGCCACATGTGGGGTTGGTTGGAGTTGTATGAACGGGGAGGAGGAGGGGGAAGGCACAACTGGCCGAAGCAGCCAAAATTCAGGTTTGATGTTTAAAAGAGTGTTTAGAATAGGAAACTAAATATGGCAACACCGGTGAAATTCATATAAAACCATGTGTTCACCCCTATTAGCCATTCCTTGCTGCATTGAGCATAGCAACAAATTTGATGAGAGGTTAGTTTTACTGGGAGTTAATTGTTAATTTGCAGATCCTAGATATGTAAATTATATAAAAAAAAGGAAACGGGAAACTATCAAAAACAGTATTTATTAGAATTTTAGTAAGCATCGATTGTTTTTTGAACATCAAGTATTAAGTGACTAATTCAGTGAGTGAAGTTATTCACATGCTTCAACACCCAATATTTGTGTAAGATATCAAGAGAGACTTTCTGTACAAATTACCCTCAACATCATATAAAAATATAGATTCTTTTATGATCTAGAAATAACTCGAGCTCACTTTGTTAAGTCATAGTCAGAGCTTTCAATGTTCTAGAAGCACAGTGGCAAGTTCAGGTGTTCTCCAGGTTAAAATAAAGTGATAGGTTGTCAAAAGGCCAAGCTCAGAAGAGTGCATCTTTGGTGCTAAAATGAAGGTTATAGAATGAATCAGCATGGAGAATATAATCTAACTCCATGAATCAAGTTTTGCCATTTTTACATTATGTATTTAATGAAGCAATTTAGGAAGGACTAAACTTATGAGGTTTGTTCAAAGGATACTCGGAGAAGACAGCCTCAAGGATGTCAGGGTATCTTCGGAAGTCCTCGAGCGTGGTGTACCAGGCTAAGTGGGCCACATTTGTGAAGTGGTGTGCCACGCAGAATCTGAGGCCCCTGGATGCATCAGTCCACAAGATTACAGACCTCCTGGTCCACCTGAGGGACCCTGGGACAGGTCTTTCAACTCAGAGGCATCGACCTGGGGGCATCTCACCAGATTTCCATGCTCATCAGAAGTTTCAAGCAGTCCTGTTCCCCCCGCGCCTCTCGGGTCCCGCAGTGGGACGTGACCAAGGTTCTCATGGTTCGGACAAGGCCTCCCTTCAAACCCGTCAAGGATATCCTAGATTAAAGACCTCACCCTCAAGACAGTGTTCTTGCTGGCTATGGCCTCAGCCAAGTGCGTGAGTGAGCTCCACGGCTTGTCATTCGAGGTCTCGCACTCGAAAGGGTGGAAGGACCTGTACTTTAAGTTTCTGCCTGAATTTGTGGCTAAAACACAGAACCCAACCATTGTAGACCCGAGGTTCGAGGGGTTTTCGGTCCCGGGGATCCCTCACTTGGACAACCCGGAAGACTTGCTCCTGCGCCCAGTGAGAACAGTCAAAAAATACCTTAGCAGGACAGCCAGACTCCGGCCGGGCATCAAAAGTCTGTTTGTCTCCTCAGGCCCAGTAAAGAAGGCAGTGTCAAAGAACACGATCTCCTTCTGGCTTCGGCAAGTCATCAAGAGAGCTTACGCCAGTGAGGGGTCCTCAATCCCGGGTACCCCGCGGCCCCATGATATTAGGGGTTTTAGCACTTCTTTGGCATTTGACAGCAACATGGCAGTAGGCCAAATCATGTGAGCAGGCACATGGTCCAGGCAGTCCACCTTTATGGCCCACTACCTGAAAGACTGCACGAGGAAGTCCCTGGACGCCTTCTCCATTGGGCCAGTGATTTCCGCCCTGCAACAAGTTTAGGGCTAAAGCCCCGGGTAGCCCGAGGAAAGTAATTGCAAGCGACACAAGTTTCCTCCTTACTCCCCTTTCCTTGCTACCCTTTTGTCCCTTTCCTTCCCTCCTCCCCTGTGGGAGGAGGGAATGTTGTGGATGGATGTTGTGGAAGCCCATGTCCGGATTATGCAAAAAGGTGAGTTACACATACAAGTATACTTTTGTGTGCTTCCCCTGACTCTCCTTCCATGTTCTTTGGGTCTTCTGGACCTAGCTCCTATCTAGGTCCCGTGTCCTGGAATGGTAGTGGTGGGTCTTCCCTGCCTGTAAGTCCACCCCCGCCTCCTAAAGTGTAAGTCTCCTAAGAAAGTAGTTCGAGGTAAGTACTCCGTGTTGGAACAAATCACAAATTTTAAGTAATTTGTATTTTTCCTAACAGTACGTATCTCGAACTAATTTCGGGTTATTGCCCACCCATCCTGCCCCGGGTGACTTACAGGAGTTCGAAGTAGAACACATGTGCCTACTGGCGACAGAGACCTAGCAGCGCACCCGCGCTCGCTGAACCCGGGTCGCCTCAGGGTACGTATCCATCCGCCACGGAGGGACCCGACAAGGGAAAACGGAGATAGGGGGAACTGGGCAAAATTCTTGGTCGGTTAGGGAGGAGATCCCAGATACTCCTAAGAGAGTAGTTTGAGGTAAGTACTGTTAGGAAAAATACAAATTACTTAAAATTTGTGATTTTTGGACTATGTTGGTTTCAGACTTTCTGCTGAAAAAAAATCAAGCAATAATGTTTTATAAAACTATTTGATGGAAGCAAAACCAAGAAATAAACCTCACATTAGTTGACATTCACATTCAATTTCAAGATAAGGTAAAAAAAAAAATTAGATATTCTCGATAGTCACCTCAATTGAAATACTCATGTATCATACTTCAAAGCCAAATGTAATAGTGCTCTAAACCTAATGAAAAGTTGTCTTATACAGTATGAGGTGCAAAGAAATCAACTTAAGTGATGATCTATAAAGCATCAGTGCTATTGAGAATAGATTATGGTAGCTGAATATGTGGGCCAGGATCTGAAGCTACTTCTAAGTCTTAAGATCCAATATACAATCAAAGTCTAAGACTATGTAGCGGAGTCTTTAAGTCCTCCCCAAATATCTCAATGCTATGTGAAAGTGGGCAATACCCTTGTCCCCACATACAGATATTGTAACAGTGAGAAATGCATTAAAGATCCTATCCACCAATTCTCCAATAAAGAGACTATTCAACCTCAATGTCACATTTATTAAGAATTGTAAGCTACCATTACAGTATTATAACCTACAAACATTATAATGAACATTATTCAACCATCTCTTTCCTCTACCTTGGACTAAAAAAAAAAAAAATGTTCTCTATTATTTGTTAAAGAAATATAACTATACACCTATAGTCCATTTCTTTTAGCGATGCATATTTGCACCGACTCGCAGCGGTTCCCTGTTAGCTCGGAAAAGTTTCCGGATCGCTGATTGGTTGGAATTATCTCGTCCAACCAATCAGCGATCCGGAAACTTTTCCGAGCTAAAAGGGGACCGCTGCGAGTCGGTGCAAATATGCATCGCTAAAAGAAATGGACTATAGTCATGATAAACAACATGCTGTGATACATATTCAATGGAAAGGACCTTGTTATGCTATTTATAACGATGGCTTTAAATTTCAATCGGTGTTGGGTGTGGTGCAGTGTTCCAAGACAAAATTAGTCAGTTTTCATTACTCAGTGAAGCATTAGTATTTTCTGGCGAACTATCAGCCATTATATTTGAAATTAAAATTATTGAAATAATTAAAGATAGGGCAAACCATAAGTTTATGATTCGTACTGAAAGTACCATAGAAGCCCTAATAGGGCAAACCATAAGTTTGTGATTTGTACTGATTTTAGAAGTCCCGTAGAAGCCCTAAAGGGTTACACTTATAAGAATCATTGGGTATCGAAAATTACATAGCTCCTTGACAGGTTTTATTCCCATGGGGTAAATATAGAAATCTGTTAGATTCCTGTTCATGTTGGGGTTTGGGTACTGAAAAACATGCTGCAGCTAAATCATTAATTGATTTACCAAAAACGAGCTTTTAAATTACCTGTGAAAGATTGTATAACCCAATTAAACCATTACATGGATACAAAATGGCAAGTTCAGTGGAATAAAAAATATGATGGTAATAAGTTAAAAAAATAAAGCCAATTGTTTCTCAGTGGGAATCATCAATACAGAAAGAAAGGAGTCCTGAAGTAATTTTAGCAAGATTGCGTATAGATCGCACAAATCTAGCACATAGGTATTTACTGTGTACACCTTAAGAAGCAGTTCCTAGGTACAAAGAGAGTGACTATTTTAACCATAAAACATATTTTTAGCAACTATTTTTAAAAGAGAAAGAGTCTTATGATTTTGTGAGAAAAATTTTATTGACCTATCAGGATAAGAATATCTCTTTTCAAGATTTTAACTTTTTTAGGAAACAGTTTTTACAGAAAAGATTTAGATTTCTATTTATCACAGATTTTACTTCAGTTCTTTTATCCCTTATATTTAATATATATTCTATTTTATTTCTTTTTAGCATTTATATAAATAGTATTTTCCTTCTCAAATTTAATCTGGCCAGCTCTGTAAGAGTCGAGTTTGACCCATTGGGCTGATTAATCTCCTGGTTTGAATAATAACTTCAATCCATATTACCCTCTTAATGAGAGAATGCCTTGTTGAAGTCATTGAGCTTCAGCACGGCATTTCATTCCCGTGCTGAAACTTGGTGACGGGCAAGAGGGCTCTCGAACTTGGGGAAATTGCTCCCCCAGTTCGAATCTAAATTTCTCTCTTTTACCTTTTTCTTTTTCTCAATATTATTTCGACCTTATCCTAATTTCATAAACTTTCTCTCGTCTTGCTTTCCAAACTCTATGAGAAAAATTTCCCTAATTATATATGTGTATATATTATGTACATATATATTTATTATTTTTTTTTATTCCTATGGCTTGGATGTTTCTACATCCATTGTAGCCCCGGCGGGGATGTTCATACATCCTTGATTGCTGCCTGCTTTGATGAGTGGGAGGAGGTGTCACGGTTGGGAGGTGTTTGCATTCAAAGCTATATGTGAGAGTATTGGATGATTTCAGCCATCCCGAAGATGGTTTGGACCTTTTTGGCGGAACTATTCTCAAGTGTTGGGTCTTCGGAATCCAGGGGGATCCAATGCTTGGGGTAGGACTCTCGGCTTTTGGCCGGAAGCCCGTCATTACAGATATGGGGAGGATGATTCCATAATCTCTTGGTCTCAGTCCTAACATGCGGGTTCAGCTTACACCTGTGCCTCTATATATGTTTTGATGCTATCCTTCGGGTAGGGTATGGAGTGGACCATCTGGGAAGTATACTCTCATTGTGCCGATAGTGGAGAGTGCAAATTTCCTCTCTGACGTGTGATGGCCTAACATTCTCGAGCAGGTACATCAACCTAACCCTTTTCTCTCTCTCTCGTCTAATGGATTCTTTAAGTAACGAACCCCTATGCCCTGGATATGCTGACTCTCCCCCGGCACTGTTGACGACCTCTGCTAATTCAATTAAGGAAAATTCTGTTGATGACCTAGGAACAAAAAAGGACCCCTCTACTAATGTTTTAAAACCAATTAAGTCGGGTAACAAATGGAAACTAAGAATCCTTCATGTTACCCAAATTCCAATAAATACTGATCATGATATGATATATAAAGCATTTAGATGCTATGGAGTGATAAAAGAAATTAGAATGAAACTTGAAAATTAAAAATGGCATTCATGGATAACTTATAATAATCATGAAGAAGCATTCAATGCAATATGTAACATCAATGATATCAAAATTAATAACTTAAATGTCATGGGTGCCCTATGTGATAAGATACCAAACAGTTTGGATGTATATAGACATGCTGACTGGTTTGAGAAAGATATCGATTTAACTATGCTCCCCCAAAGAAAGCCAAAACCACCAGTGTGGCTTGTTGCCGAGCCTAAAGGGAGTAATGGGAATTATTTTAAAATTAGCAAACTAATTCAGAAAAAGGTAGGAACCATTGCACCAGGTGATATATCTCGTTTTGGGAAAAATAGCTTCCTAATCCATGCAAATTCATACACGCAATCAGTAATACTGTCTAACCTTACGACAAGCAGTGATGAAGTTATGTTAGATGTCAAACCCCACCTGAACTTTAGTTACGGAAGGGGAGTAGTCTTCAATAAAGATCTGTATGAATTTACAGAAGAGGAAATACTAGCCATGTGCCCATTAACAGTGTGGAAAGTGCATAAGATTCCTGGGACGTCAATGATTATCCTTACTTTCCAGGATGCTGATGTGCCTTTCCACATTGATATTGAAAATGAAAGAATAAAAGTTCGACCTTTTAAACAAAAGTCCTTACAATGCTTCAAATGTTTCAAATTTGGACATCCTTCTAAAGTTTGTAAAAATGAAAAAATGTGTAGCGTCTGTGCCAGTCCTTATCATGGAGAGTGTACTCTTGAGCCCAGCTGTTTGAATTGCAATTCAAACCATAAATCCACTGACAGGAGCTGCAAGATTTATAAGTTTGAAGAAGCAGCCCTCAACAAATCCAGTGTAGAACACATAAGTGTAGGACATGCCAAAAGACTACTGAAATAACCAAACAGCTATGCAAAGGCACTGAAATCAAGAGAAAATATACCGCAGGAGACATCGAACCCACATAGTGCTGCCAGTAATTCCAAGAAAAGAAATATATCATCTAATGATAGTACAGTGAACCCTCGTTTATTGCGGGAGATAGGTTCCAGACGCGGCCGCGATAGGTGAAAATCCGCGAAGTAGTGACACCATATTTACCTATTTATTCAACATGTATATTCAGACTTTTAAAACCTTCCCTTGTACGTAGTACTGTTAACAAACTACCCTTTAATGTACAGAACACTTAATGCATGTACTAGAGTACCCTAAACTAAAACAGGCACAAATATTAAAGGCAATTTTATATCATGCGTTTCCTAAACACGCTAAAAAGCACGTTAAAAAATGGCAACCAATGTTTTGTTTATATTTATCTCTGATCATAATGAAGAAACAAACTGGAGGTAGAGCTTTGCTTATTACCCAGACATATTACCCATACTATTCCCTTAGAACTACATCACATCTAACTACTTTAGATATATATATATATATATATATATACATATATATATATATATATATAAATATATATAATGTGTGTAGTATATATATATATATATATATTTATATGTATACACATATACATACCTACATATATACATACATACATATATACATAAATACATGCATACATATATATATATACAGTGGAACCTCTACACACGAACGTATCTACATCCGAATTTTCCAACATCCGAAGTAAAATTCGACCAAATTTTTGACTCTACACCCGAATTTTATTTCGACACACGAAGTAAACATTACGCCATTGAGCGTCGAGTGCTCAGTTCTCTATTCTTGTGTGTATTGTGTGGTTGTCCTCTGTTTGGTCTGTTATTAACAGTGCTTATTTTCTTCGTTTTCTCACATTTCCTTTTTGATTTTACCTATAATCATGGGGCCTAAGAAGCTAAGTTTCAGTACAGGAAGAAGGCAATTCTTTTATTAGAAATGAAGCAAGAAATTATAGAAAAACATGAGAGCAGTGTGCATGTGAGTGATACTGTATGGCTAAACAATATGGCCGGAATAGGCCTATTATCTCGAGGATCATCAAGCTGAAGGCAGCCATTAAAGCAAATAACCATCGAAGGGGATCACCATTATTACAAGACATCTTAGCAATACCCTGGAAGAAATAGAATGCCTTTAGTTGATAGGGATAAAGGACAAAGAGATTGTTGGCAACGATCATTTGTGAGAAGGGCCAGCGTGATGAACAGAAAGAAAGAAAAAAGTGAAGCAAAGAAAACCATGATAGCATTAACAAGCTCTTTTAAATAAGACTTCTCTCTTTTTCTGTTTCTCTCTAAACATAGCATTAACATGTTCTTTAAATAAAATTCTCTCTCTCTCTCTCTCTCTCTCTCTCTCTCTCTCTCTTCTTCGCTGTTATAGTGTTAGATACGTCTATTATTTTTTTTTCCGAAAGAGAGAGAGAGAGAGAGAGAGAGAGAGAGAGAGAGATTAAACAAAAATGTGTTTAGAGTACATATGATTTTTAACAGCGTCAACGAGTTGAAAAACAATTAAATGTAACTAAGAAAGTAATAACAGCTAATCTGAATTCCTTTATTAACTAAAACAGGAATTGCTACGCAGTGAGAGAGACGGTCGGGGAGGAGGTAGAGATGGTGACTGCGATAACATACCGTAACTCGTCACTGAAAGTGATGAAAATAAAAAATCAAAAGAAAAAAAATTTAAAAAACATAAAATATGAAAAAAAAAAAAAAATAAATAAGCTAAGTTAGATTAAAATGTCCGTAGTGTAAGTTACGGTATGTTATCGCAGTCACCGTCTCCACCTCCTCGCCGATCGTGTCTCCTCGTGCGTGTGTGTGTGTGTTTGCGCATACGCACACGAGTGTGTTTGTATCAATATTTGTTTTAGTTAATAAAGGAATTCAGATTCGCTGATATTGTTTTTTTAGGTACATTTAACTGTCTTTCAACTCGTTAACGCTGTTAAAAATCATATGTACACAACACATTTTTGTTTAATCTCTCATTTTTGTTTAATCTCTCATTTTTGTTTAATCTCTCTCTCTCTCTCTCTCTCTCTCTCTCTCTCTCTCTCAGAAAAAAATTAATAGACGTCTCTAACACTAATAGAGAGAGAGAGAGAGAGAGAGAGAGAGAGAGAGAGTATTTATTTAAAGAACATGTTAACACCATGTCTACCTTCTCGCCGATCGTTCGTCTCCGGCGTAGCAAATCCTACACCTGCGTTGGCCTGTCTCTAAGGTAAAGTGGCAATAAAACACATTTTTTATTTATTATTTCCTTATAATTATCTTTTTTACATGCTTCTTACATATTATGCAGTAATGTTATTGTTATGTGTAATTATGTGTAGCCATTTATTAAGGATTTATTGGGGGTTTTTAGGCTGAGGAACGAATTAAATGAATTACCATGTATTCTTATGAGAAAATTCGTTTCTACATCCGAACATTTTCTACATCCGAAGTTGGTTCTGGAACGGATTAAATTCGTATGTAGAGGTACCACTGTATACATATGTTACTGTATATATATGGGTTATGGAAAAAATCCGCGAAGTGGTGAATCCGCGATGGTCGAACCGCGAAGTGGTGAATCCGCGATGGTCGAACCGCGAAGTAGCGAGGGTTCACTGTGAAGTTTTACGTGACAAGGTAAGCATATTGCCTTCCAAGGCTTTGCCACTGAAATAGGAAAAGGGAGAGACCTCCATCTCTCTCTCTCCCTTCCATAAGAAATATTAGAGTTATGACATCAAATAAATATGATGTTTTGTCTGTTGATGTTTTTGATCACCCAGAAGACAATTTGAATAAATCAGAAATTCAAGTTGAGGTCCACCATCCCCCTCAACAATTGGATCAGAAGGACAACAAGAAAAGCACAAACAAAAAACCATATTTATCAAGACCCTCTCAAAAAAAACCACTGGGAAATAGCATTAGATAAAAAATTGGTAATGGGAAGACTTCATCTAAAAGCTCTTCCAAAAAATAAACCATAGTTTTTTTCCTCCATTTTGCAATGGAATTGTCAGGGTTTAAGGGCCAAATATGAAGAACTTAAGCTCTTAGTTTACGAGCATTCCCCCATAATTGTAAGTCTACAGGAGAGCAAGCTTGATGCTAATACCCCTTTTCCTCGCGAATATATTAGTTATAGGACACCATATGATGACCAAGTGGGGAGCCATGGCGGAAGTCTCATATACGTTCGTCGAGATGTTACCCAAGTTTCTCTGTCTATTCATACACCTCTGCAGGCAGTGGTTGTACAGATTGACATAGGGAGAAAATATACAATTTGTTCTCTGTACTTGCCTCCAAATGATAACATTTTGTATGATAACTTAGTGGAGGTGATTCAACAACTCCCTCAACCTTTTCTTTTACTTGGAGATTTGAATGGTAGACAGCCTTTGTTTTAGCAAACACGAGGGGAAATATCATATCATCATTTGTGGAAAATGAAGATGTGGGACTCCTTAATACAGGAGAGCCCACACACTTTCATGTCCAGACAGGTACCTTGTCATGTATTGACCTATCAATCGTAAGCTCTAATTACCTTCTCGACTTCGATTGGAGGACATTAGATGATTGGCATACTAGTGATCATGCACCAATCATTATAAACACCAACAATGGTCCACCTTTACAGAGATCGCCACGATGGAATCTTGACAAGGCGGACTGGGAAAAATTTTGTGAGCTAAGCGAAATTGAGGGGGATGCTGAACAGGCTGAAAATATCGATGATGCCATAGACTTGGTGAATGGAACTCTCCATACAGCAGGAGTCAATTCAATTCCCAAAACAACAGGGTTATTCAAACGATGACCAGTCCCGTGGTGGTCTTCAGAACTAACTGCCCTCCACAGAGCCACAAGAAGATCTCTAACATGATTGCGTAGACTCTGAACTGATGAGAATTTAATTATGTACAAGAAATGTAGAGCACAGTTCTGTCGTGCCATGAAAGAAGCAAGGCGCCAGTCATGGATGTCTTTTGTTTCCTCCATTAACAGTAGAACACCACCATCTGCTGTGTGGAGGAAAGTAAAAAAGATAGCTGGCAAATTCACCCCCAACCCACCACCAGTGTTGAAGGTGAAGGTCAGTATGTAACTGAAGCAAATGATGTTAGCAATGCCCTGGCTAATCATTTTTCAAATGTATCCAGCAAGTGTGTAGGAGCCCCTGGTCACCAGTATAGGAGCGTTGAAGAAAAGAAAATTTTAAATTTTGCAACAAGAAGGGAAGAGTCGTATAATTCTCCTTTCACTGAAAGAGAATTTGATGCCGCACTTGCTCATTGCAATGATACAGCCCCTGGACCTGATGGAATTCCATATGCAATGATTAAACATGTACATTTTAATACAAAGCTATTTATTTTAAGCATTATTAATGGAATATGGCATGATCATAGTTACCCAAGTATTTGGGAATTAGTCATTATTTTAGCCTTTTTAAAACCCGGTAAAGACAAGTTTTTAGCAGCAAACTATCGTCCTATTGCATTGACATCTTGTTTATGTAAAATCATGGAGAAGATGGTCAATGCAAGGCTGATATGGTACCTTGAAAAGAAAGGCATTTTATCACCGATTCAATGTGGATTCAGAAAAATGCACTTAACGACTGATGTGTTGATACGACTTAAGTCTTCTATTTATGAAGCTTTTGCTTCCAAACAGCACCATGTTACAGTATTTTTTGACCTTGAAAAGGTATATGATACCACATGGAGATATGGTATACTTAAAACCATTCATGAAATTCGATTGAGAGGAGAGCTGCCACTATTTATTCAGGCATTACTTTCACATAGAGTTTTTCAAGTGAGTGTTGGGGAAGCTCTATCAGAGAGTAAGTGCCAGGAAGAAGGAGTTCCTCAGGGTAGTGTGCTGAATGTAACCCTTTTTGCACTAGCAATTAATGGGATATCCTCAGCAATTCCACAGGATGTTCTCTCAACATTATTTGTGGATGATCTCTCCATTTCATTTGTTGGAGCCAGAATGGCAATGGTTGAGAGAAAACTACAGCTCTCAATTGACAAAATTATCCAGTGGGCCGATATGAATGGTTTTAAGTTCTCGACAAGTAAAACTACTATTGTACATTTCTGTCGTATCCAGGGAGCACATCCAGACCCGGATATATACATTAAAGGTCAACGGATCCCATGTGTATCGGAAACCAAATTTTTAGGTTTGATATTTGATTGTAGACTTACATGGGTTTCTCACCTAAAAGCGCTAAAAGCTAAATGTGTTGAAGCTCTGAATATTTTAAAAGTATTGTCCCATACATCCAGGGGGGCAGACCGCAATACTATTTTAAAATTATACAAGGCCTTGATTTTCTCCAAAATTATTTATGGATGTGAAATATACTCTTCAGCCACCCCAAGCCGGTTACAAATATTAGATTCAATACATCATGCAGGTATTAGATTGTCCAGGGGAGCATTTAGAACTTCGCCTATCCCAAGTTTCCTTGTTGATGCTGGAGAGTTACCTCTAGACCTTTGCCGAATCTCTTCCATTGTTCGGTATTGGTTTAGATTGCAAAGACTCCCCAACTCTTTAGCCTTTCAGACTGCAAGCCTTGTAAGACACACATCATACTTTGAGTTGCACCCAAAATCTTCTCAACCTTATGGTTTTCGGGTGAAACGATTATTAAACAGTCTGGATATAATTAGAAGTAAGGTACTTCCATTCAAGGTATCATCAACACCTCCATGGAAATTCCCAGAGATATTTTTTTGTTAATACTTTATTGGAGTTAAGAGGAATATGACTGACCTAGAAGCCAGGTCTCTTTTTATGGAACATGTTGAAGTACATAGAGGGTCGACTTTTATATATACTGATGGCTCCAAATCTGATGCTGGCGTTGGATTTGGATTACATAGTAAGGATTTTAATTGTAGAGGTGCACTTCCTCTAACAGCTTCCATATTCACTGCCGAACTTTATGGCATATTAACCGCTATTGAGAAAATAGCATTGGAGAAAGAGGGTAACTTTACAATTTTTAGTGATGCAAGGAGTGTCCTTCAAGCTTTAGAAGTTTTTAATCCTAGTAGCCCTCTAGTTTTAAAGATTTTAGAATGGCTCTTTATTATTGGACGCAGAGGTATAATGGTTCGATTTTGTTGGGTTCCAGCACATGTAGGTGTGTCTGGGAATGAGAAGGCAGATTCACTGGCAAAGAATGCTGCATCCGAGTTGCTGCCAAGAAAGTATCCTATTCCGTGTAATGACTATCTACGTAACATCAGGAAATTGCTTTGCAATAAATGGCAACAGCACTGGGATAGTCTAGATGGCAATAAAATGAGAGAGGTAACAAATATCATAACTCCTTGGAGGTATAACATGATGCCCCGAAAATAGGAGACTTCTCTTTGCCGTCTCCGTATTAGTCACACTCGGTTAACACACGAGTTTCTGCTGAAGGGCCAACACCAACCGTTTTGTGACGACTGTTTGGTACCTCTAACAGTGAGGCATCTATTGACCGAATGCCCTAATTATAATAACTTGCGGAATAGATATTTGTTAGAGGCTCGAGGTGAGGGTGGCAGGTACATCCTTGCCAAGATTCTTGGACATGATGTGTCCTACTCTGCAAGTGGCATTTTTAGATTTGTTTCAGAAGCGGGTCTTTTGAAAACTATCTAAATTTTATAATGACTTATTAACTTTTATGGTTTTAATTGAATATTCTTTAATTTTCATAAATATAAACTAAATGATATCAGTGTCAATGACCCTAGATGTCAGGATGCATGAAAACCTTAAATCAATCAATCAATCAATCCATATTATTTGGCTTAGTAAAGCAGTGATTTGTCATGTTTAATCAACTACATCTGTCTTGTAACCAAACTATACAAACATAGCATATATTATTTTCTTTTTTAAATAATTTATGTGTATATTATTGATATATTGATTAGATTTAGTAGATTGTTTGAAGAACAAAATCTGGAGTTGAAGTATTGATGGTATACAAGACTTATATCACAAATTATTTACCTTTACAGGCAAAAGATGGAGTACATTGAAAATTGAGTATAATGCCAATTGGCCATTGCACAAATTAGTTACAAGCAGAGTTCAAGACAAATACAATGCAATTTTCAACTTTTTACTTGATATACGGAGAGCACAGTACCGTTTGCAACAACTGTGGATTGTTCAGATGAAGACAAAAAATCACAAGTAAGTTTAACTTTTTAGTTATTTTTTAGCTTATGGAGGAATTTAAAGTTTTTTATCCTATATTATAAAGAACTAATATCAATTAGCCGTTAATATTACAGATACCTGGCCATTTTAGATTAGATTAGTATATTCTAAAGTCCTTTTGGTCCTGAAATTTTTTTGTTAGATTACTAGTTGTATGCCATTGTACCGCGCATGTATCACACACGCTCGTACACTGTAACGGTATTTCTGCTATTTTTGTACATTGTCGTTATCGCTCTACACTCGCACTGATAGCCTGTTCCTTCCTGTATCTGCTTGTATCGATGTTTGAATTTTTGTGACCTTCTTTCACTGAAACTGTTGTTATAAAAGCTTGCTGTCCCTTGAAATAAAATCAGTTGCATTCACGAAAGTGTCTCGGTTACAATAACGTAACTGCTCTCCAGCACATTGGTGACCACCGGAGTGTTCACGCTTTTCAGCTACCTCCTGCTTTTCCCCCCTCAGTGCCATGCCTTCCTGTTTCATGATGCTGCCCTGAGATACTAACACTGGTATCAATGTTATGCCCCTGAAACTACCGCCCTTCACCAGTGGAGAAGCATTTGCTAGCTTGCTGAAGTCCAGTTTCGCATAGCCTAATGGGCGTGACTGTCAAGCACCAAAGCAGATTATGTTTTTGCAGCCATCCTTGGGGATACTTTCCCGGAAATTTTCAATTGGCTGTGTGAGCAACGGGACACCCCCATAACATAGGAAGATCGCATCATATTGTGGAAAATATTAAACTAATAAAGTTAAAGAAAAATACAAATTTTTTATTATGCTCGCATATTTTTTTTCAATGTTAGTGTTTTATATTTTGGTTCAACCTTGTCTGATGATATTCCCTTTTTTGCAGCACGCCCTACTCCCTGTAGGGTTTGAAGAGGAAACTGGAATTGGAGACGAGTAGAGGTACAAGAAGAGGATAGGCAAGATGAAGTTGGCAAAAGAAAAGGTTACTCAAGACCTGTTTTGTTGTTATAACTTCTTCAAATTTAGGAGCAAATGAAACTAGATTATTCTTATCACTGACTGATGTTGTCCCATCATAGTGTAATTGTTTATTTCATATATTGACACAGAGTTTCCATGGATAGTGGTTCACATTCTTGTCCCCAGGAACAGGTGAACAAAAAGTGGCATAGAAAAGTTTTCAGCGGCAGCCAAACTTTTAAGTGTTGTCAATGCCCAAACCCGGTTAACTGTTCATGCAGATAATGAACTACAGGGTTGCGGGGTTCTCCTTAAAGCTTGAAGTTTTTTCTGTCATAAGCCTGGTACTTTCTCTAGATAATATCTTCATTAAACAGAAAGCTCTATCTTGATGTTAACATTTAGAAAATTTGCATTACAAACCAGATAGGGCTTTATCTTGAAAAAGGGCTCATAGTAATAAATATTTTTCTTGATTTATGAAGACAGCATTTCATTCCTGTACCTTACACCATTGTGTTCCCTTCTTTGCCAATAATTGATTTTTTCCTACGTATCATTTTTTTTTTTTCTTTTTTACTTGACCTGAAAACGACTTACCTTTGAATAATACAATGCAATTATTATTATTATTATTATTATTATTATTATTATTATTATTATTATTATCCAAGCTACAACCCTAGTTGGAAAAGCAGGATGCTCTAAGCCTAAGGGCTCCAACAGGGAAAATAGCCCAGTGAGGAAATAAAATAAGGAAATAAATAAATGATGAGAATAAATTAACAATATATCATTCTAAAAACAGTAACAGCGTCAAAACAGATATGTCCTACAGTGAGCCCTCGTTTATCGTGGTAGATAGGTTTCAGACCCGACCGCGATAGGTGAAAATCCGCGTAGTGACACCATATTTACGTATTTATTTAACATGTATATTCAGACTTTTAAAACCTTCCCTTGTACGTAGTACTGTTAACAAACTACCCTTTAATGTACAGAACACTTAATGCATGTACTACAGTACCCTAAACTAAAACAGGCACAAATATTAAAGGCGATTTTATATCATGCGTTTCCTAAACACGCCAAAAAGCACGATAAAAAATGGCAACCAATATTTTGTTTACGTTTATCTCTGATCATAATGAAGAAACAAACGCATTTAGTGTACACATCTGTGTATAGGTTAGTTTTTGCATCGATTATATTGATTATACAGTATGTTGATTTTGTTATTACCAATGTTTTACTTCATTTTTCTTAGAACTTCCAAATAAAATGTTTTTCTTTATGATGCCGCCGTTTCTCCATCTTCGATCGTAATAAACAAACGAAGGCATTTAACGCGCATGATGAAAGTGATAAGTAATGATATTACAGTAAAAGCTTTTAGAAAATATGTTATTACAAATATTATTTACCGTATCTTTATAAAATCATACATACGTAGCAAAGCAGGAAAACAATTTACGAGAGAGAGAGAGAGAGAGAGAGAGAGAGAGTTGTTTTACGTACGTAAATGTAAATTTTAAACCAAAAGATAGCCCCATTTCATATAAAATAGGTTATTACAAATATTTTATTTTATCATATTACAGTAGTCTGTATAATACTGTAAAGTTCAGTACAGTATGTTGTTGTTAGTCATGGCGATGAAATTCTCAGGAAACAAAAACACGGCATTCGATTACAACAGCTAATTCTCTCTCTCTCTCTCTCTCTCTCTCTCTCTCTCTCTCTCTCTCTCTCTCTCTCTCTCTCTCTCTCTCTCTCTCTCTTCGTGTTATACAATACTTACATATAGATGAAAAAACTAAAATTAGTTTTCTTAGTGTCAATTAAATACGAAACGAAAAAATTATGCCGAGTTTACATCCATTTCAATGAAACAAAAACACGGCATTCGATTACAACAGCTCTCTCTCTCTCCTCTCCTCTCTCTCTCTCTCTCTCTCTCTCTCTCTCTCTCTCTCTCTCTTCGTGTTATACAATACTTACATATAGATGAAAAAACTAAAATTAGTTTTCTTAGTGTCAATTAAATACGAAACGAAAAAATTATGCCGAGTTTACATCCATTTCAATCGTTGCTAAAAATACGGCATCCGATTTCATCAGCAAACCACTATTTTTTGGGAAACATCATTTTATTCTAGAAAATTACTACTCTTTAAATAGTTAATTGCACATTAAGAAAGCGTGTACTTTTGTTTTTGAATTTCGGGTGTGTTTTAAAAATCGAGTATTGTTGACTTCTTTTTGTTTTACTTTTGGCTGTGATCACATCAGCTGATGTCTAGCTGCCGCTCTTGAGAACGTACGAATGCACTAACAAAGCATCATTTATACCATTTCTTAACTTATTCAAACCATCTATACAGTTGATATTAAATAAGCACCAATGTGTTATAACCTATCAAAGTTTTTTGTTTATTACATTTAAAACAACACACATACACTCTCTCTCTCTCCCTCTCTCTCTCTCTCTCTCTCTCTCTCTCTCTCTCTCTCTCTCTCTCTCTCTCTCTCTCTCTCTCTCTTTCTCTCTGTGGGCTACTTTTCACTACCTCCCATTCCTTACCTCTCTCTATCTCTCTAACAAATGATATCTTTGTTGCTCCTCAAAGTTTCATTTATATTGAAAATCAATCATGATTCAATTTTACTTACTTTCTCCAATCTCGCACCATCGGTCACATCGCAGTATTTTCGAAATTTCCGGAAAATCCGCGATATATGTATATACATGCGTTATGAAAAAAATCCGCGAAGTGGTGAATCCGCGATGGTCGAACCGCGAAGTAGCGAGGGCTCACTGTATATAATTTATAAACGTCAAAAACAGATATGTCATATATAACAATAAAAAGACTCATGTCAGCCTGGTCAACATAAAAACATTTGCTCCAACTTTGAACTTTTGAAGTTCTACTGATTCAACTACCCGATTAGGAAGATCATTCCACAACTTGGTAACAGCTGGAATGAAACTTCTAGAATACTGTGTAGTATTGAGCCTCATGACGGAGAAGGCCTGGCTATTAGAATTAACTGCCTGCCTATTATTACGAACAGGATAGAATTGTCCAGGGAGATCTGAATGTAAAGGATGGTCAGAGTTATGAAAAATCTTATGCTACATGAATAATGAACTAATTGAATGACGGTGCCAAAGATTAATATCAAGATCAGGAATAAGAAATTTAATAGACCCTAATTTTCTGTCCAACAAATTAAGATGAGAATCAGCAGTTGAACACCAGACAGGAGAACAATACTCAAAACAAGGTAGAATGAAAGAATTAAAACACTTCTTCAGAATAGATTAATCACCGAAAATCTTGTAAGACTTTCTCAATAAGCCAATTTTTTGCAATTGAAGAGGACACAGACTTAATGTGTTTCTCAAAAGTAAATTTGCTGTCGAGAATCACTCCTAAAATTTTAAGAGTCATACAAATTTAAAGAAACATTATCAATACTGAGATCCGGATGTTGAGGAGCCACCGTCCTTGACCTACTTACAATCATACTTTGAGTTTTGTTAGGATTCAACTTCATACCCCATAATTTCCACCATGCACTAATTTTAGCTAAATCTCTATTAAGGGATTCACCAACCCCAGATCTACATTTAGAGGATGGAATTGATGCAAAGAGAGTAGCATCATCTGCATATGCAACAAGCTTGTTTTCTAGGCCAAACCACATGTCATGTGTATATAGTATGAAAAGTAATGGGCCAAGAACACTACCCTCTGGAACACCTGATATCACATTCCTATACTCACTATGGTGCCCATCAACAACAACTCTTTGAGATCTATTACTTAAAAAATCAATAATAATGCTAAGAAACGACCCACCCACTCCCAACTGTTTCAGTTTGAAAACAAGGGCCTCATGATTAACACGGTCAAAGGGAGTACTAAAATCAAGGCCAATCATACGAACTTCCTGACCGCAATCAAGGGATTTCTGTACAGCATTGGAGATTGTAAGAAGGGCATCACATGCTCCAAGGCCTTTACGAAAACCAAATTGCCAACTAGGGAGTAGGTGATTACTTTTAGCAAACCTATTAAGACGTTTTGCCAGAAGACGTTCAAAAACTTTAGATAATATGGGAGTTATGGAAATTGGGCGGTAATTAGTGGGACTTGAGCTACCACAAACACATTTACATAGAGAAATCTGCTGTCTTTATAAAAAACAAAGGAAAAATACCATTTGTGTCTACACCTCCATAAGCATCAAGGTCCATCAACAGAGCTTTAATCTCACGAGATCGAAAAGCTAAACTAGTTAGTATAGCCACAGGAAAACAGGAATGAGGAAGTTCAAGTTTATCATTACTTTGTTTATTGTCAAAAACATCAGCCAAAAGGGTTGCCTTTTCCTTTGGACAGTGAGTGACTGAGCCATCTGGTTTAAGTAAAGGAGGAACTGTTGCATCTACACCAAAGAGTGCAGATTTAAGGGTAGACCACATTTATGTTCCTGAGTTGTATCAGAAAGGGTTTCTTTTATGGTTAAATTGTATTCCTTTTCAGTTGAGGCATAAACTCTCTAAGCAAAAGCTCGAAGCTGAGTATAGTTGTTCCAGGTCAAATCTGATCTGTTACTCTTCCAAAGGTGATAGGCCTCCTGCTTCTCCAAATAAGCACGTCTACAATCATCGTTGAACCACGGTTTGTCCTTCACTCGGTACTTTAGCACACGAGAAGGGATACGCCTATCAATTATGTTGACTAGAGTCTCATTCAAAGGGACAGCAGGATCTACACTACATATAATTGTGACCAATTCAAGCACAAAAGATCATGCAAAATCCCATTCCAATCTGCTTGGGATTTCATATAAATTTTACAAGAGT
The DNA here is from genome assembly GCF_036898095.1 of Palaemon carinicauda. Classification (NCBI taxonomy): domain Eukaryota; kingdom Metazoa; phylum Arthropoda; class Malacostraca; order Decapoda; family Palaemonidae; genus Palaemon; species Palaemon carinicauda. The sequence continues at coordinate 51,614,377 of NC_090745.1, read as the reverse complement.
ATGATATATCAGGGACAGGGTGCTCAGTCTTCACTACAAATTAAATCAAGGCATGATCAGATGTCCCGACTGGAAAACCAACCTTACTAGTTAAAACGCTAGGGAAGTCAGTGTATACGAGGTCCAAGCAATTACCAGACCTGTGAGTAGCTTCATTTATGATTTGCTCACAGCCTGATTCAGAGGAAAAGTCTAAAGCTCTTAAGCCATGACGATCAGTAGGAGAGATAGAACTTAACTACTCCCTATGGTGAGCATTAAAATCACCAACAAAGACAAAAGGAGCCTTTCTATCATCTTGTATCTTAGCCATAATGGTAAGAAGACAATCGAAGATAGAATTATCCATGTCTGGATTCCGGTAGATTGAACACAAATAAAAGTTGTTATGCCTGCCACAAACTTTTATTACCTGAATCTCATGACATCCACATTGATAGCAGGACTTATGAGAAGCAGGGTACTCGGTCCTAATATACACCGCCATTCCCCTGGCCCTAGGGATGGCATCACGTTTCAACATTATTGGCTTCTTAAAACCAGTTATAAGGAGCTCAGATGAGTGCCTCATATTAGAAACCAAAGTTTCTGATCACAAAAGAATATCATACTGTCTGGACGCAACCGTAAGGTCTTGGATATTTGCATGAAGACCACGAATATTGCAATACAGAAGACGACATGGACGAAATCTAGGACGTAATGGTCCCAGATTTTGCTCAATGTCTCCAGACAGCATAAGAATTAATAGAAATAAAAAAGAGACATCATACTCAATATATAGATTAACAAGAATTATAACAAAAACAATATGTACAGAATTATATATAAAGTGATTGATGATACCCATAGACTATAGTAAAAAGTTGGGAAAACTGGTCAACATGGAGGAGCCAATACACAATGCAAGACTAAATATCCTCCTGGAAAGCCACTTCAACTGAAGGGAAGACAGTAAGGATGGTTTTGAGAAGAAAAAGAATCAGAAAAAGGAAAAGACAACCTCTTGATGAACCATCAGGCATCCATGGCCCTTTTATTAAGCCTACCCAACACACCATTTCAAAAAACAAGAGGAAGAAAAAAGAAATAAGATAGAGTAGTGTGCCCGAGTGTACCCTCAAGCAAGAGAACTCTAACCCAAAACAGTGGAAGACCATGGTACAGAGGCTATGGCACTACCCAAGACTAGAGAACAATGGTTTAATTTTGGTGTGTCCTTCTCGTAGAAGAGCTGCTTACCATAGCTAAAGAGTCTTTTCTACCTTTACCAAGAGGAAAGATCACTGAACAAATTGCAGTACAGTAATTAACCCCTTGGGTGAAGAAGTGTTAAGTATCTCATTGTTGTCAGGTGTATGAAGAAAGACGAGAATATGTAAAGAATAGGCCAGACTATTCTGTGTAAGTGTAGGTAAAGAAAAAATAAGTCGTGACCAGAGAGAGGTATCCAATGCATTACTCTCTGGCCAGTCAAAGGATCCAATACCTCTCTAATGGTAGTATCTCAACGGGCGGCTGGTGCCCTGGCCAACCTACTACCTACTAAATTACGTTGATAGTTGTGTCTCCTTGCCCAGTATAAATCAAGGGGTGGTGCCCAGTGTTCCGTTCTTTTGGCCTGTTACCTAGATTTTTGGGTATTCCACCGTTTTACCTTTTTGTGCAGTAAACGTTGGAGTGTTGTCGGCATTCGGACACTAGGCAGTTTGGGTGCTACCTCTGGCCACAGTCCGCAAACCACTACATAATTTTTGGTGCCCAGACCCGGAAAACATCAACCTTTAGATATGGCACAGTCAACGACCAAGAGTCGAAAGGCTAAGAGGAGGCTTAGTCAGGATCTGGCGAGCCTCGTCATGATTGTCAGTGACCTGGCAACTCAGGTCAAGTTCCTGACACTTCAAGTGGTGGCGCTAAAGAGCGTTGAGCCATCACCAATGTGCCACATTGCCACTGGGGTCACAACCACAGTGCCACATTGCCACTGGGGTCACAACCACAGGGCCACATTGCCACTGGGGTCACAACTACAGTGACCACCAGTGCTCCTTCTACGTCCCCGGCTTAGCTGAATATCAATGGTCTGGCAATCCCAGTAACTGGAGTAGAGCCAGTGATTGGAGGTCTCAAGCCCCCTCCAGGGTTCTCACTGTTTTGAGGCCTACTGTGCGAGTAAAAATACCGCAGGAAGCTCTGGCTGGTGGACCGTTGAGCTAGGAAGATTTCTAAAGGGGAAAATCCAGGAGGCGTTCTCAGCCATAGGGGGTCCCGAGATCTCATACCCTGACATGAAGGAGCGCCTCCTCGATTGGTGCCAAGAAGCCCGAGAGAGGCGTGATGCGGGTAAGAGGGCCCGGTTCAGCAGTGCCACCTGTGGCGAGGGCGAATTGCTGAAGATTTATGCCGTGGAGTAGTGGGCTGGCCAGGGCACCAGCCTCCCGTTGAGATACTGCCACTTGAGAGTTATGGGGTCCTTTGACTGGCCAGACAGTACTATATTGGATCCTTCTCTCTGGTTACGGTTCTTTCCTCTTGCCTACACAGACACTGAATAGTCTGGCCTATTCTTTACAGATTCTCCTCGGTCCTCATACACCTGACAACACTTGAGATTACCAAACAATTCTTCTTCACCCAAAGGGTTAACTACTGCACTGTAATTGTTCATTGGCTACTTTCCTCTTGGTAAGGGTAGAAGAGACTCTTTAGCTATGGTAAACAGCTCTTCTAGGAGAAGGACACTCCGAAATCAAACTATTGTTCTCTAGTCTTGGGTAGCGCCATAGCCTCTGTACCATGGTCTTCCACTATCTTGGGTTAGAGTTCTCTTGCTTGAGGGTACACTCGGGCACACTATTGTATCTAATTTCTCTTCCTCTTGTTCTGTTAAAGTTTTTATAGTTTATATAGGAAATATTTATTTTAATGTCACTGTTCTTAAGATACAGTGATACCTCTGGATACGAAAGTTTCTGCTTACGAAAAATTCAGGATGCGAAAAGTGATTCGAAGATTTTTATGCCCCAGGATACGGATAAAATTTCAGGATACGAAAACCTTACGAGATCCTAACTCTTCGCCGAGAGTAATTTTAAAAAGCGCGCGCCGCCAGACTTTGAACTTGGGTAGACTCACTTACAGCCTCCCGCTCACCCATTGGTTATCTCCCTACTCAGACGCTAGCTGACGCCATAAGATCTTGCTTTCCTATTGGTCGGCAACTATCCCAGCTTGCCAACACACGGGCGTTCATCTCTCTCTCTCTCTTTTCGTTCCGACCGCGGTATCGTTAACAGACATTGTGTGCTTTCGCTTGTTTGACTTAGTGTTAATATACAGTACATTCGTACGCCACGTGTTATCATTAATAAACATTCGTTACTGTGCACTGTACTGTATTAGTGTTTACTATACATAGACTGTATATAACGTTACGTAGTGTATTATATTACGTATTACTGTAGCCATGGGTCCCAAGAATGTTGCCGAAGGAAAGAAGAAGAAGACGATGCTCTCGATGGAGACGAAACTTGAAATCGTTAAAAAGTACGAGTCTGGCATGCGTTTAAGTGCGATCGCCAAGGAGTATGGCCGGAATCCATCTACGATAGGCACCATCCTGAAGCAGAAGGCGGCCATAAAAGCAGCGACACCTTCTAAGGGCGTCACTATTTTCTCCAACAAGAGAACCCACGTGCATAACGAGATGGAGAGGCTGCTTCTTGTGTGGATCAAGGACAATGAGATCTCAGGAGACACCATCACTGAGATTACAATATGCCAGAAGGCCTCCGCCATTTTCGGTGATCTCGTGCGTGCTCAGGCCGAAGAAGAGTAGGAGAAGGAACATCCCAGCAGGAACCCCCAGAGTTCAAGGCTTCTCGTGGGTGGTTCGAGAAGTTCAAGAAAAGGACTGGCATCCATTCAGTGGTACGGCATGGGGAGGCAGCCAGCTCGGACACGAAGGCCGCCGAAGCCTTTGTTAAAACGTTCGATGACTTGACTCTGCAGGAAGGCTACAGTTCGCAGCAAGTTTTCAATTGCGCCGAAACTGGGCTTTTCTGGAAGAAAATGCCTCGTCGGACGTTCATCACGGCGGAGGAGAAGAGGCTACCCGGACATAAGCCTATGAAGGACAGGCTTACCCTTGCTTTTTGTGCAAACGCCAGTGGGGACTGCAAGATAAAGCCCCTGCTGGTGTACCATTCAGAAAATCCCCGAGCCTTCAAAGCCCACAAAGTCATCAAGGAGAACCTTCCCGTGATGTGGAAGTCGAATGCAAAAGCTTGGGTAACGAGGCAACTGTTCATTGATTGGGTGAATGTCTGCTTCGGTCCGACTGTCCGAAAATATTTGGAAGAAAAGCGCCTCCCTATGAAATGTCTGCTGGTGTTGGACAATGCTCCAGCTCACCCTCCTGGCCTCGAGGAATATCTTCTGGCCGAGTATTCCTTCATAAAGGTCCTGTATCTACCGCTTAACACCACCCCTCTCCTCCAGCCCCTGGACCAGCAAGTTATTTCTAATTTTAAAAAATTGTACACGAAGCATCTCTTCAAGAGATGTTTCGAAGTCACAGAGAGTACAAACCTCACTCTGCGTGAATTTTGGAAAGATCACTTTAACATCGTGATATGCCTCAAACTCATCGATCTCGCTTGGCAGGAAGTTTCGAGGAGTACAGTGAACCCTCGCTACTTCGCGGTTCGACCATCGCGGATTCACCACTTCGCGGGGTTTTCCCATAACCCATATATATATACATATCGCGGATTTTCCGGAAAATTCGAAAATACCGCGAAATCTGAAGACAACCAAATACGATATTTTGTTACCTGTAATTCCATTAAATTAGTAATATCTGCTCTTACTGATTGTTCATTGCATTACATATGATATATAATTCAGCACAGAAAGAAATAAAACACGAAAAGAGAATGTGATCATACGATAATTCAGTACGTAGTAAAATTAAATCGAACATGAAACGCAAATCAGATGCAGTCATACCATATTAGAATGGTGTGTACTGTAATGGATGTGCTTCTTTTCCATGAATCTTTTGTATGTATACGTACGTAGTACAGTACTGCATCCAATAATATTCTTTGTTGCAAAAATCACAATTCGAATACTGTAAGCGTACGAGAGAGAGAGAGAGAGAGAGAGAGAGAGAGAGAGAGAGAGGCGTAAAATAGCGTACGTAAATTTTTATTATTATTGTTATTATTATTATTATTGTTATTATTATTATTATTGTTGTTGTTGTTAATAAAATTATTATTGTTATTATTATTAATCATTATTATTATTATTATTACTGTACAGTATTATTATCATTATTTATTATTATTACGGTATTGTACTTAATCTACGTACGTTCAGTGTGCGCGGGACATCTTCTATGAGTAACCAACGCACCATAGTACTGTATAAGACGGGTTGTGATTGGTTCAAGCGCTGATAGATGACGAATCAAAACTCAAGTTTTGTTATCTAGCCTGTGATTGGTGTTTTGCCCGCATCTTCTACCCGCAGCATCAAAGTTCTCGCGGGGCTGCATCGTTCACTTTCTCTTTCCGCGTATTGCTGAGTAGACGTTCTTAAGTTTGTGAAGTTTAATCTGTGCTGTGTGCGACTGTTTTAAGTTGAACTTTTTGTTGAACTTTCTGTTACAATGCCTCCCAAGCGTTCTGCTTCTAGTAAGGCTGGTAGTGAGCCTAAACGCCACCGAAGGATGATGACGATAGCTGAGAAGGTTACGCTTCTCGACATGTTAAAAGATGGTAGAAGTTACGCGGCCGCCGGCCGCCATTTTGGCATCAACGAATCCACCGTTCGCTACATCAAGAAGGACGAGGCGAACATTAGAAAGACTGCTGCAATCACCTTTAGCAGATCAGCGAAGCGAGTCGTTACAACGCGTAATAAAACGATCGTACGCATGGAAGGTGCTTTAGCTGTGTGGATTGCCGACTGTCGGAAGAAGAACATAGCGTTGGATACGAACACCATCCGAACAAAGGCTTTGAGCTTGTATGAGAATTTTGCGGCAAAGGAACCTCATGACGACGATGGCGACCATGCTGAAGAAGATGATGATGTAGATGATCCTCAACCAGGGACCTCCACTGATTCCCAGCGTCAGAAACAACGTTTTTCCGCCAGCAAAGGATGGTTCGCGAAGTTTCAGAAACGCTTCGCCCTGAAAAGCGTTTCCCTGCATGGGGAGTCTGCTTCCGCTGACACTGCCGCTGCTGAAACTTACGTGAACCAGACTTTCAAGAACATTATCGCTGAAGGTGGATACAAGCCGGAACAAGTGTTTAATATGGATGAAACCGGCTTGTTTTGGAAGAGAATGCCGTCGCGAACTTTCCTGTTCAAAGAGGAAGCCAAAGCCTCTGGCTTTAAGGCATTCAAGGATCGCGTTACCCTCGTGATGTGTGGCAATGCTGCTGGATTTTTGTTAAAGCCGGGGCTTATTTATAAGTCGAAAAATCCTCGCGCTTTGAAAAATAAAAATAAGAATCTCCTTCCCGTGTACTGGATGCATAATCAAAAAGCATGGATTACGAAGATGCTGACCTCCAACTGGTTCCACCAGTGTTTCATCCCGCAAGTCCATGAATATCTCTTAGAGAAGGGCTTGCCATTCAAGATCCTTCTCCTTATGGATAACGCTGGTGGACACGCAACTGACCTGTCGCGTGAGGGCGTTCAGGTTGAGTTCCTGCCACCCAACACCACGTCATTAATTCAACCGATGGACCAGGGGGTTATCAGGGCGTTCAAGGCCCTCTACACGAAGAATACCTTGGCGGACCTCGTTGCGTGTGTGGATGCTGCCCAAGATGACGAGGATGAAGATTTCAACTTGAAGGCGTACTGGCGGCAGTACACCATAGCCACGTGCCTGCAGAATATTCAAAAGGCACTTCAAGAGATGAAACCTGCAACCGTGAATGCGAGCTGGAAGAAGTTGTGGCCCGAGATTGTTTACGACGACAAGGGATTTACTCCGTCGGAAATCCAACACTCTGCAATACGGAAATCTGTGCAGTTGGCTGCCATAATTGGGGGTGACGGGTTTGGCGACATGACGACTGAAGACGTCGACGAGTTGTTGGACTGCCATTCCCAGCCCCTAACTGACGCAGACCTCGAAGACCTGACGAAATCGGCAAGTGAGGAAGAGAGTGAGGGTGCCCAGGAAGAGACCCAAGAAAATGTCGAAGAAACGGGCTTAACATTAGAACGGCTTGCCAAGTTCTGCAACCATATGAAGGAGGCGAAAGAAATGTTACAAGAGTGGGACGAGGATATGGTTCGCTCGATGCAATTCTCAAATAAGGTCGATGACATCATGACTCCCTACAGGATGCTCTTGGATCGAAAAAAGAAGCAGCGGCAACAACTTCCGATCACAATGTTCTTCCAGCCTCGCAAAAAAGAGCCAGTTCCTCCTGCTAGTACGCCTTCGGAAGAAATTGAAGAAGTTGAAGAGGTGTCCCAGGAAAAGGCACCTCCGTCTGAAGAGACGTAAAATACTATCATTGACTGCACAGTAGAACACATCATCAGCTTCATCATCATCATTTCTACTGTGCAGCAAATTCATCGCCATCGTCATTCAAGTTTTTCTTGAACTTCTTTCGTGGTGAGTACAGTAACAATCTTTATTTTTTACTTTAACCTGTTTTATAGTTTAGTAATGTACGTACTGTATGCATTAAGTTAAAGGGAAGGTTTTAAAAGTCTACATGTTGTAACCTATCATATTTTTTTTGTTTAAAATTTACATTCGTACGTAAAACAATCTCTCTCTCTCTCTCTCTCTCTATCTCTCTCTCTCTCTCTCTCTCTCTCTCTCTCTCTCTTTCTCTCTCTCTCTCTCTCTCTCTCTCTCTCTCTCTCTCTCTCTTTCTCTCTCTCTCTCAAATTGTTTTCCTGCTTTGCTACGTACAAGTACTGTATAATTTATATTTGTAAGGTAACATATTTTGTAAATGCTTTTACTGTAAATACTGTATGTACTGTATCATTATTTATCACTATCATCATGCGCGTTAAATGCCTTGTTTGTTCTGAGCGTGGTTGTTTACTGAGCGTACACGCCGTCGTTTCAGGCGGCGTCATAAAGAAAAAGATTTCATTTGGAAGTCCTAAGAAAAATACGTAAACTAAAACATTGGTAATAAAAAAATCAACATACAGTACTGTATAATCAATATAATCGATGCAAAAACTAACCTATATATATGTACTGTACACTAAATGAGTTTGTTTCTTCATTATGATCAGAGATGAACGTAAACAAAACATTGGTTGCCATTTTTTATCATGCTTTTTAGGTGTTTAGGAAACACATGATATAAAATCGCCTTTAATATTTGTGCCTGTTTTAGTTTAGGGTGCTGTAGTACATGCATTAAGTGTTCTGTACATTAAAGGGTGGTTTGTTAACAGTACTACGTATAAGGGAAGGTTTTAAAAGTCCGAATATACATGTTAAATAAATAGGTAAATATGCTGTCACTACTTCGCGGATTTTCACCTATCGCGCCCGCGTCTGGAACCTATCTACCGCGATAAACGAGGGTTCACTGTACCCTAAACTCATCTTGGAGGAAGCTGTGGCCTGATGATGTCTCTGCACGAGACTTCGAGTGGTTCGGGAAGCCTGGAGGCGAAGCCGAGATCGTTGACGATCCTGAACCAATTCAGCAGTCTGAGGTGGCTGACATCGTACATCTTGGTACGTCCATGGGGCTGGAAGTTAGCGCGGAGGATATAGATGAACTTATCGAGGAGCACCACGAGGAGTTGACGACGGACGACCTGAAGGAGTTGGAGACGATGCAAGTGAGTGATGTTCAAGAGCAGTTCTCTAGCGGTGATGAGGAGGATGTTGCACCTTTGAAAACGGCAGACATCAAGGAAATTCTTGCATGTTTCCATAAAATGGCAGACTACGTCGAAAAGGAACATCCAGAAAAAGTTTATACCAACCGTGCGCTTCAACACTGCAATGACGTTTGCCTAACGCATTTTAGAAATGTGTTGAAAAGTAGGCAGAAACAAGCTTCAATGGATAGTTTCTTATTAAAGAGGCCAGCGGTATTACTAGGCCAAGACGAAGGTGAAAGTGAAGAAAAGAAACAGAAAAGAGGAAGGGATGAAGAATTAGAAGGTGAAAGTAAAGAAAAGAAACAGAAAAAAGAAAGTGATGAAGAAGTAGAAGGTGAAAGTAAAGAAAAGAAACAGAAAAAAGAAAGTGATGAAGAAGTAGAAGAGATTTAGAAAATATGAAAAACGTAAAGTTATAAAAAAGCAAAAAAAAAAAAAAATTCAATTTTAAGTTTTATGTTACCGTTAAGTGTTAAGTAATTTTTTCTTTCATTTTATAGTTTTCCATACGTAATGTTAAGTGTTAATTATTTCTGCCATTTTTTTATTTCGTAAAGTTTAAGTGTTAATGTGTTAAGTGTGTAAATTACTGTACGTAGTCTGTCACTTGTTACGTTTTCTGCCTTATGCCATCCTCCTCTGCCGCGACTTCGCTATCGAACATCATCTCAATCAAAAGGTAAGTTTCAACTTTTTTGTTACACTAATTAACTGTAACCTTTTTTTCAGAGTGTACAGGTATCAATCCTTAATTTAGGTGTACGTACAGGTAACAATACACCTTCACTGATCTAAATGCTTTACGTACATACAGTACCGTAACTTTTATACAGTAGTAAAGAAAACGGACCGTTTTCTTTGGGCTTGGGGGGGATAACTTGGCTATAACTACATTATTGAATAATCTCATAGTGGTTTCTGGAATGGATTAGGCTGTTTTTAACGGTTGTGTTAATTATTGAATGATAGAAATGGCTGCATTGCATGTTTATTACTACAGTTTAGCGTGTTTATGAAAGAAAAGGTGACTTTTTGTAAGGCTTGGAACGGATTAGGCTATTTACATGTAAAACGCGACTCAGGATACGAAAATATCAGGATACGAAACCGCATCTTGAACGGATTACTTTCGTATCCTGAGGCATCACTGTATTTTATTTTTCCTTGTTTCCTTTCCTCACTGGGCTACTTTCCCTGTTGGGGCCCTTGGGCTTATAGCATCCTGCTTTTCCATCTAGGGTTGTAGCTTATCATTTAATAATGATAATATAGGTCGGCCTATCCTCGCCGTAGTTTGGACCATAGAGAGCTGAGGCGAAAGCTCCTCAGAACTGTTCCAAGCAGACCTGCATGTTGGTTGGAACAGTCTCTTGCCACCATTAATGTCTCCGCTGGCCTTCAGGCCACTTGGCAGGATGTTCTACACCTGTTGAGTGTTCTCGACGAGGCATCCTGTCAGCGAAACCAGAAGGCAGAGGATTTGGGCATCAGTCGTGTGGGACAGTCATGGAACGGCTCGTATGCCGACAGGGTTGCCATCGCTGCCCCCAGCCTTTCACCTGGATCTGACTGAGTGTATCCGCACACTCCTCCTCGACCTGTCCCCAAACCGGCACCTGTGGAAGTGTGCCTGCCACCATCGCGCACCCCGGATAGGTCTCCTCAATGCCAGAGAAGGTACTGTGCATGGTGCCAGAAATAATGCACCTTATGGACTAGTGTCGCAGACACCTCAACATGTGTCTACGCTGTGGTTCGTCCAACCATCATGTCGCACAGTGTGGACGACAGGCACCGCCTATAAGCAAATCACCTGTCCAGAAGACAGCTAAAGCCCGTATCCCTGGGAGGGAGACCATCTCTGTCCAGACTCCTTCAAGGTGGAGAGCAGTACCGGTGAGTGCTACTCCGACCCCGTCATCCTATTCTGGATCAACCAGTAGCCGGGAGAGCCAAAGTGGAAGCCAGTCCAGTACTTCTTCTTGGACTGTGGAGAAGAAGAGCAAGAGCAAGAGAGCAAAGCCCAGGAAATGCCCAGGAAGTCATCAAGAACTGAGGAGTATCATAGGGCTTTAAACACCAGGCCTTCGATGCAGATGGGGCTACATCGAAGGAGGGTGTGAGTGCTAGGGTGTGTGCTCCTAGTATTCCGGTGGCAGCCTCGGGGTTACCCTTCAACCTGGAAAGGTCATTGTACCTGCAATGGCTATTTCAGGATTGGTCAGTGATAACCTGCCCTCAACACTGTCCAAAGCTTCTCCAACTGACTCTTTTCCTGGGAGGAAGCAGGAACTGAGGCTGTATTGAAAACCCGTCGTAGGGTTAACCTGGCGCAGTTGGCTCCTGTACCACTCATGGTTGTCCCAGTGACCATGTCTGATTTTCCATCGGGAGCTTTGGATGCTCATTGACTCCAGAGCTAAGGTCAACCTCCTGTCAACGAGAGTGGTACAGGATTACCAGCTGCAGATGGTACTCAACACCATTGGTCTGAAGGGTTTAGGGCAAGCAGGACCTAAGACCTCAGGTACTGTACTGTTGACCCCTATACTGCATGGAATGACATTTGCCCCTGAGTGTGTTCCATGTAGTGCCTTCAGGGACTATGTCAAGGAAAGCTACAGCAATCCCTGGCATCCTTGAATTGAAAGATGGAAAAGCCTCAGTTTTAATCAAGGGTTCATCTGAAGAAACTGCCAAGATCAAGAAGGGCAATCTCTTGGGGAAGGTGTTCACCATGGCAATGGTGGATGCTCCTCTATCCTGCCTGATAGCACAGGAGTGTGACCTGACTCCTGAACCGAGCGTGTTGGAAGAGATAGACAATCTGTCTATCTCCAACGAACTGGACTCTTCTCAGAAAGACCAGTTTTGTCAAATGCTTCGTCATCTTCCGGTCATCAGTACTGGTGATGATGATGTGGAAGAGTGCTAAGCACATCAATACGCATCCACCTGTATGACGAGACGCCCATTTATCAGAGGGTTCGACGGTTTGCCAAACCCGTTGCTGACGCCTTCGAGGAACAGTACAAGGAGTTGCACGAACTGGGTGTTATTGAACCCAGCATTTCTCCTTGGTCTTCACCCGTTGTTGCAGTCTGTAAAAAGGACAATATTATGCGGTTGTGTGTGGACTGCCGTAGACTGAATAAGGTGACTGTCTCTCATATATTTGGACTTCAATAAGTCAAATACTTTACAACCCTTGACCTGGTACGTGGATACTACCAGTTACCGTTGGCAGAGGACGATAAAGATTACATGGCTTTCTCTGCCGCCTTTGGCCACTGGCAGTTCAGACGCTTATCGTTTGGTCTGAAAAATGCACCTGCAGTGTTCCTGTGAGAAATGCAGAGTATTCTCCAAGAGTTCCCAAAAGCCAAGGTGGTTGTCTACATTGATGACATCTTGATACTTGGGCCTTTATTTAGGAACATCTGAAACTGGTAGAAAAAGTTTTGGCTACTCTCCAGAAGCATGGACTCGGGATAAAACTCAGGAATTGCTCTTGGGTTCAAGCCGAGGTCCAGTATCTTGGTCATCTGGTTGGACGTTCTGGTATGCGAAAGCTACCAGAATACATCGAGAAAGTGGAGGACTTCCCTAAACCGACTACTGTGTGTGAGCTACGGGGATTCCTGGGACTGGTAAACTTCCAACGGAAATTTATCCCCTTGTCCTCACAGTTTATCCCCATGTGCTCACAGATAGCCAAACCATTTTCTGCGAAGACTGGAGGACGAAAATCCCAAGGGACTAGGAACCTGAAATGGGCTGCAGAAATGGACAGTGCCTTTGTGCGCTTGAAGGAACTGATCAAGGAGGATATTATGTTGTCATACCCTGACTACTCCACTGATGCTAAACCCTTGGAGCTGTTTGTTGACGCTTTGGGTGAGGGTGCTGGTGCTTGTCTGTGCCAGGAGTCCTTGGAGCATCCAGGGGAGCGTTGGGTGATAGCGTACGACTCCATGACTTAACTTGACTGCGAGACCCGTTACTCTACCATTGAGCGTGAGTTGGCTGCTCTGCGATGGGGGGTGAAGACCTTCAGGGCCTTCTTCCGTGGCCAGTTCTTCATGATTCATTCTGATCACCATCCCCTGATATACCTTCATGACATGAAGATGGTGGACAGTCGTCTAGCACGGACATTGGGGGACCTGTCCGAGTTTAACTTTATTGTTAACTACTGTCCAGGTGATTAGAATGCCTCAGCTGACTGGTTATCCCGCTGGCCCACATTAACTGACTGTCTGTTTGCTACTGAACCCAGCAAGTTGCTAGTCGTGAGACAATGTTGAGTGGACCAAAGATCTAGTGGGGAGGAATGTGGAAAATATTAAACTAATAAAGTTAAAGGAAAATACAAATTTTTTATTATGCTTACATATTTTTTTTTGAATGTTAGTGTTTTATCTTTTGGTCCTTCAATCTTGTCTGATGATATTCCCTTTTTTGCAGCACGCCCTACTCCCTGTAGGGTTTGAAGAGGAAACTGGAATTGGAGACGAGTAGAGGGAAAAGAAAAGGATAGGCAAGATGAAGTTGGCAAAAGAAAAAATTACTCAAGACCTGTTTTGTTGTTATAACTTTTTCAAATTTAGGAGCAAATGAAACTAGATTATTCTTATCGCTGACTGATGTTGTCCCATCATAGTGTAATTGTTTTTTTCATATATTGACATAGAGTTTCCATGGATAGTGGTTCACATACTTTTCCCCAGAAACATGTGAACATAAAGTTTACAGCGGCAGCCAAACTTTTAAGTGTTGTCAATGCCCAAACCTGGTTGACTGTTCATGCATATAATGAACCACAGTGTTGCGGGGTTCTCCTTTAAGCTTGAAGTTTTTCGCTGTCATAAGCCTGGAACTTTCTCTAGATAATATCTGCATTAAACAGAAAGGCTCTGTCTTGATGTTATCAATTAGAAAATTTGCATCACAAACCAGATAGGGCTTTATCCTGAAAAAGGGCTCATAGTAATAAATGTTTTTCTTGATTTATGAAGACAGCATTTTATTCCTGTACCTTACACCATTGTGTTCCCTTCTCTGCCAATATTTGTTTTTTTTTTCCTTAGTATCATTGTTTTTTTTTTATGTACTTGATCTGAAAACGGCTTAGCTTTGAATAATACAACGCAATTACGTTTATAGTTGTCCCCTTGCCCAGTATAAATCAAGGGGTGGGGCCCAGTGCTCCGTTCTTTTGACCTGTTACCTAGATTTTTGGGTATTCCACTGTTTTACCTTTTTGTGTAGTGAACGTTGGAGTGTGGTCGGCATTCGGTCACTAGGCAGTTTGGGTGTTACCTCTGGCCACAGTCTGCTAACCACTATAATAACTCCTGGAGAAGTACTTGCCATCACCGTCTGCCCGCATAGCGAAACTTTTTCAGCTCTCCTAACAACTGTTGGGGTACCGAAAGGCTTCCCTCGCCCTCAGGGAAATGACCAGTACTGCTTGCTTGCAACCCGCCGCAGAAGGCTCTCCTTGTGAAGTGAATCTACTTTGTGCCCTTCGGGTACAGCTACCACCTAAACCTGTACATGCTGCCATCCCCGATGTCAATATTTTGCCCATGAAGGACCTGATGACCAAAGTCAACACCCTTATGGACACCCACTTCACCACCTTCCAGACCCCCATCAACGCCTGCACTCTTGGCGAAGTAGACAAATATTCAACATCAGCCTGAGCTGACATAAATGTGGTAGAACACAGACGCCCACCCTGTGACGTGTCGGAGCGGTGAGAAGGCCGCCCAACACCCACATATACCACCCCTCACTTAGACCCCAACCACCTACCTCTCCAGCCACTTACCAACGTCCATCGGCCGCAGTTATGCTACTATCACTCCAAATTCAGGGCTACTGCGAAGAAATGTGCAAATGGTTGTCAGAGGCCAAAAAACTTGTAAGTAGGCCATTGCTTGCTGCTGTGGCCTCCCCTGTCACCAATCTTTTCCTTATACATGACGCAGGTACAAGCTTGCAATTTTTGGTAGACACGGGTGCTTGCCGTTCTCTTCAGCCAAGGCTATTCTCTAGGACATGATGTAGTATGTCTAAATTTGCCAACATCTGCCTGGTAGCTGCCAACGGATCTGCTATACCAACCCACGGTTATGAAACCCTCACATTATTGTTTGGAAGCGCTGAACACATTTGGAAGTTTCCTTTTGCTGATGTCACATTGCCAATCCTAGGTGTGGATTTCCTCTCACACTTACACCTGGTCGATGTAGGTCACCGACGGTTAGTCAACTCGGATTCGTACTCCTCAACGCCTCTCAAGCCCATCCCCTCTGACCTCACTCTCCACATCGGCGCATCCACGGATGCCTACGCCCACCTCCTCACATCGTACCCTGAAGTCTTCTGCCCAGAACCTCATCAAACGCCCCTGGTTCCCGCAAAACACGGTATTTATCACCCTATCAAGACTACAGGCCCTCAGTGTTTGCCAGATTCAGACGTCTAGCACCAGACGTTCTCCAAAATGGAAGAAATGGCTGTTTGCAAAAAGGCCTCAAGCCCATGGTTGTCACCCTTACACATTATCCTGAAGAAAGATGGCTCTCTGCATCTGTGTGGGGATTACAAGTGCCTGAATTTGCAGACAGAACCGGATCACTACCCCCTTCCAAACATCGCCGACACAACCTACTTACACGAGCACAGGTTTTCTCTACTCTCAACCTCCTGAAGGGATATTATCAGGTGCTCATGAACCCAGAAGACATCCCCAAGACCACCATCCCCACCCCCTCCAGTACATTCACCTTCAATTACTAATGTTTTGGCCTTCGTAATGCTGGGTCCACTTTTAAACATCTTGTGGAAGGCATCTTAAGGCATCTATGTACAGTATATTACATGGACGACATACTTATGTTCTCCTCCAAAGAGGAACACTTCCGTCACGAACGCATCGTGCTCGTCCACCTACAACAGAATGGCCTCGTAGTCCTCTATGACAAGTGTACCTTTGGCGCCAACGAAGTATCGTTCTCAGTGCACGGCATTACTCCAAGTAGTCCACTCTCTCCCTGAGAAGGTAGCAGCCGTTCAGAACTTCCCCATGCCCTTGACCATCAAAGCACTTCAAGAATTCTTGGTCGTGATCAACTATTATCACAGTTTCCTGCCAGCCATCGCCGCCACATTTGCCCCCCTCTATGCTTCCCTCAAGGGCAAGCCGCCGAAAGACCTGAAGTTTGGTCCCCTTCCATAACGCAACACAATGAATGCCCTAACAACTGCTGCTGCTGTCACTTTTCCCATGCCACATGCACCTCTCCCGATTCCAGTGATGTCTTTACTGGGGCAGTCTTCGAGCAGGTGGTCAATGGCTTGCCCTGCCCATTGGCCTTTTTCAGTAAAAAACTGTCCAAGGCGAAATCTGGCTACTCTGCCGTTGACCACGAATTGCTGGCGGTGCACTTGGCTGTTTGTCACTTTTGCCACTTTATGGAAGTTACGCCCTTGATCATTTGCGCGGACCACAGGCCTCTGGTGCACCACCTTCACTTGACAGTCCGATGCGTGGTCCACCCATGAACACCGACATCTCTCCACCGTAGGTGAATACAATTGTACCCTTCTGCATGTGCCTGGGAAAATTAATCCTGTTGCCAATGCCATGTCAAGAAACACATTGGTCGACATTCACTTGGGATTGGATTACAACGCCTTAACAGAAGCCCAGTGAAACGATCCAGAGTACCAAGCATGCAGAACATCCTGCACCTCCCTCCATTGAAAGGATGTCCCTCTTTACGACTCCGTCACCCTCCTCTGTGACGTCAGTACTGGTAGAACTAGAATATGGATACCTTCTCCCATGCGTCGACTGGTGTTTGATTTCACTCATGGCCTTTCACATCCCTTGTGCTGTTCTACTGCACAGCTACTGAAGACAAAGTTCATTTGGCAAATCATTATTAGGGGTGCTAAGGATTGGGTCAATTCCTGTACTTCATGCTAAACTTCAAATGTAAATCGACACACAGATTCAGGAGTGGGCATCTTTCCACAACCTCAGCGGCACTTTGCCCACATTCACATGGGCCCTTTCCTCGTTATCCGTTGTACGCCGAAAGCATTTCTCCTCAACCTGCTTAGCAGAGAAGACTGGGTCTCCATTGATCACCTAAAACCTTTATATTTCCTGCCAGATGACTCGCCTCTTGAGAGCGGGGCGCCCTATTTCACATGTATGTTTTTTTAAAGGGGGAAAGCCATGTACCACACGTGTATCACTCACGCATGTACACTGTAACAGTATTTGTTATTTTTGTATGTTGTCGTTTTTGCTCTCCCCTTGCACTGATAGCCTGTTCATTCCTGTATCTGCATGTATCGATCTGTTTGAATTTTTCTGACCTTTCACTGAAACTGTTGTTATAAAAGCTTGCTCTTGTAATAAAATCAGTTGCATTCATGAAGGTCTTTCAGTTACAACCTAACTGCTCTCCTGCTGACCATTGCAGAAATACTACCACTAAAGAGTTATGGTGTCCTTTGACTGACCAGACAGTACTTCATTGGATCCTTCTCTCTAGTTACAGTTCACTTTCCCTTTGCCTACACATACACTTAATGGTCTAGCCTATTCTTTACAGATTCTCCTTTGTCCTCATACACCTTACAACACTGAGATTGAGATTACCAAACATTTCTTCTTCACCCAAGGGGTTATCTACTGCACTGTAATTGTTTAGTGGTTACTTTCCTATTGGTAAGGGTAAAAGAGACTCTTTAGCTTTATTAAGCATCTCTTCTAGGAGAAGGACATTCCAATATCAAACCATTGTTCTCTAGTCTTGGGTAGTGCCATAGCCTCTGTACCATGGTCTTCCACTGACTTGGGTTAGAGTTCTCTTGCTTGAGGGTTCACTTGAGCACAATATTCTATATAATTTCTTTCTTCTTGTTTTGTTAAAGTTTTTATAGTTTATATAGGAAATATTTATTTTAATGTTACTGTACTGAAAATATTTTATTTTTCCTTGTTTCCAGCCTCGCCATTGTAGCTCTCCTTTTCGGAGTATTCTTCTCGTCCTGATTCTACTGGTTCCCAACTTTTGTCTGGTTCTTCAGACTCGCCTGCTCGTCATCGAACCCTGGTTCGTGACACACTGTCGAGGTCTTGTTCGCGAACCTCCCTCCAGATCATTATTCAGCTGTTTCGACCTATTGCAGCTCATTTTTCTCCAGTCTCGCTGATCGCTGATCACCAGGGCATCAATAGCAATCATCAACTTGCTGATCGTCAGTTTGCAGATCTCCTGTCAATCGCCGATTGCTAGCTCGCCAACTGTCGATTGCCAGCTCGCCGATTGCTAGCTCGTTTTTCACCGATGGCTAATCATCAGCTTGCTGATTGCTAGCTCCTCTTTCTCCAATCATTGACCTCAAGTCTCGCCGATCGCTAGCTCTCCGATTGCCACCTCACTGATAGCTAGCTCACGGACCACTAATCGATCGTTACCGCGCTGATTGCTAACTCTTCTTTCACCGATAGTCAATCAACAGCCTGCTGATCGCTAGCTCGCTGATTGTTATATTGCCAATCGCCGATTGCTAGCTCATCTTCCTCTAGTCTCGACGATCATTGATCCCAAGCTTACCGATAGCCAATCATCAGCTTGCTGATCACTAGCTTGCTGATTGCCAATCACCGATCATTAGCTCAACACTCCAATCGTCGAACCTTACTCTAACCATCCGTTTGTCGATCGTCTGCACTCGGATCGTCCTCTCAGAGCTCTGGGTGCTGATCGGCAATCTATGGTTCACCGATCACCAACTAGTTAATCGTCGAACCATACTGCTGTTCCTCAGCTTATCCGATCATCAGCCACTTCCCGTATTGTATGACACTCCTATTGTCAGCACATTGATCGCCAGCCTACCTTGCCAGCTCAACGGTGGCCAGCCTACCTTGCCAGCTCAACGATCGCTGATCGCCCTGCCTATCGCTGATTGTCTGCTTGTACTTCTGCCAATCATCGATCTCCAGCTCACCGATCTCTTATCGCCAATAGGCATTTCGCAGATCAACTTTCGCCTGTGACCTCAGACTCTCCTCGGTCTTGGCGTTCACCAGCCTTACGGCCCTCTTCAGACTAACTCTCCTCGCCACCTGCTCACCAACAAACTCCGATTCATAACTCTCTAGGTAGTTCCAACCACCTGGTCGCTCATCCTTCAATGACCCGTCAGCGCATGGCCGTTCACCATTCAACAATGGTTACCTGCTCGTGGATTCATCTAGCGAGTCGCCATTCACCTGCAGCTTTTCGATCGCCAACTCACTGATCTTCGAGTCAATACACTGATCAATGGCAGATCACCGCTCCCCAACTGATCAGGCAGCCATCGTCTGCTCGTCAGTCACCATCTCTGGCTCACAGATTGCCAATTCCCCAATCACCAACATCTCATTTGCTGCTCTCTGTCCGCCATCACGCCAATCCAATAAACGATCGTCAGGCAATCGGTAGTC
This sequence comes from Palaemon carinicauda, assembly GCF_036898095.1. Lineage (NCBI taxonomy): Eukaryota > Metazoa > Arthropoda > Malacostraca > Decapoda > Palaemonidae > Palaemon > Palaemon carinicauda. The sequence goes on along the minus strand of NC_090745.1, from coordinate 51,594,939 downwards.
CCCATTAGCTGCTTGTCGACAGGTGACTACTCGCGAACACTCCAACTGCATGGTGGCCACGATAACCAGCACTTGACCATCGTCAACGTTCGCTAGAATGATACTGTTCTAAGAAACAGCATTACCCCTGGCAAGGCGTCTAAGGTAAGGTCAAGCGTTGCCTTACCCACTTCATCAGTTAAGGCTGAGTTCTCTCCCTCCACGGGTCAAGACCCCAGCGTCAATGAGCTCTTATGCGAAGGGATCCACAAAGGAGCTGGCCCTTTTGGCCAATGTCCACACCATGTTGGAGAAGGTTGGATAAGCGGTAAGACCACACATCTCATGTGCGCGCTGGACCTAAGGACGCATACTACCAGATCCCAAGCCATCCATCTTCAAGGAAGTATCAGAGATTCAGTCTAGACAACAGGAAATAACAGTTCAAGGCACTGTGCTTCGGTCTTTCTATAGTACCACAATCTTCACCAGAGTGTATGCCCTAGTTTCATCCTGGGCTCACAGGATCGACATCCGTGTCTTCCATTAACTGGATGACTGGCTGATCCTAGCAGACTCTGTGGCAACCAGTCTTCAGCACCGAGACAAACTTCTGAGGTTTTGCCAAGATCTGGTAATTATGGTAAACCTTGAGAAGTCTTCCCTGCTTCCCACTTAGAAGACTGGTATACCTAGGAAGGATTTTAAACACCAATCTCCACAAGACCTTCCCATCAAAAGACAGTGTAACGAGACTGAAAAGGTCGCAAGGCCTTTTTTCAAGACGAGAAGAACTCCTAGCCCAGAAGTGGCTATGTCTCCTCGGACACTAATCATCCCTGGCCCGTCTAGTTCCAAACGGCCGCCTCAGGATTCAATCTCTCCAGTGGCGGATTAAATCCAATTGGAATCAGGCCTCCGATTCCCCAAGCATTCTGATCCCCATGGGACCAGAGGAACGGATGGAACCTCGAGTGGTGAATGGCAGACGAGCATCTGCGGAGGGAAGTAGATCTTCTTGTGCTCACCCCGGACTTGATTCTGATTTTAGACACATCAAAAGAAGGGTGGAGGACCAACATGCTACACCACACGACCTCAGGGCTCTGGCCAGAGTCCGAAATGTACCGTACATAAATTTCCTAACCCTTATACTCCGTGAGGCCACAGTCGTGGCTTTACCGGTATACCCTGTGAGGCCACGATCAGGGCTCGCTAATCCTATGTTCAAATTCCCCGCTCTC
>NC_090745.1:51566216-51591216 GCF_036898095.1 Palaemon carinicauda | reverse complement strand
AAGTGGCTATACTTATGCTTCTGAAGTATATAGGGGAACACCTGATATGCAAGTAAGTGATAATGGGGCCACATATGACCTTGTTATGAGGCTTCTTGAGAAAGCAGGATTATTTCATCGTGGTCATCACCTAGGTCTTGATAATTACTTTTCTTCGCCTTACATATCACGCTGTCAAATTCCTCCAAGCTCCAGGATTCCAAATAAATTTCAAAAAGTCAAGACTGAACCCAGCTCAGGTTTTCCAGTGGCTGGGGATTCATTGGAACCTAAAGTCTCATACGCTGTCCATTCCTTCCAAGAGGAAAGAAATAGCCCAGTCAGTTCGGTCTTTCATCAAGTCGAGAAGGACCACCAGGCGTTGCCAGGGAAGGGTTCTGGGCTCATTACAGTACTTCTCCGTAATGAACCCTCTCCTCAAGATCAGACTCAAGGATGCAAGCAGAGTTTGGAAGAAGAGAGCCTCTACAGCTCTCCGCGATCATCAGAAGACAACTGCGGAGTTACTTCGACGGCAACTTCGTCAGTGGTCTACTGCCAGAAGTCTTTCCAAGACGATTCCGTTGCGCTTTCCTCCTCCTGTAGTGATTCTTCATACGGACGCCTTATTGGACGTTTGGGGGGTGTCATACCCCACTCAAGAAAGTGCAAGGCGGTTGGTCTCAGAGATTCAAGCAATTCCACATCAATATTCTGGAGGCCATGGCAGTCTTCTTATCCCTCAAAAAGCTACACTTGAACAGTATTCACATCCAGCTAGTATTGGACAGCAAAGTAATAGTTCATTGCATCAACAGGAAAGGGTCAAGATCTCCCCAAATAAATCATGTAATGTTCGCCATTTTTTCGTTGGCTCAGAGGAAGAGGTGACATCTGTCAGCCTCTCACCTTCACGGAGTTCGGAATGTGATGGCAGACTGCCTATCTCGAACACATCCACTAGAGACAGAATGGTCTGTAGATGAAATATCATTCTCTTTCGTGCAGGAGTTAGTCCCGGGTCTTCAAGTAGATCTGTTTGCAACAAGTCTCGACAAGAAACTTCCCAATTATGTAGCACCAAATATGGACCTAGTGGCAGTGGGCATGGGTGCGTTAAACATGAATTGGAATCGGTGGGAGAAGATTTATATGTTCCTACCCTTCAATCTTCTCATGAAAGCGTTGGACAAGTGTCATTCGTTCAGGGGGACAGCTGCCTTGATTGCTCCTCTATGGCCGAAGAGCAACTGGTACCCTTTAATGACAGAGATGAACCCCAGGTGGTGCCTCTACCCAGCCCGAGTCTGTCCCAAGAAGTACAGAGGAAGACTGTCTTCACTTCATCTTGGAAAACGAAAGCCCTTCATCATGATTTTCTCGCATTAGCCCTAGAAAAGAGGTTTAAAATTCAACGAGACAAATTGGCATTTGTGGAAAATTATAAAACTTCCACTACTTTGAATCAGTACAAAACTTCGTGGAAGAAATGGGTTCGTTATGTGAAAGATAAAAGTCCAACTTCTATCACTGTGGATTTTTGCTTAGGGTTTCTGATTGACTTACCCGCGAAAGGTTTAGCATCCTCCACAATTTCGTCGTACAAGTCGACCCTGGCTAGACCCATTTTATATGCCTTTGACATAGATTTTAACTCGGACCTCTTCAACAAGATTTCTAAAGCTTGTGCAAGGTCAAGACCAGTGGATCCTCCGAAACCGATCTCCTGGTCGTTGGATAAAGTGTTACAATTGGCTTCGGAGATTGACAATCAAACAGCGTCTTTATGAGATTTATCTCAAAAAGTGATTTTCCTAATCGCTATGGCTTCAGTAACTGCACACTTAGGTAACGGCATTGCCGACTTCCAAGGCTTTTCCTAAAGCAGAGGCATAAGAACACTCCCTTATACAAGGCTTGATCTGCCGTCAGTAACGGCAGCGTCGGTTAGAATGGCAGCAAAGTCAAACGACAATAGTTTCCACAGAAACATCATGCCGTAAGAAAAGGTTGTGGCAGTAAAGGCCACACTGCCTAAATAGCGACGTATCACTATCGGATGCCCAAGAAAAGGAATGCCGTCGGAGACGACGAAGCCGTAAGTACCAGCATTGCCATCAGTCTGACAACTCGCTTTTTAATAAAGGGGTAAACTGACGGGTCTATAAGACCAGAACCCCGAGGGGATAGGCCTCGCCACAACAATTGCAAAAACACAGCATTATAAATAAAATTAAGTTCGATATCAGTAACGGAGAGACTCACCATGGAGAGGTGTAATGACATAAAGTAAAAAATTTTGCTAAATATAAAATTCTCAAAGGCTAGGATACGGCAGCACACAGCTGTTGTCGCACCGACAGGAAAAATCTCACCCTTCACGAAGGGGAATACGATATAACTACCGTAAGCCAGCATGAGAAAATATGAAGGAATGTAGCGTAATGGACCAACGAACATTCCGTCGAAGGATAAGCTAGGCCTGGATACAACAAGTCATAAGAAAAATCCCAGACGCTTATAGAAAAGGCAGTATGCCAGCCAGCGAACCGACTGAAAAAAGATAAGTGAGCTCACCCTTCGCAAAGGGGATCTCCAAAAAACTGTGCCTTCCTAGCCCTAATAGATCTCAGATGCTTGTAGCATGATGGCCAAGAGCCTAAACGGTCAGAGTACCGAGAACCGCCAACAAGTGGAACAAAAAATCTCATAAACTAGTATGACAGTAAAAAACCCTCCCTAGGGGAGAGACCACTGTCAACGAAACCGCAACTAAGGACCAAAAATGAAAACGGCGAGTCCGTCTCCAACTAAAAACTTTCCGTCTTGAGGCTAGGCTAGCAGAAACTGACACAAACTCAAAAAGACATAAATAATAAAAATGCAATGTAAATGCTAACTTAAAACAGAGCCCAAAGCATCGCAATGCTAAAAACTACTCGCTAACGTGAAACTTACAAAATAAACAAACAAGAAAAGAGCAATCAAGGCTAGCTGGACTCGAAGCGCTCAGGCTTCCTCTATCACAAATACTAAAATTTAACTCCCCAAAGGGATCCAAAGCAATTACAGCTAGAACAAAAATCAAAGAGAGGTAGGTACTCAACTTTTACGAAGAGGAGGAAGCCATCATACGAAGAAAAAAGGTGAAAAGAGCGCACACATAAAAATGTAGGACAGTAGCATGAAGCTGTGATCAGAGGAATGGGGCAGCAGGGTCGTATAGGAGCACCGAAAGGTGATATGATATGTAACAGCTCCTCACTTATCCTTCTCCTTAGAGAATTAGTCTGGGAAAGGACTATTCGGGGTGCAGATATCTATGGCTATTTTAGGATACGTCCTTGATTTATATACGATATCTTCGGATAGTCGTTCCGGGGATTAGAACCCCGTGATACCTGACGGTAATTCTCTTATATTATCAATCGCACAAATATTATACAGGAGGAAGCAGCCGGAGGGAACATCCATCCATCAGGACGACATGGCTCGAGCCCAAAAAACACTTTTTTTGGGCTCAAGCCATGTCCTCCTGATAGAAGGTTCCTATTGGTAGCTTTCTAAGGGATATTTGACTTGTGATATTCCCAGAAAATTGACCTTTAGGTCTCCAGAATTCTAACTCCTGGCACCAATGTCCTTAAAATCTCTCTTAAGGATATCGCATTATATCAGAGGACGTATATCTTGATACGACACATAGCAATCTTCACCCCGAATAGCGTTTTCGTTTGGAGGGGGAAGAGTGGCGAAAAACAGAAAGGGAGCCGTTATCAAAGTTACCCTTCCTCCCGTACTATTACGAGTCTCCAATATGGCACTCATACCTATTTCAGTAGCGATTGGTCACGGTGGTTTTCCCTGTTATTCTAACGTTTTTTTATTGTTATCGAGAGGAATTATAATGCAATCTCCAGCTTCTTCTGCCTCTGGAAAGTTGAGTATTTATTCCTTATAGTGTATAATTTTTAGCTCCTGCTTCACAGTGAAATTAGTTTAATTTAATGTGCTATGGAGCTTGGTCGGTCACTGGAGGCGCCATCGGCGCTGTCGTTCGTTATGCATGTGTTATTTAGTTAGAAGAACGACATTCCCGGTTGTAATAGCATTAATAAATTATGAAAGCTATTTAGGCACAATTATACAAGTAAAGTTATATATATGCACACAAATTTCCTCTTCTTTATGTCGATCGTATACGCTAGAGTTTCGGCGATTTAGGTAACCGAGATCTCGCCCTGTGCCAGGCTACCCAGCCTATGCGCTTTAGTATACTTTCATACATTATCCCCGTTTACCTTCATGTATCGTTTTATCAATTCAATGGGAGATAGTATATCTCCTAGAATTAGTTATATAACTCGATACTCGTCTCCTGTGGAGATATAAGGGTAATCCCTCCTCCTCCGAGTGCCGCCATAGGCGACAAACCTTTAATGGTCTTGCCATAGAGTAGTTCACTCCAGCTTGACTAGGCTAGTGTTTTCTGTCTCCCACCCTTGCTGGCGAGTATCCCGGCTTTGGTTTTTCGACAGAACCTCAGAGTATTCAGTCTTTCTGCCGGCAGCTGAGCAGCAGGGCGAGTAGTCACTCCCTTGCCGGCGTAGAGCTGTCGGCATAGGAGGCTAAGCCTCCCTAGGCCGCACTTGAAGTGGTAGTATGATGCCGCCACCTTCTCCCTTGCGGTCTAGAAGACTAGTCCTGTTTCGGCAGACCTTAGACTGAAGAAGATATTCTTCTGCCGTCTAGGATGGCGCTGATACTGAAACAAGTTTCACTCTTGTGTAGAAGTGGCGGCAATCCTGCCACCTTCTTCTGCACGTGATACAGGACCCTTTCCCTGCCCCTCTCTGTCCTTTAGCGATGGCTTAGCTATCGCAATCCGGTGGTCGCTGTCTTACAGTCTCACCGCTTGCCGGGTAGATTGTGGTGCCGGCCGGGCTCCTACATAAGCAGCTGTGTAGTCACTCAGTCTATCCCTTATGGATGCATGACTCCGGGAAAGGCTGTGACGGCTGCCGGTGAGAGACCCTTCTACTGTTGAGTGTTCTTCAGTTCTCCCTTGGACTGCCATCCACATCAGTGAAACTGGCAGCAACTGACAACGGACCTTGTGGCTGGATGGAAGCCTGAATGATGCATTCTCCCCTTCCATTTGAACCATCATTCTGGAAGAAGGCAGTAAGGTTAAGTACTTACACCCTTATTTATTGCAAACATACTGCCAGCTGGACCGGTGCCGTCAGGTACCAACTCAGCTGCCGGCATGCGGCTGGACTGGTGCCGCCAGGTGCTATCCAGCCGGCGACATGCCGGCTGGAACGTGCCGCCAGGTACTAGCCTAGCCGTCATCAGGCCAGCTGAACTACAGTATATGATTATACATTAGCCAGTATATTTGCAGTATAGTATATACTGCAGACAGAAAACTATAGTATATATTATACTACAGTAGTTATTTTCCAACATACCTTGTGTATCCTTGCACAGTTTATTGTTGAGACCAATCCTATATTGAAAGAAAAGATTTCCTTCAATACACTGATAGTTAATCAGTTAACAACTTACCCCACAATATTAAATAATTTAGAATGGTCCGTGTTAGTATACACTGATTCTATCCCTAGAGGTTAGAACCCTTCTCCTAGTGTTTGCCTTGATAAGGAAACTCTATAACTTTAATATTGGGGAAGGTCACAGCAATTGGCTGGACAGGAGACACAAGTATGTATCTTTCCTATCTCCCTTCTAGCTTATTATCCTAAGCTATAATGGTTGAAATATTAGTACTTTGCATATCTGTTTATCATGTGAGATAAACAACTGCATACTAATTTAATTTTCCTTTCTTTACAGGAGGATCAAATTAAGTGCAACGTGATCTTCTGTAACTACAGGAGTAGGAACTTATGTGATCTTCTGTAACTACAGGAGTAGGAACTTCTGTGGTCACAAAGCGTGCAGGTCTCATGCCCCCTGCACCATCACTACCGAAACCCTGCGGTATTGGGACCCCCAAGACTGCAGCATTAGCCGGACCTTGGTGACCGAAGGTTTCGACGACCCCAAGTCAACGGAGGCGAGGGATGCAGCACGAGAAAAGCTGCGCAAATGGGTACGAGGGTTCCAGAAGAACTCCCGGGACCGTACCTGCCTAATGAAAGGATGCGTAACTTGCTGTTCCCGAAAGCGGGTAGTGAAGCTGTCGTACCCCAAGCACGGCCCAGACCTCCCCGTGTCCAGATTGCCTTCGAGACGGATGTCAGTGAGGCGTTGCAAGGCATGGACATCCACCAGGAGGAAAGGATGTCTGAAGTGTCCACGGACACTGAGAAGGATCTTTTGAAGGATGATCCTGAGGAGGAGTCTACTCTACCTCCGGAAGAAGAAGACGATGTCGAGTCGGAGTCCCTTCCGTCTGTGCCGGCACCAGAGCCGTTACCCTCAACATCTATTCCTACCCCTCCATCAGGCGACATGATGGCCCATCTTACAGTCCTAATGGAGAGCATTCGCAAGCAAGGCGGGCGAAGCTAGGGAAGTGAGACTTGAGAGCGAGCTCCATGAAGCTCAACTCACCGCCTCCCGGGGGTCATACAAGCGACACAGAGTCCAAGACCTCCCATCCTGCTCCGAAACCAATCCCTGGAGTTATGCAGAGTTTAGGCCAATCACTAATGGCAAACTCTACTTATTGGAGAAGATGGGAGCCGTCCCCTTAAACAACATCCAGTTCTGGTCAAGCTTTAATGCTTACCCAGACTGCTTCATCCGACTGAAGCAGGAGCCAGCATCAAAAGAGGAGACGGAACCCAAGGAGGTCATGGTATTCGACCACGACAAGGCACAGGTTCTCTTGTCGAGTAGCCTGAAGAAGGTGGGTTACACTAACTCAAAAGTGTCAGCCTATAACAAGAAGCATCCTACCTGTCTTGCTCCTGCTTCAATAGCCTTCCCCTTTACATCGAAGGCTTTTAAAGCTGTTGCCAAGGCAGTGGAGGCAGGCAAACCATGCCCTACACTAGAGGAGTGTAGACCTCTGTCATTAGCCCTGCCCATGGAGGATAAGGAGTGGAAAGAAATCGACCTAACCTTCTTAGTAGGGAAGTTGGATGCAGATATCGCGGGACGACAGTTCAGCGAAAATCTCCCGAAACTTTCAGACTTTCTCTTGCATAGGGAGCAAGAGATGAAGGAAAGACTTGTGGCATCCCTATCCCTACAGAACTGCATGGAGATGTGTGTAGGCCAAAAGAACACCCCAGACATGAACATGGTCATGGCCAAAATGCATATGGCCACCTTAGTAAAGGACCTGTGCGCCTTTATGAAGGCTAGGAGAGCATGTACAGAGTTCGTGTTTGCTACAGCAACAGTGAAACATGATTTCAGGAAGCTGATAGCTTCCAATATCTGGGGTAAAGACCTCTTCCCTAATGAAGTGGTCAAGGAGGTAGTTGATAGAGCCGCCACAGAGAATAGGAACCTTCTCCAGAAGTGGGGCATCTCGTCAAAATGTAAGTCTTCCTCGGATGTGGGTCCCCAACCTAAGAGGAAGACCAAGAAGCCTAGACTACACTCTCGGCCTGCCCAACAACATCCCACAGTCACCATGACTGCGGTGCCCCACAAACCACATTCCAAGTGGTGCCTCAACAGCTGGTTGCCCAGTCACCAGCATTCAACCCTGGGTTTGAGAGGCAAACCACTACCTTTCATCCCAAAGGTAGAGGCTCCAGACGCGGCTCCTCAAGACACCCCTCACGAGGTAAGGGAGGACGCGCTTAGGGAGGTAAATCCTCCGGACAATCGAAGCAATGAGATGCTTCAGATAGGATGGAGGCTTCAACACTTTCAGGATCATTGGACCTTCGATCCTTGGGCCACAGCCTGATCAAGAACGGACTTGGATGGAGCTGGAGCAAGCCTCCACCATCATTTCCTCAGTTCTTCCAACACTCCACCCCCTCATTGGAAGAATATACCCTAGAACTCTTGAGCAAACGGGTAATAAGGAGAGCAAAGTCCATCAAATTCCAGGAAAGGCTGTTTTGTGTTCCCAAGAAGGACTCAGAAAAACTCAGTCATTCTGGACTTGTCGCCATTCAACAACTTCATCGAGAACAGCAAGTTCAGGATGTTAACCCTTCAGCACATAAGGACCCTGTTACCAAAAGATGCGTACACAGTCTCAATAGACCTGGCAGATGCTTACTGGCATCTCCCAGTCAACCGCCCCCTCTCCTCCTACCTAGGATTCAAGCTACAGAAAACAAAGTATGTCTTCAGAGCCATGCCCTACAGACTAAACATAGCCCCAAGGATCTTCATGAAACTTGCAGACGCAGTCGTTCAACAACTACGCCTAGAAGGTGTTTAGGTAGCAGCGTACCTGGACAACTGGCTGGTGTGGGCAGCATCCAGGACGGCTTGTCTGCAAGCATCCATGAAAGTGATCCAGTTCCTGGAACATTTGGGATTCAAGATCAACTTCAAGAAGTCTCGACTCTCTCCAGCTCAAGAGTTTCAATGGCTGGGAATCCATTGGAACTTAAAGTCACACCGCCTGTCCATTCCCCCAGGGAAGAGGAGAGAGATTGCGCGGTCTGTCAAGAGACTACTGAAATCCGACAGGATCTCAAGATGCCAACAGTAAAGAGTACTGGGCTCTCTCCAGTTTGCAGCAGTAACAGACCCAGTGCTAAGAACACAGCTGAAAGATGCGTCAGGAGTCTGGAGAAGATACGCATCAAACGCTCGAAGAGATCTAAAAAGACCGATACCGACCTTACTACGATCTCTTCTCAAGCCATGGTTGAAGGCCAAGAACCTAAGAGAACTGTACCCTTGCAACCACCTCCATCGGTGACCATCCACACGGATGCCTCGACAGAAGGATGGGGAAGTCACTCCCATCAAAGGAAAGTCCAAGGGACTTGGTCTTCTCTGCTCAAGACCTTTCACATCAATATTTTGGAGGCCATGGCAGTCCTTTTGACGTTGAAAAAACTCTCCCTTCGCAGATTAGCCCACATCAAGCTGATCTTGGACAGTGAAGTGATAATGAGATGTCTGAACCGACAAGGGTCGAGATCGCCCAACATCAACCATGTGATATTAGCCATCTTTCATCTAGCGGAAAAGAAGAGATGGCACTTATCAGCAGTTCACCTTCAAGGGTTCCGCAATGTGACAGCGGACGCTCTATCCAGGCTCAAGCCGATAGAGTCAGAATGGTCCCTAGACGCAGACTCATTCTCCTTCATCTTGCAACAAGTCCCGGAACTGCAGATCGACCTCTTCGCGACGAGCGACAAAAAGAAACTACCTGGATATGTAGCCCCATACGAGGACCCTCTAGCGGAGGAGACGGACGCCATGTCCCTTAATTGGAACAAACGGACCCGGATTTACCTGTTCCCTCCGACCAATCTCCTGCTGAAGGTCCTCAACAGGCTGAGATCCTTCCGAGGAACGGCAGCTCTAGTAGCTCCCAAGTGGACCAAGAGCAACTGGTTCCCTCTGATAATGGAACTGAAGCTGAAGCTAGTCCCTCTACTGAACCCAGCACTATCTCAGCGGGTTCAGAAGTCGACTGTCTTCGCTTCATCACAGAGAACCCAAAACCTTCATCTCATGATTTTCTCGCCTTAGCGGTGAAGAAAAGATTTGTGATCTCGATAGGCAGTATAGACTTCTTGGAAGAATAAGAGTCCAAGTCAACTAGAAGACAATATGAATCGTCTTGGAAAAAGTGTGTTGCTTTCGTTAAAGCAAAAGGACCGAAAGAAATCCCAATAGACGTTTGTCTGTCCTTCTGTATCCACCTTCATGAACAAGGTCTGGCAGCCAACACGATAACTACGTGTAAGTCTGCCCTGACTAGACCTCTTCTAAACGCCTTCCAAGTGGACCTATCGAACAAAATCTTTAACAAGATCCCGAAGGCATGTGCTAGACTTAGGCCTGCAGCTCCTCCGAAGCCAATTTCTTGGTCCTTGGACTAGGTCCTACATTTTGCTTCAACCGTGAACAATGAAAATTGTTCTCTTAAGGATCTAACCCAAAAAGTTATTTTCCTGTTCGCTATAGCCTCAGGGGCTAGAGTTAGTAAAATAGTGGCCCTATCCAGAAACGAGGGCCATATTCAGTTCACAGAAGTGGGAGAACTGAATCTCTTTCCTGATCCAGCCTTTCTCGCCAAAAACGATCTACCCCCTAAGAGATGGGGTCCCTGGAGAATCGGCCCTCTGAAGGAAGATGTCTCTCTGTGTCCAGTAGAATGTCTAAAGGTCTATCTTCGAAGAACTTCAGACTTCAGGGGAGGACAGCTCTTTGAAGGAGAAACTTCAGGATCAAATTTATCCCTAAAACAACTGAGGGCAAAGCTCACCTACTTCATTCGCATAGCGGATCCTGACAGTACACCCGGAGGTCATGGTCCAAGGATGTTGCTTCATCACCGAACCTTTTTCAGTATATGGACTTTGAGCGTCTTCGCTCATATACTGGATGGAAGTCATCCAGAGTGTTCTCCAAACATTAGGGGAAGCAAGTGCACAAACTGAAGCATTATATAGTGGCGACAGGTAGTGTATTAAAACCTGTCGTCTAGTACTGCGATGAACTGTGAATTGATTGGGACTTTCATTTAGGGTGAAAAGGTGTTGACACCTTCCAGTGCAATACTTTTAAGTGGGTGACACTAAAGACTGTTCAAAATCTCAGGTGTAGAATTATACAGATAACACTTGTGCCGTGTATACTTGTACACAGTGTCGACAATACAGTATACGACAATTTTATCAAATTTTCAAATTTCATAGTGGCACTAATCATTTCTTCCCTTTCAGGTAGAAAACTTTTCTGTTTAAAGTTATATGTATAATTCCCTCAATAAATGTTACACTTGTTATCCTATTTTTATTCATTTATCGTAAATAAATGTCTATTAAAGTGAAATTGCGTCTTATTTCGCTCCACAATTAGCACAATAAAAAATAGCCAGAGTTCTCTTACTTATTTACCTAAGTAAACCTCATATTGTATGCTTACAAACAATCGATATAGTTGATACTTATTGTTCCAACAACATATACAAACTGTGAGATTCTTGTACATCTAGTTGATACTTATGTTTGTTCATACAATATATGGAAACCTTGAGACCCCTTTTCTACTGTCTAGTATGACTCATCCCTGCAGGGGGCAGGAAGCCCTAACATTGTACATGATTAGTGGTAATGACGTATAACGGTAACGTCATATGTCTCAACGGTCTGGATGATCGTAGAAAAAATTGTCCCAAGGTTAAGGCACCTATGAAAATCCACAGATACAGTACTTTCTAGTAATTCTCTGGTAAACTTCCATCAGGACGACATGGCTTGAGCCCAAAAAACTGATTTTGAAGCGAAGCGAAAAATCTATTTTTGGGTGAGATAGCCATGTCGTCCTGATGGACCTGCCCTCCTTTTCCATAGAAAAGGCTTAGGCAAGATCCCTCCCGAAACTACTATATCTGTAGCACCATGCTCAATGCGACAAGGAATGAGCGTCATTTTGGAGACTCGTAATAGTACGGGAGGAATGGTAATCTTGATAATGGCTCCCCTTCTGTTTTTCGCCACTCTTACCCCTCGAAAGGAAAATGCTATTCGGGGTGAAGATTGCTATGTGTCGTATCAAGATATACGTCCCCTGATATTATGCGATATCCTTAAGAGAGATTTTAAGGATACTCGCACCAGGAGTTAGAATTCTGGAGACCTAAAGGTCAATTCTCTGGGAATATCACTGTAGTCAAATATCTCTTAGAAAGCTACCAATAGGAACTTTCCATCAGGACAACATGGCCATCTCACCCAAAAATAGATTTTTCACTTCGCTTCAAAATCTGTTGAAAAGGATATGTTATAAAAGACAAAATATTCCATCCCCAAAGTGTAAATAGCGAGATGAGATTCGACTAACGTATTGTTTGGTCAAACCTGTCATCACTTCACTGTCATCAGCATTTTGAAAATAAAGGAAGCCCCGACGAGAGCACCTGGCGCGATGAGGGGACTGTCCTATTTTGACTAAGATGTCATCCTCTTAATCAGTGGAGTCAGCATATCTTGAGAAACGGAGTCTGAGGGATATCCGTGTTTATGAAATTAGTCATCATGGGTGGACACATGCGCGGCCCTTTTGTTACGACAACACGTGGTCCAAATTGCATCAGAAATTTCTTCTAGAAGCTTCCATGGCATGATCAAAGTGGGCGTTTTTGAGGAAGCCAATAGAGACGCAGAATTGTTAAAAAAACGCTTTCTCTGGAAATGACCATTGCTCACTATAGTCAACTCTGCCCATACAGGGATATATAAACTTCAAGAAGAGATTGTCCAAGAGAGATATGACAGGACATATGACAAGAGAGGAACTATGTCTGAAGCAAATGAGAGCCAAGTCCTGACAAGATAAGAAGCAGAGAAGACCAGAAGCCTGACAGAGTTTGTTTTCAACCTTCCCTTCAGCCTATCTCCAAAATCTTGTCATGGTTGAGAAGAGGCAAAATGAAGCAGACAGCCCTGCCCTGCTTGCTTGTGACGAGAAGTAGCCCACACTGCCTGCAACCTGCCTTAGTTCATCACTATCACTGAATTCTTGGAAAAGACTTCTGATGTCCCATCTTGATGCCACCCTTTCTGTGACGTCTTCGAATCCAGTCATTGTGCCAGTTTCCTCAGAACTTCAACCGCCCTTCTGCAACGTTCTCAAGCCTGAAGTCTCCGTACCAGTATGATGTTTTGATTGATTTGATTTGTCAGTTAAAGTAAACGAATATGTAACATTGATTTTCTTTATATAAGTTTGTGAATAAACGTGTAGTATTTTTTCATGAGTTTCTTTTTATATTCATTTCCTATATTGCAATGGTTATTGTAGCAAACATTTATTTTAATTATTAAAAGAACCTGTAATGATTTTTAGATCATAACAGATGTCTGTAAACCCCTCCCTTTATGGCCAACATGGTGCTATGCGAGTTGCCGTTGCCTTTCTCAACCGTCTGAACTCATTAATCACACTCCTGATCATTGCAAAAGGAGGGAATCCATAGAGATCTCAGTTTAGTCAGTCTTGTAGCATGTAATCTATTGTCCAAGCCCTAGGGAATGGTACTGGAACAGAAAGCAAAAAATTTCCATCTTTCTTTTGAGATTCATGGCAAACATGGCCTCAGCTCGTGAGATTGAAGGGACCATGGAATGAACTGATCCTTTTTCTCAACTGATCTGGATATACATTCATTTTTCTGGTAACATTGTGGTATCAGAGCAAAGCTTTTGACTTAGTGCATTCTTGTTTTCTTACATAAGATAATTTAGTGGAGATATCTGATTACAAAGAAACAGACTTGTTTATTACTAATTCCTCCATCACTAAGAATTTTAGATTATTATTATTATTATTATTATTATTATTATTATTATTATTACTAGCCAAGCTACAACCCTAGTTGGAAAAGCAAGATGTTATAAGTCCAGGGGCTCCAACAAGAAAAAATAGCACAGTGAGGAAAGGAAATAAGGAAATAAATAAATGATGAGAATAAATTAACAACACCAGTAGCAGCGTCAAAACAGATATGTCCTTTATAAACTATTAACAATGTCAAAAACAGATATATCATATATAAACAATAAAAAGACTCATGTCAGCCTGGTCAACATAAAAACATTTTGCTCCTACTTTGAACTTTTGAAGTTCTACTGATTCAACTACCCGATTAGGAAGATCATTCCACAACTTGGTAACAGCTGGAATAAAACTTCTAGAATACTGTGTAGTATTGAGCCTCATGATGGAGAAGGCCTGGCTATTAGAATTAACTGCCTGCCTAGTATTACGAACAGGATAGAATTGTCCAGGGAGATCTGAATGTAAAGGATGGTCAGAGTTATGAAAAATCTTATGCAACATGTATAATGAACTAATTGAATGACGGTGCCAAATATTAATATCTAGATCAGGAATAAGAAATTTAATAGACCGTAAGTTTCTGTCCAACAAATTAAGATGAGAATCAGCAGCTGAACACCAGACAGGAGAACAATACTCAAAACAAGGTAGAATGAAAGAATTAAAACACTTCTTCAGAATAGATTGATCACCGAAAATCTTGTAAGACTTTCTCAATAAGCCAATTTTTTTGCAATTGAAGAAGACACAGACCTAATGTGTTTCTAGCAGGTCTAGTCAATTGATGTGAAGAATCTCTGTTGAGTTCCACATTCCAGAGAACTAAAGGTCATCCAGGGTTGCTCCCCATTCTTAGTAAATGCATCTTTAAAAATAAAAGGTCTGGAAATTATCTGGAGAGGGTCAAGTAGGGACATTTTAGATGTAGAGGGAGTAATGGAACCCCCATGATGAATAAGAATTATATCATTAACAGTAAGAAGTTAATTATTTACATTAACAGAATGTGTAGTAACATATTTTGAAATATGGTAGGTAGCTATGCTACCATCTGACAAAATGGAAGCATTACACTCAACTCTCATCTTTTTTTATATTGTTTGATCCTATGTTCAATAGAATATAATATTTTTTTATTGTGGAGATCCTTATTCATCAAATCTATTTTGAACTATACTCACTTCACCTCAGTGGGTGATGTTTATCTTATGAGTGTTGAATTTAGATCTGTACATACTAGTGTTATTACAGATTACACCAGGATTTATTCCAGAAAATATACCTTGAATATTAAGTAAAAAATAAAAATATTATAAAACCACACTACCATAAAAAACATGATATAGGACAAAAAAATCTCTAAAACAATTGTAGCAATAGCAAACAAGATGTTAACCGAATGGGTGACAAGACAACTACGGGTTTCCCAAATTGGTGGCCTCGAGCTGATATTTATTGTAGTAGATGTTTAGCTAAGTTAATTTTTCACTAAATACTGTTAAACATTGATTTGACTTGCGAATGGAAAATATTTTTAAGCATCAATTAATAAATAGCAAAGTCTTGTTTACTGTATAGCATTTGTATAAATTGTATTATAGTGTCATATATTAACTTTTATGAATGTATGTATTTTTGCAGTAAGCTGGACAGTTTACCCTGGACTTCACGTCATCAAATGAGTCTCCTTATTGACAACATTCAGTACTATCTTCAGGTATTTCTTCATTTTGAAATTGCACAACTTTATTTTTTAGAATTTATTTCATTTCTATTTATGTGATTTTCAGTTTTATAGGAATGGTGAATTTTTTCAGTATACAATGGAACCTCTACTTGCGATTGCCTAAACGTACGCATTTTCTAACATCCGATGTGAAATTCTATCAAATATTCGACTCGACACCCAATGTAATTTCCAACCTAAGATGTCGAAATTTCTCGAAACATCACAGTTTCTTGGTTACTCCGCTAGATGGCAGCACGTCGTGAGGGATGCTAGTTAGCGTAGTGTCGGTCAATTCACAAGTCTGCACATCGTATGGTTCTCCCATGTTTGGTCCATAATTAACAGTGCTTGATACCTTCCTTTTCCATATTTCCTTTTTTATTTTATAATCATGGGTCCTAAGAAGGCTAGTGTGAGTAGTAGTAGTGATGATAAAAGGAAGAAGGTAATGCTTTCCTTAGAATTAAAGCAATAAATCATAGAAAAACATAAGTGCGTATGAGTGATCTAGCTAAACAATATGGCTAGAACATGTCTATGATCTAGACGATCATCAAGCAAAAGGCAGCCATTAAAGCAGTTTAACCATCCAAGGGGATCACCATCATCCCTAAACGTTGCAGCCCTACCCTGGAAGAGATGGAATGCCTTTCGCCTATATGGATAAAGGACAAGGAGATTGTTGGCAATACGATCACTGAAATGATCATATGTGAGAAGGCCAGCGCTATTTATTTCGACTTGAAGGCGGCGGCCTCTGGGGCGTGATGCAGGGAAGAGTTCAACCAATCCTACAACAGAGGAATTCATGCCGTCTTGCGGTTGCTTCGAGAAATTCAAGAAAACGACCGGGATTCATTCAGTTGTACGGCATAGGAAGGCTTCAAGTTCAGACACCAAGGCTGCTGACAAATTTGTTAAACAATTCAAAAAGATCTTAAAGGAAGAAGGCTACGTAGTGCATCACGTGTTCAACTGAGATGAAACCATTTTCTCTTTCTTTTTGGAAAAAAAACTGATTTTGACATAGGAAAAATCTATTTCTGGGCTCCGACCTATGCCGCCCAGTGAAATGCTCCTTTAGCACCATTTCTAAGGTATATAACGCTATATATTACCAGAGAAAAAATTGCATGGGAATGCCAGGTTGAATCCAGCTCGCTCACCTGTATAAGGTGTCGATATAATACTGGGGTGTGATAATTCACAACCACAGGCCTCGCACCATTTAGATATCTCCTGTCAAAATCCCCGAACAGCGAGGTGCTGTTCAACATCCTACTACTACTAGCAATCCCACACCAGTGACGTCACTCCTTTTTTAGCACGCAGCTTGTTAGCCGTATTTTGTCTTGTGTGTGAATTTCGCTGGTTTTTCTCTGGATTTACCTCAAGATGTCCGACTCCACTGTCACTACATCTAAGTTAAGTACCAGATCTATGAGTTTTGAGATTTTGGAGGGGGCCTTGCCCCTTTTTGTTTATATTATTCAGCTTTATTATTCTCGACCTTGTGTGGGTCTCTCCTGGCGCTCGGCTCCCTCCTCTCTCTCTCTCTCATTCATTCTTAACGATTTTCAATAAGTCCTCCATACTGATTGTTTCTCGTTATGAACCTTATGGATCGTCACGGTTCACACACCGTATTAATTTTATATTGTCCTGTTTTTATGATAAGTTATTTCATATTCATGTGCGTATTTTTGGTAGGTTGGCATGCCTGATCGCCTTCGGCGTTCTTTTCCACATATTATTTCTTGGCTTATTTACGTTCGCACGCCACGGACTTGCTTATCATTTTAACGTCATTCGTTTGCTTGCATTAGTTTGAGGGGCTTTCATGAGTCAGATATTACATTTTAGTTTTCATTTTGTTAGCACTTCACTGACTCCGTGTTATGTTGGTAGCCCTGCCTACTCCTAGCGCCATCAGGCTTGGTTTTCTCCTGTCTCTTGTTCTCTCCCTCGTTTGTTTTACGATTGATGTATAGCTAATTTTATTATTATTATCATCCAGCATGCCTTCCTATCTTATTTACCATGTGTTATGTTTTTTAGTGTTATTAGTCTTTCCGCGTGATCATATCACTTGTGGGTCTGGCAGGTTGGTATACCTGATATCGTCCCACTCCTAGCCTCCTCCCGCCGATACTTTATAGCGCTGTGTACTCCTCCCGGGGGCATCCGCTTTGCAAGGGTGGTTCCCGTTGATCTGTGAGGCATACTATTATTATACATTAACTTACATTACTTATTCTTTCCACTACTCTACCCGGTCGTCGTCGTTTTCTTTCCGTCGCTCGTTTGGCCAACGATCGGCAGGAAGTTTTCGGCTCGGTCCGTGGTACCTTGTTATGTTATTTTATTTATTAAGTTTTGTACGGGCTACTCCCTCTCGGTCCCGCACGTCACGGACCCTCTTAAGATCCCTTTCCCCTTTCTGGTGTCACGCACCTCACGGACCTCATATAGATATATATATATGTATAAAGACTTTCAATACGGGATCCCCGGAAGTAGCTTTTATTCATTACCATTCGGTCGAGTTGTTTAGTTGAGCCCCGGAGCCAACGTTATGCATTATTACTTGGATTCCCTTTATATTTTAGTCACATTTATCTATTATATACGATCCTAGTTCTCGACCTTGCCTTCCATCTTTGATATGATCATGACTACAGTCTGACTTAATTTAATTTATTAATTTAATTTAATAATTTTACAATCAAATAGAGCTGTTATTTGATTTTTTAAACACCGGGGCCCCCGGGGTCCCCTATTTTGCCTTCATTCAATTATTAAGGCATTTATATATGAATAGTTTTTATCATTTATTTGATATATGACTTATTTAGCCCCCAAACCCCCGGGGTCCCCTATTTGCCTTCATTCAATATATTTAAGGCATTTATATGAATAGTTTTATCATGGGTTGGATATATATATATAGAATTGCAGCACCCGGGCCCCCGTGCCCTTCATTTGCTTCCATTCAAGATAATTATAGCTATATATATATTCAACTTTATCACCATGATATTAACTTTTATAATATTTAAGCACCAAGGCCTCCGGCCCCTAATTGCTTTCCTTTAAGATACTCGTGTATCTTTTATCTTACAGACTGTCCGCTGTGCGATGACGGCATGTGCCGCTGTTCTCCACCAACCCTGCGGCCATGATGTGTGTCGTTCGCACGCTCACTGCTCTCTTCAAGTGGATGACCTAGCTGTTTGGCATCCGGACAACTGTTTAGTCTGCTACTAATTGGCCTCCACTCTAACATCTGACTCGGTGAGTGCATTTACATTAATACAGACTTGTGGGGAGTTACAATCTATTTTAATGTTCTCTTTTAATCTTTTTATCATTTTAAGGCCACAGTCCTCTGGACTTCCCACATGCCTTTTACGTGCCTACGAAGTCCTTGGACTTCTCTGTTTTTTCTTTGGCACTTTTATTCCTCGCTAATAGTCTGTTCTCTTTCAGAGCACCCAGCTTGAAAAGGACACAGCCCGAGCTACCCTCAAGATCTGGATTGGCGGGTTCGCCCGCAATGTGAAGGCCAAACAGCATTATATCCTTTCTGAGGAATGGTGTTCCCGCCTCTACCCCAATGCTAAAACATTGGCTGCGGTCCCCAAAGAGCTGGCGGACCCGATCATCGAGAGCATTGAATCTCTTCTTCTGGCCCTGGACCAAGGGGAGATGGGCGGCACCCTAACTGAGGACGTCGCTACCCTCAACCTCGATGTGGAACCCATGGCTCTGGATGATCCCGACGCAGGTAGGGACGTAGGTGAGTCAGGTGGTTCCCGGGCTAGGATTCCTCTCCCTAGCCCGGCTTTCTCTTCTACTTCCGACCAATCTTCTTTTCAAGGTTTTCCGGGGACAACCAGGACTGATCTCAGCTCCCGACCTGTTCCCCCCAAAGTGAAGGCTCATCGTAAGCCTTTATATAAAACTCACAAGTCTTCCCAAGACCACAACCCTTCGAGATCATCATCCTCGAAGGCTAAATCCTCCTCCACCAGTCTCTCTCAAGACCCAATTGCTGTGCCCTCAACCTCTCAAGGAGTAGTCTCCGTTCCGGCACCTGTTCCCCCCCAGGCGGGATCATTTAACATGGAGGAATTTTCTGAGAAACTGTTTGCTCATTTTGAGTCGATGCTATCGCCTCATACGAAGCAATCACATGAGACGATAGCTTCTGTGGAGAGCCTAGTCCAAGGCCTCATGAGCTCGGGGCTACCACCACCACCACAGCAATACCCCATCCCCGACGCCTCCAAGGTTCCTCCTTTCAATAAGAATAACCCTTGGAGGTTAGTATTGCATGCCCCCTTCTCGGAGGGTATGCTGTCAATCGAGGGTTTCGGTACACGGCCTCTTACGGATTACGAATTCTACCCGCCGGGTCTTGAATTCCCCTTCCCCGGCTATGTTCGCCTCACGGAAGAGGCTCTGATCCGTTTAGATAAGGTCCCAAAGGAAACTGTTATTTTTCTTAAGGAACAGGCACAGTCTGTCTTGGTCCAAGTGTTCAATGAGTGGGACTGCTTGAACACAATGCTTACGGCCTACAAAAGTTCATATACTATGTTTGTGGCCGACGACCAGACCCCTACACCATGTGCGACCAAGATCTTGGAGTCGGTCTTCCAGGCTATCAAAGACGAGAAGCCTTTACCACAACTCAGGGAGACCGACTTAACCTCCCTCCTCTTTCCGGGAGACAGTGAATGTTGGCGGAATGCCCCAGGTACCTTTTCAGTAGGTAAGTTGAGCCCGGACTGTGCCTCGACGCAGTTCAGCGAACGGCTTCCCAAACTCCCGGAGTCTCTTATTAAATTAGAATTTTATTCTAGGTGCAGATTCGGCAGGTCTCTCAATTCGGTCACCCTTTCTGAATTGACCGTCGCCACTTACAACGAGGAAGACCTCCTTAAGGCCCTCACTAAGTTGTTACTGCAAAACTTCATGGCTGACGCCTATGATTTTGCAAGCGCCAAGACCCGTTGTTGACGACACGTCCTCTCTGAAGCCACCATTAGGCACGAACCTAATAGGCTCATCAAAGCTCCAGTCTGGGGCCCGGATCTTTTCCCGGAGGATTAGGTTAACTCAGTCCTTAGCGAGGCAGCTAAGGCCAACCAAAACCTCAAAGTTAGATGGGGCCTCGTTCCGAAGAGGAAATATGAGCCTACTAGTACCCCAATCCGAGGTAGGAAGAGATTGAGGCCTTTCCAATCTTCCCAATTCAGAGTTCAACCAGTCTCAGTCCAACCGGCTCCCCAAGGTCCCCAGCCTTCTACATCAAAGGGCCAACAGCAACAACAATACGTCCTGGTCCCTCAGTCTCAAATCGCCTCGACTTCCTTCTCCCCCGCCTTTAACCCCATTTATGAAGCTCAGGGCTCCTTCCGTGGCTACCAGCGTCCCAGGGGTTCCAGGGGTGCCTTTCGTGCCCGTGGTAGCGGAAGGGGTTACCACCGGGGCAAGTCTTCCCGTGGAAGCAGAGGAGGCAAATCATCCTCCACCCAATGAGAAACCGCAGGTAGGAGGGAGACTGTACATGTTTCGAGACCGTTGGAAGTTCAGCGATTGGGCTTCCAGCATTATCTCCAAAGGACTAGGGTGGAGCTGGATACAGGGACCTCCTCCACCAAACAGCTTTTACCAATTGCCAACAGAAGAACTACGTTCCTTCACGACAGATCTGCTACAAAAGAATGCGATTCAAAGCATACGTCGCTTAAGATTTCAAGGACGCTTGTTCAGCATGCCAAAGAAAGGCTCAGACAAACGAAGGGTAATCCTGGACCTGTCTCGTTTAAATTCCTTCATTCGTTGCGACAAATTCCATATGCTTACCTTCTCGCAGGTGCGGACCTTACTTCCCCATGGGGCCGTCACCACCTCCA
This sequence comes from Palaemon carinicauda, assembly GCF_036898095.1. Classification (NCBI taxonomy): domain Eukaryota; kingdom Metazoa; phylum Arthropoda; class Malacostraca; order Decapoda; family Palaemonidae; genus Palaemon; species Palaemon carinicauda. The sequence continues at coordinate 51,570,111 of NC_090745.1, read as the reverse complement.
TCGATCTTACCGATGCCTACTATCACGTTCCAATAGCAAGACATTTTCGTCCTTTTCTGGGCTTCAAGCTAGGCAAACAAGCCTATGCATTCAAAGTGATGCCCTTCGGGCTCAACGTAGCACCCAGAATCTTCACCAAACTAGCAGAGACAGTCATTCAAGAGCTTCGAACTCAGGGGATACAGGTAGTGGCCTATCTAGACGATTGGCTAATCTGGTCAGACAATGCCCAGAATTGCCGCGTAGCAACGAACAAACTCCTCACCTTCCTTCGACAACTGGGATTCCAAGTCAACTTCGAGAAATCCCGCCTGGTCCCAGAGACCAAGTTTCAATGGCTGGGACTACAATGGGACCTATGCTCCCATACGCTGTGCCTCCCCAAAGCCAAAAGGAAGGAGATTGTGAGGAATACAAGACAATTTCTCAGGGAGAAGTTGACCTCCAGAAGGAACCAAGAGAGGATCCTAGGTTCCTTGCAGTTCGCCTCCGTGACAGACATCGTCCTAAGGTCCAAACTCAAGGACATAAACAGTGTGTGGCGCTCCAGAGCAACCGCAAAACGCCGAGACAGACGTGCTCGCCTTCCCCCAATCCTGAGAAAAAGTCTACAGCCTTGGACGAAGATCAAGAATCTCTCCAAGTCGGTTCCCTTACAACATCTGGTCCCGGGACTTGTCGTCCACACAGACGCCTCCTTGACAGGGTGGGGAGGTTACTCCCAACACAAGAAAGTCCAAGGGTTATGGTCACCGGTCTTCCAACAAATGCACATCAACGTCCTAGAGGCCATGGCAGTCTTCCTCACTTTAAAACGTCTCAATCCAGCCAGGAATCTCCATATCAGACTGGTTCTCGACAGTGCAGTCATAGTTCACTGCCTCAACCGAGGAGGCTCCAGATCAGCCCAAATAAACCACGTCATGTTGCAGATTTTCTCCATGGCGGCAATGCACAAGTGGCACCTGTCAGCAGTCCATCTAGCAGGAGTCCGGAATGTGGTAGCGGACTCCCTTTCCTGGACGACTCCGCTAGAGTCGGAATGGTCACTAGACAATCGATCTTTCCAGTGGATACTATCTCAAGTCCCGGGTCTCCAGGTGGATCTGTTTGCGATGAAATCCAATCGCAAACTGGATTGTTACGTAGCCCCCAACCTGGACCCTCAGGCTTATGCCACGGACTCTATGATTCTAGATTGGAATACCTGGAAGACGATTTATCTGTTTCCTCCGGTGAATCTCCTGCTGAAAGTTCTGCACAAACTCAGATCCTTCAAAGGTCAAGTGGCTTTCGTAGCCCCCAACTGGCCCAAGAGCAATTGGTTCCCCTTGTTGCTAGAGCTAGGTCTCAGCCCCCGGCGGATTCCCAATCCGGTGCTAACACAGACAGTACAAACTCGCAATGTGTTCGCTTCCTCAAGGATTCTGAATGCCCTAACTTTATGGACTTCATGAAGTTCGCAGCCCAACGAGGTGCAAACATCGATCCTTTGAATACTATTTTCTTGGAATCTGACAAAAGGGAATCTACTCTCCGTCAATATGACTCAGCTGTCAAGAAATTAGCTAAGTTCTTGAAAGATTCCCAAGTTGAGAAAATGACAATGAACCTAACTGTGACATTCTTCCGGACTCTCTTCGAATCAGGCCTGGCAGCCAATACCATTACTACAATCAAGTCAGCCTTGAAAAAGATTGGTTTTGACATTGATTTAACGGATTCATATTTCTCATCCATTCCGAGAGCTTGTGCCAGACTAAAACCTTCCACTCGCCCTAGCGCAGTTTCCTGGTTTTTGAACGATGTTCTTAAGCTAGCCTCTGACACTCCAAATGAATCCTGTAACTATATGGCATTATTAAGAAAGTCACTTTTTCTTTTGAGCCTCGCCTCTGGCTCCAGAATCTCGGAATTGTCAGCCTTATCTAGAGACCCAGGTCATATAGAGTTTCTCTCTTCAGGTGAGGTCCTTCTCTCCCCTAACAAAGTGTTCCTGGCTAAAAATGAGGACCCCCAAAATAGGTGGTCCCCCTGGAAGATTGTTCCACTTCCTAGGGATCCATCCCTGTGTCCAGTTACCACCCTGAAATCCTACTTAAGTAGAACTTCCACTACAACCACAGGGCCCTTATTTATTAGAGAGCACGGAGGAACTATTACCCTTAAGGGAATCAGGCAACAGATTCTTTATTTTATTAAACAAGCTAATCCTGAATCATTCCCACATGTCCATGATATTCGAGCTGTGGCTACCTCAATTAATTTTTTCCACCATAAGAAATTTGATGAGCTCTCAAAATATACGGGTTGGAAGTCCCCTAAAGTTTTCAAGCGCCACTACCTAAAACCTTTAGAAGCTCTTAGATTTGCCACAGTAGCTGCAGGGAATATAGTTCCTCCCGAAGGTACTGAGTCCTAATCACAATGTCTTGCTCTGTCCTCTTTCCCTCCTGCCTGGCTTACCTGTTGTTCCTACTGGTTTTGTTTACCATGATGTATTATTTTATTATTCAATTGATCAATTTCACGAATTATTTTGATTTCACTTGTTCTTGAAATCCCCGAGCTGATCTTCTTTTGTTATGTTAATTATTTATATCTATGATTGAATACTTTACTTTGCATTTTGATTACCAAGCTGTATTAGCATTATCCATACCTGTTGACTTTCCCTACGGGTTTCATTTTGATTATGTACCATGTCTAATTATCACTGTCATTTACATGTTGATGTATTTTACGGGTTTCCACATCCCTCTTTTTTGATATTAAAATTCATCAGCTATGTTAATTTTGTGTTATTCCCTTCAGGTAGTTAGCCATATTGGGTCCCCATTCTCTGGTACGATTTCACTGGGCGGCACGGGTCGGAGCCCAGAAAAGGGATTTTGACGTAGGAAAAATCTATTTCTGGGCTAGAGACCCGTGCCGCCCAGTGAACCCACCCGTCCCTCCCTAATTGGGCCCCAATCTGGGGTGCTATAAGGAGTGACGTCACTGGCGTGGGATTGCTAGTAGTAGTAGGATGTTGAACGGCACCTCGCTGTTCGGGGATTTTGACAGGAGATATCTAAATGGTGCGAGGCCTCTGGTTGTGAATTATCCCGCCCCAGTATTATATCGACACCTTATACAGGTGAGCGAGCTGGGTTCAACCTGGCATTGCCATGCAATTTTTTCTCTGGTAATATATAGCAGTTATATACCTTAGAAATGGTGCTAAAGGAGCATTTCACTGAGCGGCACGGGTCGGAGCCCAGAAATAGATTTTTCCTACGTCAAAATCCCTTTTTTGGGTGAGATAGCTATGTCGTCCTGATGGAAGTTCCCTTCGGCAGCTTCCTACTGTATAATATTTCTGCGAGTGATATTACGAAAGAATTACCATCAGGTACCACGGGGTTCTAACCCCCGGAACAACTATCCGAAGATATCGTGTATTATCAGGGATGTATCCGAAGATAACCATAGATATCTGCACCCCCAATAAACTTTACCCAGTCTAATAATCTAAGGGGAAGGATTAGTGAGGAGCCGTTACATATCTTCTCACCTTACGGTGCCCTCGTACATCTCTGGCGCCCCATTCCACATCGCAGCGGAACTACTGTGAAAAAAAGGAGCATCCTCTTTCTTCAACTGATACTTCCTTTCAAGGCTTTCCTAGTACTTCCAGAGCCAAGTCATGTTCTGTTATTCCCAAACTTAAACATGTGAAAAGGTTACCTGAAGTTCATAAGCCTCCCAAAATCCTTAAGTCTATTTCCAGCAAAGTTTCTTTGGATGGTCAACGTCGTCCAGTCTTGGAAAAAGTTTCTCTCACGGCTTCTGGTTCGAGGGCGAAAGTTTCTAAAGCCAAGTCTCCGGAATTGGCTTTCGATCTGGTAGCTTT
>NC_090745.1:51298716-51561216 GCF_036898095.1 Palaemon carinicauda | reverse complement strand
GGTGGACCTCTTCACCACGAAGACCAACCACAAACTCCGGTGTTACGTAGCCCCCAACCTGGACCCTCAGGCTTATGCCACGGAACACCTGCTGATGGGCAGAGGATCTACCTTTTTCCTCCGGTCAACATGTTGATGCGAGTTCTGGACAGGCTTCGGTCTTTCCACGGTCAAGTAGCCCTTGTGGCCCCCAACTGGCCGAAGAGCAATTGGTTTCCTCTCCTAGCGGAGCTGGGTCTCCAGCCTCGACGGCTTCCCAACCCGTTGCTGTCTCAAACAGTACAAACTCGCAGTGTGTCAGCTTCCTTAGGAATTCTGAGTGCCGTAACTTTATGGACTTCATGAAATTTGCTGCTCAGAAGGATGCTGCTATCGATCCTATTAACACTTTGTTCCTGGAGTCGAATAAGAGGGATTCTACTCTACGGCAGAATGATTCTGCTGTTAGGAAACTGGCCAAGTTCCTGAGGGATTCGGATGTAAAATCGATGACTCCCAATTTTGCAGTTACCTTTTTTTGAACATTGTTTGAAGGGAGTTTAGCTGCGAGGACTATTACCACGATTAAGTCCGCCTTGAAGAGAATTTTTCAATCTGGGTTCAATATTGATCTTTTGGATTCGTACTTTACATCCATTTCCAAAGCTTGTGCTAGATTGAAACCAGCCACTTGACCTGCTGCGGTTTTGTGGTTTCTCAATGATGTCCTTAAGCTGGCTTCTGATACTGATAATGATTCTTGCTCTTACATAACAATCCTTAGGAAAACGTTAATTTTGTTGAGTTTGGCTTCCAGTGCTAGAATATCTGAGCTGTCAGCCTTATCCAGAGATCCGGGACACATTGAATTTCTGGGGAGGTCTTACTCTCGACAGATAGATGGTTCTTAGCTAAAAATGAAGATCCCCAGTCCAGATGGACTCTGTGGAGAATTGTTCCACTTCCTCAAGATCTTTCCCTGTGTCCTGTCTACACTCTCAAAGGTTATTTGCGTAGAACTTCTTCTACATCTTCAGGCCCTTTGTTTATTCGGGAACGTGGCGGAACTCTTTCCCTAAGGGGAATTCGACAACAAAGGCTTTATTTTATTAAACAGGCCAATCCTCTCTCGGTTCTTCTTGCCCATGATGTCCGAGCTGTGGCAACCTCAGTTAATTATTTCCATACCATGAATTTTGAAGTTTTGAAAAGGTACACCGGATGGAAATCTCCTACAATCTTTAAACGGCACTATTTAAAATCCTTGGAGGCCCTTAAATTTAGCCTTTTAAAAACCTGGTGAGGACAAGTTTTTAGCAGCAAATTATAGGCCAATTGCATTGACATCTTGTTTGTGCAAAATCATGGAGAAGATGGTCAATGTAAGACTGATGTGGTACCTTGAAAAGAAGGGTATTTCATCACCCATTCAATGTGGATTCAGAAAAATGCTCTTAACGACTGATGTGCTGATACAACTTGAGTCCTCCATTTGTGAAGCCTTTGCTTCCAAACAGCACCATGTGGCAGTTTTTTTTATCTTGAAAAGGCATATGATACCACATGGAGATATGGTATACTTAAAAAAAATCTATGAGTTTGGATTAAGAAGAGAGCTACCATTATTTATTAAGTCATTCCTTTCACATAGAGTTTTGTAAGTGAGAGTTGGGGAAGCTCTATCAGAAAGTAAATGCCAGGAAGGAAGAGTTCCTCAGGGTAGTATGCTGAGTGTAACCCTTTTTGCACTAGAAATTAATGGGATATCTTCAGTCATTCCCCGGGATGTTCTCGCAACACTATTTGTGGATGATCTCTCTATATCATTTGCTGGAGCTAGATTGGCAATGGTTGAGAGAAAAATACAACTCTATCGATGAAATTATCCAGTGGGCTGATATGAATGGATTTAAGTTTTCAACAAGTAAAACTACAATTGTCCATTTCTGTTGTATCCGGGGAGTACATCCAGACCCGGATATATACATCAAAGGTCAATGGATCCCATGTGCAAGTGAAGCTAAATTTTTAGGGTTGATATTTGATTGTAGGCGTACATGGGTTTCTCACTTAAAAGCATTAAAAGCTAAAGATTTTGAAGCTATGAATCTTTTAAAAGTATTGTCCCATACATCATGGGTTGGGGGGGGAAGACTGCAATACTATTTTAAAATTATACAAGTTCTTGATTTTATCTAAATTTAGTTATGGATGGGAAATATACTCCTCAGCCACCCTAAGCTGGTTAAAAATATTAGATTCTATACATCATGCTAGTATCAGATTGTCCACAGGAGCGTTTAGGACCTCGCCTATCACAAGTCTCCTTGTTGATGCTGGGGAGTTGCCTCTGAACCGTTACCGAATATCCTCTATTATTCGGTATTGGTTTAGATTGCAAAGACTCCCTAATTCTTCAGCCTTTCAGATTGCAAGCCTTGTAAGGCACTAAACAATACTTTGAGTTGCACCCAAAATCTCCTCAACCTTTTGGGTTTCGGGTGAAACAATTATCAAACAGTCTGGATATAATTAGAATTGAGGTGCTCCCATTCAAGGTATCGTCAACGCCTCCATGGAAATTACCTGACGTATCTTTCTGTAAATACTTTATTGGAGTTAAGAAGAATATGACTGACTTAGAATCCAGGTCTCTTTTTATGGAACATGTTGCAGAACATAGGGGATCGACTTTCATATATACTGATGGCTCCAAATCTGATGCTGGTGTTGGATTTGGAGTACATAGTAATGATTTTAATTGTAGAGGTGCACTTCCTATAACATCTTCCATATTTACTGCTGAACTGTATGGCATACTAACCACTATTGAGAAAATAGCTTTGGGAAAGGAGGGTAATTTTACAATTTTTAGTGATGCAAGGAGTGTTCTTCAAGCTTTAGAAGTTTTTAATTCTAGTAACCCTCTAGTTTTAAAGATTTTAGAATGGCTTTTTATTATTGGACAGAGAGGTATAACAGTTCGATTTTGTTGGGTTCCAGCACATGTAGGTGTGTCTGGGAATGAGAAGGCAGATATACTGGCGAAGAATGCGGCATCCGAGTTGCTACCAAGGAGGTATCCCATTCCCTGTAATGATTTCTTACCTACCATCAAGAAATTGGTTTGTGATAAATGGCAACAGCACTGGGATAGTCTAGATGGCAATAAAATGAGGGAAGTAATAAATATCATGTCATCTTGGAGGTATAACATGATACCCCGAAAATGGGAGACGACTCTTTGTCGTCTCCGTATTGGTCACACACGGTTGACAAACGAGTATCTGCTGAAGGGCCAACACCAACCGTATTGCGAGGACTGTTTAGTACCTTTAACAGTGAGGCATTTGTTGACCGAATGCCCTAATTTTAATAACCTAAAGAAATAGATATTTGTTTGAGGCTCGAGGTGAGGATGGCAGGTTCATCCTTGCCAAGATTCTTGGACATGATATGTCCTACTATGCGAGCGGCATTTTTAGATTTATTTCAGAAGCAGGTCTTCTGAAAATTATTTAAGAATTATAATGACTTCTTAACTTTTATGGTTTTAATTGAAATCTCTTTTATTTTTCATATATAATAAATGCTATCGGCATCAATGACCTTAGATGTCAGGATGCCAGAAAATTTTCAATCAATCAATCAATCAGTCCAGGTGAGGCACATAGGACCAACCATTAGATTGAACTCAGTCTTGTTTGTTAACCATCAGACCATGATGCTTTTCCGTGACCTGAGTTCTCCCGTCAGCCAATGTTCTTTTCTAAGGCTAACTCCCTATCTCGTTCTCAAGTGAGGTTTATCCAGTAGAGGATAATCCCCTCATACGATCTCGGAGTATGCACTTCTTTTCAGCAAGGACAGAATCCTCAGCCCAGCTATAAGACCATACATATCTGTCTCTTTTACCCATCTGTTGAGAGATGTGAGCGTTTCTCTCTTTAATCCTTGTGATTCGAATAGCAGGTCGGACAGGATGACGTAGTTCATCTAGATATCTCCCAGCTTCTACAGTCAGTTGTTCCTATATGGAAGTCTCCATTTTTGTGTCCTCTCCTCTGGGAACAAGTTTGTTCATCAAACTCTGTCTGGCAAGGAGAAGACTTACAGTTAAACAACCAGTTAGTTCAGGACTTCAGGTGCATGTTCGACCACTGGAACTCATACTCATAGTTCTATTTTTTCTGGACATCCGTCATCAAGGAAGCTTTCCTCGTTCATACAGGCATTCCATGTCAAGGTGGGTGCTTTGGTCTCGATAGCATCTCAGGTTTTCACGAGGGTTTTACCCTAATGTCATCCGGGTCCTACAGGATCTGCCTCCTTCTCCAAAGACTTCAAGATGACTGGTTGATGCTGACAGCCTAGATGGCTCACTGAGACAGCTCATCTAATTTAGTTTACCACGACCTGAGGATTGGCATAAATCTCAAGAAATAATCCAACTTCCTTATCAGAGATAGGTATCCTTAGACATGTCATCAGAAGTTTTCCGCCAAACGATAGCGTCCAAGACGGAAGATGGCGATACCTCTTTTTTCTTGAAAGCGCTCTATCTACCAGCATTAGTTATATCCCGTGTCACCGTTTTCACTCTGTTTCATCAAACCTGCATCGTTCTTTGCCAAATCTAACCTTTTCAGAGGCAGCCTGATCCCAAGTGTTTCAGCACGAGGGATCTTCCTTTTCTTTTCTCTGATTCTCCATGAGACCCGGCAAGGGACGGGCCTGAGAGGAAGGTTTCCAGATGAGAGTCTCATCCGCAGAATTCGACACTCCATTCAGGTGCATCAAAGAAAAGAGATGGCCATGCTATACCACTCTTCCTGAGCCCGAATCATACCGTCATTGAATCTCCTTGAGATGCAATCTTCCTACTTTCAGGAAGAATCGCCAACAGCAGGAGCAGATGATTGGTCGTTCATCCTACCCACGAGAAAGACTTCCTTCACCTTTTTGGTCTTTCCTTCAGGGGATTTCACTGGTGGAAATTTGATTCGTCCACTCCCCTTCTGAGTAAGGCTGCCACCTCCAGCCTTTTTCATCGGATTGCTGAACAAAGGCTGGAGGTGGCAGCCTTACTCAGAAGGGGAGCGGACGAATCAAATTTCTGCCAGTGAAATCCCCTGAAGGAGAGACCAAAAAGGTGAAGGAAGTCTTTCTCGTGGGTAGGAGGAACGATTAATCATCTGCACCTGCTGTTGGCGATTCTTCCTGAAAGTAGGAAGATTGCATCTCAAGGAGATTCAATGACGGTATGATTCGGGCTCAAGAAGAGTGGTATAGCATGGCCATCTCTTTTCTTTGATGCACCTGAATGGAGTGTCGAATTCTGCTTGCAGGAAGAACCGCTGACAGTGGCAACAGACGTTGTTCTCGTTTTCCCGTTCTCGGAAAAGACTTCCTTCACAGATGAGTCTCCCCATCGGGAAATTCCTTTGGGGAAAATTGGACTTAACTATTCCCAGTCATTACTTCGGAAAAAGACACATCGTTGGCAATCTCGTCTTGCTATAAGACCCAGCTCGCCCATCAGACTCGTCTTACCCAGCAGATTCGTCAAACCCAGATGACGTGTCTGCAAGTCCCGACAGAGATCCTGAGAGAACTCCTTCCTGGCGGAGATCCTGAGAGAACTCCCTCCATGACAATCTACTTTTACAGCCGCATGCAAAGCCATAGCTTCGCTGCAACTTCACTCTTGGAGACTATGCAGCTCCTCTCTCAGAGAGTCCCCTTTCCACAACAAGCTGCGAAGAGGCTGCCATAATACCCGCGTGAATTTTCAGCTTCGGTCTTCCAGGCCAAGTGGACAGTTTTTCTGTGATTAGGGTCTTATAGGGTGGTATTCCAATAATAGCGGAGTTCTTTGTTTACCTTTGGGACAAAAGCTGCTCTCGGTCTCAGTGATGAAAGGTCACCGCACGTCCTTGAGCCTCGCTTTCAGACTGAACGGAATTAACCTCTCCTTTACGTCAGCATTGCCTGTCTCTCTCTGAAATTTTGAGCTTACCTGCCCCAGTCAGAAGGGAAACCTCCACGGGGCATGATTCGCTTCCATTGGTCCCCGAGGGTGCCCCCTATGACCCAGAACTCCAGGCAGCAGATCTCCACCTGACATCAAGGACAGGTCTTCTGCTTGTGTTGGCCTTAGCCAAGAGAATCAGCAAACCCCATGGGCCGCCTTCGTCTCATTCACGGTAATGAGCCAGGTAATACTCTTATTTTGTTCCTGGCACCTCGGACTCCAGATTCGAGCTCAATCGGATTAGGAGTCCTTCGTAGCGTTGCCTATGATCCAGGTTAATGGCTACTATGCCAGGGAAGAACTTGAGGCACTTACTCAGGGAAACTACAGGAGCTCGCCCCCAAGTGTCAGCACTCATCAGCCTGGGGAAGGTCATGAGAAGGATCACCTAAAACACATTCTCAGTTTGGATTTGCAAGGTCATGGACAGAGTATTGAATCTGGAGCCTTCTCCTCATAAAGGAGACCTAGAGCTCATAACGTTTGGAGCAGGAGTTTATGCAAACTACTCTGTGATGTAGGCCTTATCAGTGGGCATGTGAAAGTGTCAAATGACCTTCAACGCCCGCTTCCTGCAACATGTGACCCGCAAGAACTGGGGAGACATTCTCCATTCTCCCTGAGGTAGCTACACAGTAAATGGTTTATAATACCTCAAACTCCATAATGGCCAGGTAGCAGATGGAGGAGGGCAGATTCTAACCGTAGTTAAGTCTGGGATTAATGACAAAGAATGACTGGCTCTTCATTCTTCCATCTTCCCTCTGCAGGGTAACAGCACCTACGGTACTCTGCAAAGCTGACCTCCACTGTGTGCAGGTAGACCATTTCCCTTGTTTAACCTAGTATAGAGATATATACTTGTTACATCCCCATACCCCCGGCCAAGGTGGGATTGGGTAATGTCTATGGCTGATTATAAAATTTCTACATTTCTAAGATTTCTTACCTAGACTAGTCACACTGCTAGTATCACACATTGACACAGATTGCCCAGGCCACTAACAGTGCTTTGCACAAATTGTTTAGCGAGGTATCAGGCTTTCTCCCTGCTACATGCAGAGCACTTACTGGAAAACCCCTGGTCAAAGACCAGCCAGTTGGTTCGGACTTCCACCCTCCTAAGGAGTGAGTCAATCCCTATAAACGCGAGGGTTTATATTTAGTGTCGGAACAAATGAAAAATTTGGAAGTAAATTGTAGTTTTCATAACAATACATACCTGTACCTATTTATACAAATTGGCCTGACATCAACTGTCTCCCAAGAAGTCCTGCCTACAATAAAAAGTGGGGAAACAACACAGGTGTGTGTGTGTGCGCAGGGTAACTGGCTATCCCACATACCACCCATCGGTAACAAGCGTTAGGGTAGTTCCACCTCACTTGAATGTCTTTATGGCTAGTCTTCCAGCTTTACCAAAAGACAATCCCTGTAAAAAGTTACTGTTTTCTGTTGTATGAAAATTTGTACATGATGAATTTTTTAAATATTACTTGAATTTTACTTCTTTACCAAAATTTAATCAGGAACATTTGGCAAAACTGCTTTTATGTAAACAAACACTTGAAAACATTGTTACACATTAGTTGTTTTTTTTATATGAATATGTAATAAGATTGGGATAACAGATTTAAAACTAATTAATATTTACTTAACACATTTCATAATATACCCAAAATATGAAAATTTACTGTGCCAGATGAAAAATCAGGCTGTAGAATTGACGACTAGGAATTTTTGCTTTGATAGGTTGTAAAATCCTCAATTTATTTTTTTCCAAAAATTGTTTAGCAAAATATAGAGTGCATCTTACCACTTGTAACGTGTCATGATACAGGAAGATTTACCATATTGTTCTTTTGAGTCACAAAATTCTGTGTCGGGACATACGCCAGGATTCAATAATATGCTAGTGAGTAATATTAATCTCTCGCAGCACTGAAGATAGGCTAAGATGAATCTGGTTTTTGCGGGTTGACGACATTCTCTGGTGTGGACCATTGACAGAATCTGTAGACTCAGAAGAGGGCAATAAAAATCCCCAAAAATCAGGCAATGATTCAGGGAAAATCTCTGGTTGAGAAGACCAAAACAGAGCTGTCACATTCATATTAGATAAACCCGACTTTGCCACTTCAACTTCGAGTTCCAACCTGTGTTTCAAACTTCCATAGGAATGCCAGAAAAGGTTCAAATTTCGAGGTAACTCAGGAGTGGAGGACAATTCCCTTTCTGCATTTTTTCTGTTATAAGTTAGACGCAACCACTTCATGACTTGAAGCTGAACTAGAGGTAGGTCAGGAACTGAACCTTTGGACCTATTCCATGGGGGACTAAATCCACTAGTAGTGGGTTTCTCAGGCAACAGTCTGTTGTCACGGGTGGCAAAAAGCCAAGAAAGTCATAATTGGGATAAGTGGACACTGCTGAGTCATAAACAAGGCTTTCTATACTAGCAGTTTTAGACATGTTTGGACTGGAACTCCTAGAGCCAGCAGGAAGTTGTTCCAACAACGGAATGCTGGATATCTCCCAGAATTCCCAACTCTCTGGAGGATGAACGTCACCTTTCTCCCGGAAAGAGGAGGCTAAGAAATTTTGGAAATGCAGGCTCAGGAGAGTGAACCACCAATTCAGGAGTCAAAATTGGTATTTTACACATTTCATTGGAACTGTTCTCCCACAGTTGGAAGGCTGTACAATCTCAAATGGCTTCAGGCTGTAATACAGGAGTCTCAATGAAAATTTCTGGTGGATATAACCAAGCATCCAGTGCTCTTGTAATCTCAAGTCCTGGCTGGATTAAGGATGGGTTTGGGTTGAATAGGACTTCTAGTAGGACTGTAACTTTTCCTTTGTCGTCAGGACTTGTTACGATCTCGAGACAAAAGGTATGCAACTATTGCAGTCACACCAAACAAGTTACTATTACTAGAATCAAAACTCAGAGACTGCAGATAGAGTTGGACTGTTATCCACAAATCTTGAACTATTTTGAGTCTTGTTTACAGGATCAGGACCCCTCAGATACCAGAGAAAGTGCCTCCTAAGATATATGGAGGTTCAAGTCATACCTTTAGCTGGATATGGGGAGCTTTTACTAGTTCACCATCAAGCAGTCTCTGCAGCTCATATGTGGCTTTATTCTGGTATATCTTAGTAACACTGAATATCCCCTCAAACTTAGGAATGAGCTTGTTTGACCGGTGTCCCAATTGGTCCACCTTAAGAACCAGAGAACCCTCCAGGATATCCACTTCAACTGAAGGGAGGACAGTAAGGAGGGTTTTGAGAAGAAAAAGAATCGGATAAGGAAAAGACAACCTCTTGATAAACCACCAGGCATCCATGGCCCTTCTATTAAGCCTGCCCAACACACCATTTCAATGGGAGACGACTCTTTGCCGTCTCCGTATTGGTCACACACGGTTGACACACGAGTTTCTGCTGAAGGGCCAACACCAACCGTATTGTGAGGACTGTTTGGTACCTTTAACAGTGAGGCATTTGTTGACCGAATTCCCTAATTTTACTAACTTAAGAAATAGATATCTGTTTGAGGCTCGAGGTGAGGGTGGCAGGTTCATCCTTGCCAAGATTCTTGGACATGATGTGTCCTACTATGCGAGCGGAATTTTTAGATTTATTTCAGAAGCAGGTCTTCTGAAAAGTACTGTATTTAACTATTGTAATGACTTCTTAACTTTTATGGTTTTAATTGAATTTTCTCTTATTTTTCATATATAATAAATGCTATCGGCGTCAATGACCTTAGATGTCAGGATGCCAGAAAACTTTCAATCACTCAACACACCATTTCAAAAAAACAAGAGGAAGAGAACAAAAATAAGACAGAATATGCACCCGAGTGCACCCTCAAACAAGAGAACTCTAACCCAAGACAGTGGAAGACCATGGTACAGAGGCCATGGCACTACCCAAGACTAGAGAACAATGGTTTAATTTTGGAGTGTCCTCCTAGAAGAGTTGCTTATCATAGCTAGAGAGTCTCTTCTACCCTTACCAAGAGTAAAGTACACTGAACAATTACAGTACAGTGACTAACCTCTTGGGTGAAGAAATGTTTGGTAATCTCATTGTTGTCAGGTGTTTGAGGAAAGACGAGAATCTGTAAAGAATATGCCAGACTATTCGGTGTATGTGTAGGCAAAAAAAAAAAATAAAAAATAAGCCGTAACCAGAGAGAAGGATCCAATGCATTACTGTCTGGCCAGTCAAAGGATCCAATAACTACTAGAGCTACTGCTGAGTGTTGAGACACATACTAACAACTGGACTGACAAGGTGCCTTTTTAGCCTTATACTGGATTACAGGACAACCCTCTGGTACTTCCTGATCATCAAAAGCCAAGACCTCACTGTCAGGCACGAGATTTCACCTCTGTCTTATGGCCTAGAACCAAGTTGGTTGGAGAGAAGTAATTACGGAGCTGGATCAGAGGGTTAAAATGCATTCCAGAAAGACACTGAAGATGCACACACTGAGGCTCGGTCATGGATAGATCACGATAAAGTACAGGACAAGTGGAACCAAAATGGACCTAGATTTCCAGGTTTAATAGCTTGGATGCTACCAAAAGCAACCCCAGAGCTGGTTCTGTACCTGGAAAAGAAATTGCCTTGATCCTGATCCTGTTCCTGCTAGTCTTGTCCAGTTTGAAGCCTAGTTGACCGACGTCTTTCAGAAGCTGCTGAACTAAGGCATTACTGAGCTTGTCTCCCTTCAACTGAGAGAATCCCGATCTTCCTAATCGGGTAGTTAAATCCGTAGAACTTCAAAAGTTCAAACTTGCAGCAAATGTTTCATGTTGAACAGGCTGACATAAGTCCTTTTATAGTTTATATATGAAATATCTGTTTTAATGTTAATGTTTTTGAAATATTTTGTTTACATTATTTAGTGCTTCTTATATCATTTATTTATTTCCTTATTTCCTTTCCTCACTGGGCTATTTTCCCATGTTGGAGCCCTTGGGCTTATAGCATTTTGCTTTTCCAACTATGGTTGTAGCTTAGCTAGTAATAATAATAATAATAATAATAATAATAATAATAATAATAGTATCTGACAGATGTCCTGATAAACTAAAGGTTATATCCAGTAATGGACTTTAAAGGTGGAAATATTATTTTATCTTACTACCCTATTGTTAGATGTTAGATTCTGTGTCACATGCCTTTCTTCGGGAGGAAAAGCAGTCATATGTTAGAGATGTAAACTGTATAATAACAAGACATATATTATGGGGTTTTTGTCAAAAGTTTGTGTGGTGTGACTGACTGTGTCAGCATGATTACACACCTGGCGATATCCATTGCCTTTGTCTCTCAAGAGGTCATGGCCATTACTCCCGGACATCTATAATGTATGTCTACATATGTGACATAACCTAAACCTAACTTCACAACTAATCAATCTACCAAACAATCCTTAGAGATTGAGGTCCAAAGGAATCCATGTTATTGTTAGGTAGCCGAGGGAAATCTGATTAATAATACACCCCTCGAAGAAATGAATCCATCTCTGGTTATACAGTAGGCATAACTGGTAAGTCAATGATATTGTAGAAAACAATAACAGAGAATAAAGACCCTCATATAATTTTATGTTGTTGCTATGATTGCTTCTTATTTGAATTTTAGGACATTAGAAAAAATAAATATACATATAATTAACAATATGGTTGATAACTTGTCAAGAATAAAAATAAAAACCTGTATGGTAAATTAGAAACTCACAATACTGGTTGTATGTGTGGATCATCTGATGAATGAGTGTGCAACAGGCATTCTTCATCCTGAAAAATTTATAGAAACTTTTAATTAAAATCAAAATACCAAAAATCAAATCATAGCGCGAGTAAATATAAAAAACTATATGTGAAGAACCAAAACCTAATAAAATAATAATGCCAGCAAAGTTAAAGATACCCAACTGCAACAAATAAGCATAAATAATGCTCTACCAAGTAGAAATCCATCTCCATTGCCATAATGTTCCATACTTCATTGGAATATTAATGGTCTTAAAACCCATCTCCACCTAATGGAAATTCAAAAACTAATAGAAATTTATAACCCTATTGCAACAGACTAGGCTAATGATGCTATTCCTATATAGTCCAGGCCCTTAGGGGGACCATCGTTCAGATTTGTCTACAAGCCTGAAATTTGACACAGATGTAGATGATGTCATATTAAACAAATTTCTTGAGGGTGCCAAAGACAATATTCAATGGGCAAAATTAAATATGGCTGCCACTCGATATTTCATTTTGCCATAACTTTAGAACCCACACAAAGTAAAAGCACTTTGTTTGGGTTTTTTATCTCAAAGAATCTAAATCTGAGCTCAAATTTCACATAGCACGTGCACTTTTGCCAATCTAAAGTTTGAAAATGAAATTTTTGGACTAAATATGTATTTTCATACGGACATTTATTGTACATACATTTAGTGGTTCAGTATGTTTCTTAACAAGTTCACTAATGAAGAAATTTTATGAGTGTTCTTTTAACATTTTCACTAGTGAAGAAATTTTGAGTCTGTTATCTTAACATGTTCACTAATGAAGAAATTATATAAGTCTGTTCTTAGTGGACTGTCACTGTAGAAGGTATTTCCCTAAGTATCATCATTAATAATACACCTGGCTTCGCATTTGCACACCTGGTGCACCGGACTCCAGCTCTGCTACATTTATAGTTTCCTGTACAAACCCGTTCGCAGCCATAGTGCAGCAGGATGGAACATGCTTCACTGGCTTCTTCAAGTGTTGTCCAGTGTGGTAAGTAACCAAATACACGTGTTTTCTTTTTGCCACCCTATGCGGTGAAGCTGAGAATAGTCTGGTGAACTGTGGTTGCCTGTTTCCAGTAGAAGCAGAGGCCGTTAGAGATGTTTAAACAAGGCTGTTTGTGTGGGTGGAATGTTCTCCAGGGTTTTTCTACCACTCGTGAATAGCCGATGCCTAGCTTCGTTGACCCTGGTCAATCCACATGATGACCACAAATCGTTCCAGATTCTGCATGTATAGAGAATCGAGGCTGAGGAGGTTTGGATTATTGGTCAATGCCATCAGTGTTTCTGTGCGTACTGGAGTGTTTTGCTAAGATGTCCAAGCAGTTTTTTTGCCACATCCAAGGAACTGCGATGTCATGTCACACCCCGTTATTGCATGGAAAAGAGGCAACACGAGAGATCTGGAAGGTCCAAGGTGAGCACAGATGTCATGGATGGGATGTCACGGACGGGGATGTCACAGACTTTTTTGCCGCTCCCAAAAGACACCCATAGCTCCAAGAAACCAAGGCTTGAGAAGAAGTGTATGGCAAGGACCATCACATCACTATCAACAGTACGAACAATAGCTATCTTGGCCCTGGACTCCTGCATGTGCCAGATGAAGGAATATCCTCGTAACGACCTCGGCATGATTACAGGGTTGGAGTGCTGAGACGTTGGCTTGTCTGTTGGATAGAACATTTTCACCTTTGGTATAGAGCTGGAGTATCCCGCCTCAGTCATTCTTGACTATCTTCTCACTAAGGAAAATGAACAACTCGTTGTCGTTGTTCTTGAGGAATCCACTGTTCCAATCATGTTTTGGGATTCGTGTGCTGCCACTTCCAACCCTAGTTCGTGGACCTGTACTACGACAGTGATGTGGGAGGGACTTCAAACTCTTTGGATAGGTGTCCCATATGACATCAATGCGGGAAACTGTTGGATTTATCTGGTACTTCAGGAAGGGGGTCATATGTTGTGTAGCATACTCGCCAAATGTTTTTGCTGCTGTAGGTCGCACCATGTGAATAGCTGCTGCCATGTCCAGCACAACAATCATTGTATGCTTAGCTTGAGATAACCTACCAGTTGAAGCTTTGATGCATTCCAGAATATCAGACTTGCTTCGCATCTAAGTGAGCCATGGTCAGCCAAACTTGGTGGTTCCCTTTTATTTTCAAAGCAAAAAATATCTTCCATATCTGCATCTGGTCGTGATTGAAGTGACAGGAAGAGTTGTGTGATAAGAGTCGTGTTTTTCTTCTGTGTACCACTGGCTTTGTTGCCTTTCTTGGATAAGTCAGGTCGATTGGCAAAGGTCAGGATGTTGTTACGTCGGATAATGTTGGACACGGGCACAATTGCCTTGTCGAGTGTTTGTGCAACATATTGTTCATGAAGATCTTTGCCAATTTCATGGACTTGGCAGAGAGATGTGACAACTTCTTGATCCATGACTTCTTGGGTGTTAAGCGCAACAAGTTCCGAACCAGCAACAAAAGGATTTCCTAGCTCTTCAATACTTTCAAGAAATGACAGGACATCTTTCCTGTATTTTACTTGCAAGCTCTGTGCTTCTTCATGGTGAGCAGTGCTTGAGCTTGGTGTGTCCAAATCCATCTCAAACTCTTCAACACACCGGGAACAATCTGGACCTGTCAGCATGTAAAGTGTGAGCGCTTCAGGATTTTCGTACAGCCCAGCAGCCCTATCATGAGCTTGAAGGCTCTTGTTCGACTGTTCATGAGACTGATCCATCCCAATAAGGTTGAACTTATGCGTTGACCTTTCAACGGCAAAGTTCCCTTGCAGAAATTCTGCTTATACATCTGGGTGACTCAGCTAGCTGCACCATATCCCGAACATGTACTGGCAGCCATCTCGCATAGTTTGTTTGGTCCATCATGTGAAACCATGGACAAAGCTCATCACATACCTGGACATAGAGAAGAAAATCCCCTTCACTGCAGAGAATGGATAAAGCGGCACATGATGGTGGACCAATAATTGAACTGTGGTCTTTCTGTTCTTTTTAGTTCATCCCAATTTTCCTATGACTGTGGTGCCTCGAGAACCTTGGAACAGTACGCTGAATATGCCCTGTACTTCAGGAGATGAAGACATCAGAGATACTTGGTGCGCATAACGGGTATGATGATCATCAAGGGCAGACTGTGCTCGTCTAGATGTCAGAACCTGTGCTTGAGAAAGTGCTGTCGCCCATCCTGATTCTCTTAGTAACTTTCCAATCATCTGATGAATCTTGTCTTCAATGTGCAAAGCTCCGAGCATCAGAACCAGCTTATTTTCTCTAAGAGTATCTGGGAATGTCCATTGCAGTTGCTTTGCTATGGCATAAATTGGCTGATCAGCACCAAGGACACTAGTCTGGCCAGGATTCAGAAACTGTGTACCTTGCATAGTGAGGTGCATTGCATGCTTTATCATGAATGCATAATCTGCCTTCTCTGGAAAAAGTGGCAAAACTCCTATCACTGCTGGTGGTTTCAAAGAGTCCTCACTAATGAGTCGAGAGTTGTACCCTGACCAGGTGATAACTTCATCAGCTGAAATTGTGTCCTGTTCTAACACCGTGGCAACATGTTTCATCCCCCTCAGATGCTGAAGTCTTGATAAGGATGGGGGGCTTAGGGATTAGCAGCTGGGCTCTAATGAACAGTGGGAACCATTTCCCACTGGACCTCGGTGGCCAACTGTTCCAACTAAATCAGTCAGCACTTTCTCTTTTCCTTTTGGTTTTTTTTTTTTTTTTTTGTATTCTCTCATCTCTTCCTTTTGTTTGATTATATTTTGGCTTCTTCTTTGGATTTAACACCGTGGGATGGACAGCATTCCATCTCAACCTGTGCCAATTTAAACGCCATCACCCTCTGTCAGACCCCATTGGGTGCAGACCAAGTCTGTTAAGAGTCGGGCTCCAGTGATCCGGTTGTAAGTACCCCATATTTGCGGGTAATGGGTGACGCCAGGCATTGGAGTCGCCAGTGGGAGGGGCTAACTACCCCTACTGACCAGTGTACGCCCACCTAAAGAGAGGCAGCCCCTCTCTAATAGAGGACTGGTCCCCCGCTAAAGACTTTTCTCGTGTTGGGCCACATGGGATAGGAGGACTGAAATCCTCCGATAAGAGGTGGATAACCCTGTTTGCTATTTTAAAGAAAACCAACCCCTCTGTTAACGACCTGGAAAATAGAAACATGGACCTCGGTACAGACAGCTCCAACTTGGGATCTAATATTGTAACATTAGAACCTGTTCACATTATGCTAAGAATGATAAGAAAATATTAGAGAAGAAGAGAGAGAGAGTGAGAAATGATGACAGTACAGAAAGATATAGAAAAGTAGAAGTATTACATGGTCACTATGAAGTAGTGAACTATGAAATTTTTTTTATTCTGGAATTTGAAAATGGAAGAAATGAGTGTATAAATGGTTTTAAAGCTAACAGAGAAATAGTTACTATATGTGGAGGGCAGCCAAAAATTCATCCCCAAGGAAATGGAAGTTTCTTGATAAAGACACTGTGGCGGGATGTTGCAATAACAACCCCCACACCCTTGAATCTTACTTACTGACAATTGTCTCCTCAACACATACTTTCCCCTTACGTTATCATTGACTGGACTCTTAGACAAAAAGGACATAAAAACAAAACATAACCTTAACACTATATTCTTTGAAATTAAAATACTTAACACAAAACCATTCACAACCAAAACAATCACTTTTAAAACTAATAATAAAGTTAACGCTAAATATACAAATAAAAACGTAACACCATTCAAATAAATAAAAAAAAACTATCAAAACTTAACATTAACCGCACACCACCAACACCAAAAATAAATGTGTATATATAATATTATGACACCAACACTCGTTCACAGAAAGCCGAACTGTCTTTACGGCACTGTGCACACTAACACAGCTCTGTGATCAACAGTCCGCTGGGTGGCAATGTGCCATAACTGCCTCGGTGATTGGGGTGGTCGTTATAATCATCATCATCATCATCATCATAAACATCATCATCAACAGCAATCTTAATTCACAGGCCTAGGTCATCAACAGTTTAGCAGTCCAAACAAAATCAATTACAGGCCAGGTCATCAACAATACATCCACTTTCCAAAAAAATTTAGTCTCTCCAAAGGAGGAATCAGGGCCTGCCAAAATAAAAAAGAAAAACACTTACAAACACTCCTAGCTAACTAAACTATCGCAATATAATTGAAGATAAATAATAAATTGTTCCTATCATTCACAATCATGACAAGCAAAGATAAACAAAACTGTACTTACTCAAAAATAAACAAACACTTCCACAC
The DNA here is from genome assembly GCF_036898095.1 of Palaemon carinicauda. Classification (NCBI taxonomy): domain Eukaryota; kingdom Metazoa; phylum Arthropoda; class Malacostraca; order Decapoda; family Palaemonidae; genus Palaemon; species Palaemon carinicauda. The sequence continues at coordinate 51,544,041 of NC_090745.1, read as the reverse complement.
TCGTAAAATAATGAAGTAAATCCAGCATTCACACAGAAGTGACTCTTGTTGCAGTCAAATCAAAATAAGCATTCCCCCAAGACATTCACCACTGCCGTAACCTAACTAAAAACATAAACAAACAATCTCATTTATACCAACAGTCTTTCTCACAACAAACAATCGATACACTAACTACCTCCTTCTCTCTCTCTCTCTCTCTCTCTCTCTCTCTCTCTCTCTCTCTCTCTCTCTCTCTCTCTCTCTCTCTCTCTCTCTCTCTCTCTCAATTTGGCAAACAAACAAAAATAAAAATAAAACAAAAATTAATTTTCCACATTCCTCCCCCCTTTGCCAAATCCTACTATATTTTCACACAACCACTTACTGTACATTATTTTTTTCATTACCCAGTCGCATTCGGGAACGGGACCTCTGCTCCGAGTAACTTAGCCTCCATATACTCTCTCATTCACTTCTTCCTTATCACAATCATTCATTACATTAACACTACTGTATTCCTATCTAAATCCCTATCATATAATATATCATGTACAATCATATCTACCTCGTTCTCATCTGGCCTTAAAATTACACTCATTTCTGTGAACAGTTCGTCCATTTCATCAAAAACATTCTCAACTTTAGCAAAAGATTCATTCATGCTAGTTATCATTCTTCTATCTCTCATTCCCACGTTATTCATTCTTTCTTTTACATCATCTAACGAAAAACCACACATACTATAAGTATCATTCATACTCAGCCACGTTTCATCTGTATTAATACATTTATCTTTCACACTCACTTGCGCATTTGCACCCTTGTCATACTTATTCGTATTCTTACCTATACCTATAAATTTCCCTTGTACTTTCTCCTCACTTAAAACTTTCAAACGCCTCTTTTTCCTATATTCAACTAACACTAATTTTTATTTTCCAGCCCTAATTTCTCATGCATACTAGGTTCATACTTACTCATTTCCAACCCATTATTCATCCCATTCTCACGAACATTGATCCTATTCCTTCTACATACACATGAGGACTCACCCAGTTGAACCCTCTTACACTCTAGTTTCCCGAACATCCTGGCTGACTTAATCCCTTCTTCCTACATACTCTAGCTACATGCCCATCTACACTCCATTCAGAACACTTACCCTGCGGCTCCTTGCACATTCTAGTATAATGACCATCCTTACCACAATTGCCACAAATCACATTTGTACGATTACTCCGACATCCACTCGCTATGTGCCCAGTCATACCACACCGATAACATTTAACCTCTTTCTCTTTCTTACACTCACTAATACGATGCCCTGTCTCTCCACACCCGAAGCATGCTCCTAACGCCCATCTACACTCATTCTTTTTATGCCCTACTTTCCCACACCTATAACACTTCTCTTCACGGACACAACTGCCTGACCTACCTCGCTGCACACTAGCACTCTTATCTCTCCAAACCTGATTCCCTTGCCTAAACCCTTCATTTGTCCTTACAGGTATTCCCACATTAATCGCCCTAACCCTCCTATCTACTACACTATCAGCTACCCTCATCGGTCCTCTCATAACAGCATCTCTAAAACTAACGAATTCTGGCACACACTCCTCCATTCCAGTTCTTACACACACAGATTTGCTTTCTTTCATACATCTATCTAACTCGTAATCTTCAAATATCTCCAAAATATCATCCCATGTCAATCTTTCTTTCGTCCACCTCATTTTCTCCTTCCGTTTCAAATTAATAAACTCGGCAACATTCTCAGGTACAGTAGCCAAAAACTTCTTCATTAATTCATTCTCATTTATGCTTTCATCCCCATACTTTTTCCTTGCTAACGTTTCTAACCTACATACATACATCGATATCGCTTCTCCTACATTCATCCGTGCCTCATCAAAATCATTCTTACGCTTATACCTAACACTCCCTTTCATACATTTCACCTGCTCAATTATTCTCTTTTTTACACTTTCATAATCAACATCCCCTACACGCATTATCACACCATACATTGTCAACAAATACCCAGTCAAATATTCTCCTAACTCCCTAGCCCAAACTCTCTTACTATCACCATACTTATCCTGACAATACTTCTCATACTCCTTGAAAAACTCGTATACATCCCTACTACTATGTTCATTGAACCTTGCACACTGAGGTACCTCTCTCATAAACACAGTCTTACACACATCACGTTCATTCTCACTGCTATCATCACTGCTACCTTCCCTCTTGTATCCTACTTCCTCACTAGAATATAAAGAATCTAATTCCACGCTCATACTCCTATCCTTGATTATACTCTTCCTAGCCCTTTTCTTACTCACCACTTTCACCCACTCACGATCATCCTGACACTTTTTCTTCTCTTTCTTCACATCACTTTTACCTTAAATCTCATTCTTCATATCACTTTTCTGTTCATCCTTACTATGCCTAATTCCCTTATATTCAATCTCACTATCACTATTACTATTACTGTTACTATCACTATTACTTCCTTTCCCATTATCACCTACCTTAACCTTCTCTTCCACTATCAACCCATTACCCGTAGCAGAGGCCACTCCTCCGACTGCGCCTTCACCCATGAAAGTTTTCATCATTCCCATTACCTGCCCCATCATAACTTCCATTCGTTCCTCATTCCCACGCATCCTTATCTCAACACCCTCTTCCACTCTCTCTACAGTTCCCTTTAGCGCTTTCAGTTCCTTTCGCATCTCCTCATTCTCACAACTTAACCTCTTATTCTCATGAAGCAACTTCTCCTCACACTCCTTACTCAGCCGCAATTCCTCCTTCAAAACCCTTAACTGTTCTTCCATTTTCATCAACCTTAGTCTAATTTCTTATCCTATTTCAGTCTTTTGTCAAAGAGTCCAGCTTCCTATCCCACCTCAGCAGTCCCTGTTCGGGCGCCAAAATAATGTGGCGGGATGTTGCAATAACAACCCCCACACCCTTGAATCTTACTTACTGACAATTGTCTCCTTAACACATACTTTCCCCTTACGTTATCATAAACTGGACTCTTAGACAAAAAGGACATAAAAACAAAACATAACCTTAACACTATATTCTTTGAAATTAAATTACTTAACACAAAATCATTCACAACCAAAACAATCACACTTAAAACTAATAATAAAGTTAACACTAAATATACAAATAAAAACGTAACTCCATTCAAATAAATAAAAAAAACTATCAAAACTTAACATTAACCGCACACCACCAACACCAAAAATAAATGTGTATATATAATATTACGACACCAACACTCGTTCACAGAAAGCCGAACTGTCTTTACGGCACTGTGCACACTAACACAGCTCTGTGATCAACAGTCCGCTGGGTGACAATTTGCCATAACTGCCTCGGTGATTGGGGTGGTCGTTATAATCATCATCATCATCATCATCATAAACATCATCATCAACAGCAATCTTAATTCACAGGCCTAGGTCATCAACAGTTTAGCAGTCCAAACAAAATCAATTACAGGCCAGGTCATCAACAATACATCCACTTTCCAAAAAAATTTAGTCTCTCCAAAGGAGGAATCAGGGCCTGCCAAAATAAAAAAGAAAAACACTTACGGACACTCCTAGCTAACTAAACTATCGCAATATAATCAAAGATAAATAATAAGTTGTTCCTATCATTCACAATCACGACAAGCAAAGATAAACAAAACTGTACTTACTCAAAAATAAACAAACACTTCCACGCTGGTTAAGTAATGAAGTAAATCCAGCATTCACACAGAACTGACTCTTGCTGCAGTCAAATCAAAATAAGCATTCACCCAAGACATTCACCACTGCAGTAACCTAACTAAAAACATAAACAAACAATCTCATTTATACCAACAGTCTTTCTCATAACAAACAATCGATACACTAACTACCCCCCCCTCTCTCTCTCTCTCTCTCTCTCTCTCTCTCTCTCTCTCTCTCTCTCTCTCTCTCTCTCTCTCTCTCTCTCTCTCTCTCTCGATTTGGCAAACAAAAAAAAAAATAAGAATAAAACAAAAATTAATCCTCCCCAACACTATCGCCAATACAAGGTGAAAAATTAAAAACACTTCCAAAATTGGATGGTCATAGTGTCAAATGCGTTTCGCACCACACTTTCAACCATAGTAGGGGTGTGATATATGCTCCAGAATTACTGGACATAGAGGAAAAACAAATTGAGGATGAACTGAAAAGTCAGGGAGTAGTAAAAGTAGTCAGAATGAGAAAGAGAGTTTGAGAACAACATATTCTTCTTGCTATTTTGATTGTAACATTTGATCAAAGCAGATTACCAAATGTTATTAAAGCTGGTTGGCTATCTTTGAAGGTGAAACCATATATCCCTTCACCATTACGATGTTATCATTATCAAATGTTTGGCCAGTTAAGCCAGAAATGCAAGGAAAAACTAAATAATAAGCAAGCTGTTTGTGCCAACTGTGGAAAAAATAATCATGGTGCATGCTTAGAAAATCCAAATTACATACATTGTGGGGAAGCACACCCAGCTACATCTAAAAGCTGCATTAAGTTCATTTTTGAAAAAGAAATTCAGGACATTAGGACCATGGAAAGGGTTACTTTTAAAGAGGCTGGTAAGAGCCCTTGAAAACCAGATAAGACCAGGGCAACCTTTTTCAATGGTTCTGAAGAAAAACTTACCAAAGCACACGGACAAAAACTTTATCCCTAATTCTAACATAAACATATGAAAGTAGTTAAAGAGGTTGAAAGTCCCATTGAAAATTTATATCCAGAAATTGTAGAAAAATCAAAACCAATACTTAAAGATCTAAAAGATATTCAAAAGCCATCTACTCTCATTCTAAACAATAGTACAAACCTCTCTCAGGCCATGTCCTTGCCTGATCTGATGGAGTTTCCACTTGAAACCAATTCACCTGGTGAACCTGTAGTGGGGAAGGTGAAAAAACCTGATAGCCCACAACCTTTTAATTGAAAAAGAGAGAGACCTCCATTACTCTCGCCTCCTACCATAAGAAACATTAATGTCGCGACTTCAAATAAATATGATGTCTTGTCTGCTGATGTTTCTGATCAACTGGAAGGTAAATTGAGTAAATCCGAAATTCAAGTTGACGTCCACCATCCTCCTCAACAATTAGATCAAAAGGATACTGTCACGACCCTTGTCGGGTCGTGGTGCAAGTTCTTATTGCACGAATAGGGAGGACATTGATGGTATAAATATCCTTCAAAAAATTGGCCAGTGGTAACGAAAACATTAGGGAAAACTTAACAATATTTATTAATAATTCTTTGAAAAGCCAACCTTGTGACTACCTAACAATTTAACAACTTAACACTACACAAATAACAATTAATGATTAACAAATAAATACATGAACATTTTAACAATTAATAATTGACAATTAACACAACCATTAATAACAAAATTCCCCAATGGGAAACAACACACTCTCAAGGAGAGTCAAATAATAATTAAACACTCAGATGGGTAACTACAACAACATTCCCCGATGGGAAACAACACACACTCAACTAGAGAGAATTAAATATTTTAAATAATTAAACACTAAACTAAACAAAAACACTAAATACCTAAATGCTCTCACACTCTTTGAAGCTGGAGAAAACAACACCCACAGCTCCAAATAAGGTAGCGGCTCCAATGGCACACTACTACTGTAGGGAGTACACCTCCGTAGGACTCCTCACCAAAGGTAGGGAAATATAGCCTCAATCCAATAAAAAAAAAGGGGGTAATGAAGGATCCTACCTGGCCACTGTCTCCCTACATATCACCACGAGCTCCAAGGCTCCCGCAGCTGGTCATGAAGAGGATGCGTCAACGGGGGTGTCTCTCCAGAGTCCTCCTCAAAGCCGGGATTTAATACCTCGGCTCTGCGGACTGCCGAAGAGAACATGCAGGAACTGCAAAACACCGCAGGTGGCGGAAATGCACCTGCAAAAGCCGTCAACAATGGGTGGCGCAATCCTTAAAAGGCTCAATTTAGCCAACAGCTGCAGTAGGTCCTGAAAACCTTGGGCCTCGCCTGTCCACTTTAGCGAACGAGTTCCTCACTGGTAAACACCGGTGTCTGTTTCTATCCAAGGACTCAGAAAACACAGAAAAGAAAACAAAGCGTTTAACTAGACGCTTATCAATTATAATAACGAGCAGGGAGGAAGTTAAATAAGAATTTCAACAGAAAAAAACTTTAAATTTACAAATACCGCTTTATAAATTAGAATTTTTACACTAATTTTACATAAAACAAGTAAATGTAGAAACAAGGCTGATAAAAATCAGATAAAAAAACTTCGTTAATCCATAATAGATACAAAGAAATAGCGAAACACAAAACCCAATATATCAAGATCCTCTATAGAGATACCACCAGGAAATAGTGTTAGAACAAATATTGTCAATGGGAAGACCTCATCCAAGGTGTCTTCCAAAAAATAAACCATAGTTTTTAACTCCATACCTGCAATCGATTTTAATTGGAGAACATTAGATGATTGGCATACTAGTGATCATGCACCAATCATTATAAACACCAACAATGGTCCACCTTTACAGAGATCGCCATGATGGAATCTTGATAAGGGGGACTGGTACATATTTCGGGAGCTAGGCCTAAGTGAAATTGAAGGAAATGCAGAACAGTTTGAAAGTGTTGATGATGCCATAGACTTAATGGAACTCTTCACACAGCAGGAGTCAATTCCATTCCCAAAACAACAGGGATATTCAAATGACAACCAGTCTCCTGGTGGTCATCAGAACTAACTGCCGTGCACAGAGCCACAAGAAAGTCTTTAACTCGATTGCGCAGGCTCCGTATTGAGGAAAATATAGTCATATACAAGAAATGTAGAGCACAGTTGCGTCGTGCCATGAAAGTAGCTAGACGCCAGTCTTCGGTGTCATTTATTTCGTCCATTAACAGTAGAACACCAACATCATCTGCGTGGAGGAAAGTGAAAAAGCTAGCAGGCAAATTCACCCCAATCCCACCACCAGTGTTAAGGGTAAATGGTCAGTATATAACTGGAGCAACCGAAGACAGCAATGCTCTGGCTGAACATTTTTCAAATGAATCATGCAAGTGTGAAGCAGCTCCTGGTCACCAGTATAGGAGCATTGAAGAAAAGAAAGTTTTAAATTTCACAACAAGAAAAGAAGTCATACAATTCTCCTTTTACTGAAAGAGAATTTGATTCTGCACTTGCTACATATACTGATACAGCCCCTGGACCCGATGGAATTCCATATGCAATGATCAAACATGTACATTTTAATACAAAGTTATTTATTTTAAGCATTATTAATAGAATATGGCATGATCATAGTTATACAAGTGTTTGAAAACTAGCCATTATTTTAGCCTTTTTAAAACCGGATAAGGATAAGTTTTTAGCAGCAAGCTATAGACCTATTTCATTGACATCTTGCTTATGTAAGATCATGGAGAAGATGGTCAATGTAAGGCTTATGTGGTACCTTGAAAAGAAGGGTATTTTATCACCCATTCAATTTGGATTCAGGAAAATGTACTCAACAACTGATGTGTTGATACGACTTGAGTCCTCTATTTGTGAAGCCTTTGCTTCTAAACAGCACCATGTAACAGTTTTTTTTACCTTGAAAAGGCATATGATACCACATGGAGATATGGTATACTTAAAACCATTCATGAATTGGGTTTAAGAGGAGAGCTACCACTATTTATTCAGTCATTTCTTTCACATAGAGTTTTCCAAGTGAGAGTGGGGGAAACTATCAGAGAGTAAATGTCAGGAAGGAGTTCCCCAGGGTAGTGTGCTGAGTGTGACTATTCGTTCTAGCAATTAATGGGATATCCTCAGTCATTCCCCAAGATATCCTCTCTACACTATTTGTGGATGATCTCTCTGTCATTTGCTGGAGGTAGCATGGCAATGGTTGAGAGAAAACTACAACTCGCAATTGATGAAATTATTCAATGGGCATATATGAATGGGTTTAAGTTTTCAACAAGCAAAACTACTATTGTCCATTTCTGTTGTTTCCAGGGATTACATCCAGACCCGGCTATGTACATGAAAGGACAACAGATCCCATGTGTAGGGGAAGCTAGATTTTTAGGAATGATTTTCGATTGTAGGTTGACCTGGGTCCCACACTTAAAGACATTAAAAGCTAAATGTCTTGAGGCAGACCATGTAACTATTTTAAAATTATACAAGGCCTTATTTTTTTCCAAAATTAGTTATGGGTGTGAAATATACTGCTCAGCCACCCCAAGCTAGTTAAAGATATTAGATTCAATACATCATGCTGGTATTAGATTGTCCACAGGAGCGTTTAGAAACTCACCTATACCAAGTCTCCTTGTTGATGCCTGAGAATTGCCTCTAGACCATTACCGAATGTCTTCCATTATTCGGTATTGGTTTAGGTTACAAAGACTCCCTAACTCTTTAGCCTTTCAGACTGCAAGCCTTGTAAGGCACTCAACATACTTTGAGTTGCACCCAAAATCTCCTCAACCTTATGGCTTTTGCGTAAAACAATCATTAAACAGGGTTGATATAATTAGAGGTAAGGTGCTTCCATTAAAATATCATCAACCCCTCCGTGGAAATTACCAGAGAACGGATTTTGAGCGAAGCGAAAAATTTATTTTTGGGTAAGATGGCCATGTCGTCCTGATGGAAGTTCCTCTAAGGTAGCTTCCTAGGGTATATTACAACTACGGCGATATTCCCAGAGAATTTACCTTAAGGTACCCAGAATTCTAACTCCTGGAGCGAATATCCCTAATAAAAGAGCCAGGGATATCGTATAAATCAGAGGACGTATTCTTGACACGCCACATGGCAATCTGTACCCCGAACAGAGTTAACACTTCGTAGGGGTCAAATGGCAAGAAAACGAAAACGAGAAAGAAAAGGGGAGAGCCGTTCGTAAGGCCCTCTCTTCTCCCGTTTCGTAAGCGTGCCCTGCGCCGATTCTGCCGCCATCTGCATTCCTTGTAGCGAAACACGAGGTGCTAAAGATACTGTATGTAGGGAGGGGTCCTACGGCCCTTTCATAGAAAGGGAAGGGCGGGTCCATCAGGACAACATGGCCATCTTACCCAAAAATAGATTTTTCGCTTCGCTCAAAATCCGTTTTTTGGGCTTAAGCCATGTCGTCCTGATGGAAGTATACCAGAGCATTACTGTATCTGTGGATTCTCAAAATGTGCCGTACTCCTCAGAAGTATTTCCCCCAGTCGACGCGACCTAGAGACCTAAGATGTTACCGTCATACATCTTTTCAACTAATCATAAACCATGATAGAGCTTCCTGCCCCCAACAGGGAAGAGTCTTACTAGACTCTGGGAAAGTCTCGAAGAGTACATATATCTAAGTATGAACCCCAGGCAAGCGAGTATAGTGGTCTCACCCCATACTAGGTAAAGCGAAGTTCGAAAAGAATCACTGTGTCAAAATGAAATATCGACCAGTCCTCCGCTCAAAACACGTATTGGACAAAGGTTTATATCCGCTTAGGAGGAAACTCGTAAATCCGCGACCATCCCTTTATGGGATGGAGTCCTCCAGCTAAGGGAAAGCATAAACCAATGCAATATTAGCTTGCATAAGGGAACATTCTATTAGAATTATCCCCGGGTAAATATACATAGAATGAATGCTCACAGGTGAAGGAGACGCAAGGTTCTCAAGAACCAGTTTATTGACAGACAATAAACAAACAGGTTACCCACACTCATTATATATATATATATATATATCTATATATAAGAGGAGGATAACCAAAACTTTGAGCATAAGTATGATAGTAAACAGAAACTTGTTTGTCTGAAAGAAAAACCTTGGAGCCACTTTTAAGATACCAAAGTATCAAAGTCAAAAGTCTGTATTACTAATCAGTCACATTAGCGTTAGAAACGCTCGGCACGCATGTTTGCACTTATGCTAGGTTCACCTTTGAAAGTGGAACAGTCAACGTGGGTCACTCAGTACCCTCACATAGTTTGTAGTACAGCATGTGACTACATACTCACCCTGGAATTAATTGTCCCAATTAAGCTACTGTTCCTCGCAGAGTTAAACAGCAGGGTTAACGACGCAACCCACTGCTACCACAGAACCTCTTAGTTGCTGCACTTGCTTCGCATAGTGACGAAAGAACACTCTGGAAGACTTCCAGCCAGTGTACGAACGAAGATGTTCAAAATCCCTACAACTAAAGAAGTTTAAGGATGAAGCAACTTTCCTCGGATCGTGACCTGTGGGTGAACAGTCAGGATCCGCTCTGCGAATAAGATAAGTGATTTTCGCTCTGAGTTGTTTCAGTGATAAAATTTGAGCCAGACGTTTCTCCCCTGACCAGTTGGCCACCCTTGAAGTCTGAAGTTCTATGAAGATAGACCTTTAGGCATTCTACTGGACATAGAGATGCATCTTCTTTCAGAGGGCAGATTCTTCAGGGACCCCACCTGATGGTGGGTAACTCGTTCTAGGTGAGAAAGGTAGGATCCGGAAACAGGTTCAGTTCACCCATCCAGGAACTGAACACGACCTTCCTCTCTCGAGAGGGGTATGATCTCACTAACCCTGGCCCCGGACGCGAGAGCAAAAAGGAGGATAACTTATGGGTCAAATCCTTTAACGCACACTCCTTATTGTTCAACAGCGAAGCAAAATGAAGAACTTTTCTAAAGACCATGAATTGGGCTTTGGAGGTGCTAAAGGTCTGAGCCTAACGCAGGCTTTCGGAACTTTTATAAAAGATCTCGTTAGCGAGGTCGACCTGGAAGGCATATAGAATGGGTCTTGTCAAAGCAGACCTACATGTTAAAATCGTGTTAGCTACCGATCCATAACCATGGAGATGGATGAAGAAAGATAAGCAGAAGTCCGTCGTGATCTCCTGCGGATTCTTCGCCTGACAAAGGCTACCCATTCTCTCCAAGATGACTCATATTGCCTTTTAACCCTTTTACCCCCGAAGGACGTACTGGTACGTTTCACAAAACTCATCCCTTTACCCCCATGGATGTACCGGTACGTCCTTGCAAAAAAATGCTATAAAAATTTGTTTTTTCATATTTTTGATAATTTTTTAAGAAAATTCAGGCATTTTCCAAGAGAATGAGACCAACCCGACCTCTCTATGACAAAAATTAAGGCTGTTAGAGCAATTTAAAGAAAATATAATGCAAAATGTGCTGGGGAAAAAATTACCCCTTGGGGGTTAAGGGTTGGAAATTTCCAAAGAGCCTGGGGGTAAAAGGGTTAAAAGGTTTGCACTTATAATCCTCTAGGAAGTCTATGCTGGCTTTCGAAATCCCGAAACACTTTCTCACCTGTTAAGGAAAGAAAATCATGAGCTGCTGGGTCCGGGTTTTCTGTAATGAAGCGCAGACAATTGACTTCTGGACTCACTGGGTCAGAACTGGATCTGGTAGCGGTAGAAACTCCAACCGTAGCTCCAATGCCAGAGGGAACCACACACTGTTCGGCCACTTGTGGGCCACTACTGCCGCTACTCCCTTAAATGATCTCAGTTTGTTGAGGACCCTCAACAGAAGGTTGTGAGGAGGGAACAGATAAATCCTGAACCATCTGTTCCAGTCGAGGGACATCGCGTCCACTGCTTCCGCCAAGGGGTCCTCGTACGGGGACACATACAGGGGCAACTTCTTGTTGTCTTTCGTCGCAAAGAGGTCTAGCTGCAGTTCTGGGACTTGACTCAGAATGAAAGAGAATGATCCTGCGTCTAAGGACCATTCCGACTCTATCGGTGTGAACCTGGATAGAGCGTCCGCTGTCACATTGCGGACGCCTTGAAGGTGAACTGCTGACAGGTACCACTTCTTCTTCCCCCAAATCGGAAGATGGCCAACATCACCTGGTTGAGAGGTGGTGACCTTGATCCTTGTCGATTCAAGCATCTCACAACTCCCCCGCTGTCCAGCACCAACCTAATGTGGATCGAGCGACGCGGGGAGACTTTCTTTTAAGGAAAGAAGGACTGTCATAGCCTCTAGAAAATGACTGTGAGAGGTCTTGAATAGACTGGACCAAGACCCTTGGGCCTTTTTCTGATGAGAGTGAACTCCCCATCCCTCCTTCGAGGCGTCTGAGTGACTCGTCACCGACGGGGGAGGTGGATGAAGAAGAACAGACTTCCTAAGAAGTCTGGCTTGGGACCAAGGCCTGAGAAGAGTATTTCAACGAAGCGGAACTGGTCTTCTCAGATCTCTTCGCGCATCTGATGCATAACTACTCCAATCTCCGGTTGCATCCTTTAGCTGTGCTCTTAGCACCGGGTCTGTCACCGAAGTAAACTGGAGAGACCCCAGTAGACTCTCCAGTTCGCATCTAATATCCAAACGGAATCTAGAAGTCTCTTGACAGAACCAGCTATCTCCTTTCTTTTCTCCGCCATGACGGAGAAAATGGTGTGACATTAGGTCCCAGTGGATTCACACCCACCGGAACTTAGAGATGGAGAAAGTTGAGACTTTTTCTGTTGATCTTGAAGCCTAGATAATCTAGGAAATGGATCACATACAGGGAAGCTTGCAAGCATTCTGTCCTGGATGCTGCCCACACCAGCCAAAAATCCAGGTAGGCTACTACCTGAATTCCCTTTAGGCGTAATTGACTGAGAACTACGTTCGCAAGCATCGTGAAAATCCTTGGGGCTATTGTTAGCCCGAGAATCATGGCTCTGAAGGCGTATAGTCTTCGTTGTAGCCTGAACCTTAGGTAGGAGGAGAATCGACAATAGATTGGAACGTGCCAATAGGCGTCTGACAAAACTATGGAGGCGGTAAATGCCCTCTTGGGCAGTAAGGTCCTTATGTGTTGCATTGTTAGCATCTTGAACCTGTAGTTCGCTATGAACTTGTTAAGTGGCGACAAGTCCAGAATGACTCCGAGTTTTCCGAGTCCTTCTTGGGAACACAAAACAGCCTCCCTTGGAATTAGATGGACTTTACCCTTCAGATCACTTTTCCTCTAACAGTTCTTGAATGAACTCCTCCAGAACGGGGGTGGAGTGTCGGAAAAACCCCGAGGGTATGGGGATGGAGTGCTGTACCAGCTCCAGCCCAGTCCCTTCTTGAGTAGGCTGTGGACCCAGGGATCGAAGGTCCACCGATCCCGAAAGCGTTGGAGACTCCCTCCTACCAATATCATCTCGCTCGGACTGTTGTCCTGAGGTCTTGCCTCTCTGACCGCGACCACCCATGAAACCCCTTCTCCTTGAGGGGCGCCTAGACAAACTTCTGGCTGCTCCTCTAGGCTTGCTCGACAGGAAGTTGACTGACCCTCGAACGATGGGTTGAATGCCGGAGACTGTGTCGACACGAATTGGGGAACCCACTGAAGTGTGGTCGGGGTTTTTGCCACCATCTGGGGCACTGAGGGCATCAGCAAATGTCGTTGCTGCTGTTGTCTACTTGACTTAGCTGGCCGAGAAAGTATCCTAATCCTTTTAGTCTTCCTCCAAGGTTGGGGACCCCATCCGGGGAAGAATTTCTCTTGGTAGACAGGCCCCACTCCTGGAGAAGATTTCTATCCTCCGTGGCGGCCCTATCAACCTCTTTGACCGATTCACTAGGGAAAAGGTCTTTGTCCCAACTGTTGGAGGAGATTAGTTACCTTGGCTCGTGCCTCATCGTAGCCCGGGCGAACACGAACTCCCTACAGGCTCTCTTCGCCCTGACGGAGCTGTAAAGATCCTTCGTCACAGTGGCCAGATGAGTCTTGATCACAACCATGAACATTTCATGGACCTTGGGGTCACTTGTCATCGTCTCAAAAGTGGACTGAAGAGACAAAGAGGCAGCCAGTCTTTCTTTTGTCTCGAGTTCTCTCCGCAAAAGAAAGCCAGACAGCTTAGAGAGGATCTCTCCGAACCGGCATCCGGCAAAATCCGCCTCCCACATCTGGACTGAGAAGGTAAGATGGACGTCCTTCCAGTCCTTGTTTTGCTTACTAAATCTTCCTTTCTAAAGGCCAGCAACAAGGGTTTACACTCCACCAGGGAGGGGAAAGGCTTGCCAGCCTCGACTGTTTTCAAAACCACCGCAAACCCTTTCAGCGAAAAGGGGGAAGGCTGTGGCAGGAGAGGACACAAAGGAAGGGAGCCTCTTACTCAAATACAGCTACCTTTGAGTTCCTGAAGCCCCTCTCTTTCATCGAAGATGAAAGCAAAGCATGAGCCTAGCATGGTCTATCACTACGACCTCCTCCGGCTCTGTCTCTTCCTTTGAAGCTGGTACCTCCCTCAACCGGACATAGCAGTCCAGATATGCCCCTGCAGTTACAATGCAGCTGCCTTCCCATTCTTCTCCCTCTGCCTTTGTTGGATCAAGCCAACAATGGAAGGAGGGCCTGCTCTACTGCGAGAGCAGATGATGTTGAGGGAGCAGGTTCAAGGACCTGAACCGGAGCAGCCGACATCTCTCGGCCTCTTCCGCTACCTTGTCCGAGGCTCGAACTTCATCCTGGTCTTCTGCCAGGAGGTCTTCCTCCAGACGTTCGGACACGTCTGACATCCTGTCGTCCAACTGGATGCTAAGCAAGGCGACCGCGACTTCAGTATCCACCGGGATCTGAATTAGGGGGACCTCCTCTTGAGGCTGGGGAATCACTGTAACAGTTGATGCCCTAGGGAAAAGGAAGCCCTCATCTTCTCACTTGGAAGATAAGGTCCAGAGGTGATCTTCTGAAAGCCCCTCACCCAGGTACGAAGCTTCTCCCTAGCTATATCCCTTGAATCCACCGTTGTAGGGGAGACAAAAACGGATTTTGAGCGAAGCGAAAAGAAAAAGCCTCAATAATTAGGTTAGTGCATACGAAACATACCTGAGGGACCCAATACCGGAGAACATCCGTGGAGACAGCGCATGCCACACGCCTCCTTCAAAACCATGTCCGCAGAAGTCCTACTGCGGACGTTGCAGAAAACACATCCGCACTACAGATGGTCCTCCTGTAAAGAGAAGAAATTTCCATGAGTATCAAGTGAACTACGTATCACTGGATATGCACAGTAGCATAACAAATCGGAAAGGAAAGACACATCCTTGTATTTCCCGCACAACCAATTGTTGTAGCCTTCCAGATAATAAAATCGTATGGTTAATCTATGCCAGATTAACCAATGGAAAATTTCCAAAGGAAATAGGTGTAGCTCCCGTCTAAGGAATGATTTTAAAATACCGGATAGTAGACAAGAAAGAACTCACTTTCTTATCTGTAAGGCCAACAGCAACGGGTCGTGCAAGACCACAAAGAATAAGGGAAAGACACATACTTGTGAATCCCACACAATCACCTGTGGAAGCCCACCAGCCATTAAAATCAAATGGTTAGTCTTTGCTAGAATAACCAAAGATCATATTTCCTGAGGGAAATTAGGTGTAGCTCACACCTAAGGTAAGATTTTACCATTCTGGCTAAAGATGAAAAGAATTCTCTTTTCATCCTTGTAAGGCAACACCAAGTGACTGCACAAGGCAACACAAGTAAGTTAGAAAAGACAGTGTTGTAACCTACTATATCATGGTCTCCCTGGTAGAATACACCATGCAGGGAAGAACTGATACAGTACATGAGGGTGGTGTGCCGGCCGGCTCTTGCCGGTCAGTACCCCCCCCCCCCCTTTTCCAAAGGTAGGTCTCAAGTATGCAACTTAGGATCACCCAGACGGGGGAGAACTCCAGTTCCTATGTCTGAACCGGTCGGTAGTGGTTGCCGGTCCGTAGCTACCCGGTTGGCACCCAGCTGCCGGCCATCACTCTTAGTGGCCGGCCAACCGAGCGATGTAGCAGGCCGGCCGGCAGCGGTGAGTTAACCCTGCCGTCTGGCATCCACACCAGGTAGCGCCCGGCTGCCGGCCGCCACTCATAGCGGCTGGCAAGTGAGCAAGGAGACCGGCCAGCAAAGGCATATAACCACCGCCGACCGACAGCAAGAGAACTAGCGAACACCCCCCTACCGACGGCCGGCCACTAGGCCGGCAGACGGCAAGGACAACACATAAGAAGACAACAGAATGGGTGCCGGGCTAAGAGGCTGTGTACCTCTGCGCCCGACACCCGAAAGACTGCCGAGAGGAAGGGGAGACACTAAGTCAGACTTCCTAACCACTGCTTACTGAATCTACAGACGGCAGCGGTTGAGGGACCAAGGAAGGACCGGGCAGCACTCAAGGGATAGGGCCTCTGCCGGTCGGCACACTCTGCCGGCCGACAGGGGACCACGTCAGCTCCCCATCCTAACCTAGGCTAGGTACGGATGTGAGACGGCTGACACAAAGGAAAACGGAAAAAACAGAAGGGAAGGACAGAGGGTCCTGTCCAACCTTGCCTTGGTTAAGGATCATCCCCAACTAAGAAAGCCCATCTCAGCTAGGGAAAATCCAGGGAGGGAGGCCGGCACTACTGGCTGCCTCCCTAAAACCAAGGCAAGGAAGGAATTGCTAATACGGAAAGGGAACATATCCCGAACCCGGAACAGCAAAGAGGACAAGTCTGAGGGGTCACCGAGCGAAGGGATCATAACTACAGAAACCCTCCAAGGTGATCCAAGGAGGATATACCTCCTATGTCCGTGTCAGGCAGCAAGGGAGACTCTGCCCCACGCTAGACCAACACGGACTCAGACTAATACACTGCTGTACTGTCCTTCTCTGAACCAAACCAGTTGGAGCAGGAAGGTACAGTACTACTCCAGCATAGTTATATTTGAAAATTAATTCAAACAAACCACTAGAGTTAAGCCTAAGGCTTAAGCAGTGGGAAAGGGTTTGCCCCTTCCCCGAAGAGAAGGGAGCAAACGGGGAAACAGACAATATTTTAATAGCCTAAAACAACCTAGCCTAGGCACTAAGAGAATCGATTACCTAAATCACCGAAACTCACTCCAATACTATCTTGGAAAATACTCGAAAAAAGCTTATATGTATAACGTTGCCTAACGCTTTAAACAGTATAAAATCACACTTGGAAGACTAATTATCATGCAGGAAGTACAAGGGCCAACAACTAGGCTACGAAGACTAGTGTCGGTCAGCCTAGGCAAAACTTTCGCCAGGCGCTTTACTATAGCATCATAACAGAATTCCTAATTAGCTAAGCAGCTAATTATTAAAGCGAAAGGGGCTGGGAACGTCGCTCTGCTAACCAAATAAATCCTAATCTAGCGAGCGACAGCGTCCAGGACGCCTCCAGCAGGCAACAGCTCTTGTATCAAAGATAACTCTTTTAATTACTTTAATTTTAATCAAGAGCCTACATTTATACATAAAAGAAATAGTACTCAACTTATCCGAAGCAGAAGAACTTGGAGAAAGCATAATTAAAGAGAATTTCCACGATTTTGGTAGAAATAGTACTCAACTTATCCGAAGCAGAAGAAGTTGGAGAAAGCATAATTAAAGAGAATTTCCACGATTTTGGTAGAAACACAGGAAAAAACACCGAGTTGTAAAGCTACGCAAAAAGGAATGCAGATGGCGCCAGAATCGGCGCAGGGCACACTTACGAAACGGGAGAAGAGAGGGCCTTACGAACGGTTCTCCCCTTTTCTTTCTCGTTTTCGTTTTCTTGCCATTTGACCCCTACGAAGTGTTAACTCTGTTCGGGGTACAGATTGCCATGTGGCGTGTCAAGAATACGTCCTCTGATTTATACGATATCCCTGGCTCTTTTATTAGGGATATTCGCTCCAGGAGTTAGAATTCTGGGTACCTTAAGGTAAATTCTCTGGGAATATCGCCGTAGTTGTAATATACCCTAGGAAGCTACCTTAGAGGAACTTCCATCAGGACGACATGGCTTGAGCCCAAAAATATCTTTTTGTAAACATTTTATTGGTGTTAAGAAAAATATGACTGACTTAGAAGCTAGGTCCCTTTTTATGGAACATTTTGAGGAACGTAAGGAATCCACTTTTATATATACTGATGGCTCCAAATCTGATGCTGGCGTAGGATTTGGAGTATATAGTAGTTCTTTTAACTGTAGAGGGGCACTTCCTTCAATATATTCCATAATTACTGCGGAATTATATGGCATACTAACCGCTATTGAGAAAATAGCGTTAAAAGAGGAGGGCAATTTTACCCTTTTTAGTGATCCAAGAAGTGTCCTTCAAGCTATAGAAGTTCTTAATTCTAGTAACCCTTTAGTTTTAAAGATTTTCGAGTGGCTTTTAATCATTGGCCTGAAAGGTATAACAGTTTGATTTTGCTGGGTTCCAGCCCACGTTGGTGTGTCTGGAATTGAAGAGGCAGAGTTACTGGCAAAGAGTGCAGCAGCAGAGTTGCTACCAAGAAGGTATCCCATTCTTTGTAATGATTTTTTACCAGCAATTAAGAATTTTACTTATAACAGTTGGTAACAGCATTGGGATAGTTTAACCGAAAATAAGATGAGAGAAATTGTGATTGTTATATCTCCTTGGAGATATAATGGAATGCCCAGAAAATGGGAGACTACTCTTTGTCGTCTCCACATTGGTCACACTCGGATGACACATGAGTTTCTGCTGGTTGGCCAACACCAACCATATTGCGACAGCTGTTTAATTCCCTTGACTCTTAGCTATGTGTTGACTGAATGCCCCACTTATTGCACAGAAGAAAATAGATATCTGTTAGAGGCTCGGGATGAAGATGGCAGGTTCATCATTGCCAAGATCTTTGGACATAATATGTCGTACAATGATAGTGGCATTTTCAAATTTATATCAGAAGCAGGTTTTCTTAATGATATTTAACTTTTATAACATATTTACTTTTCTGGTTGTAATTGAATATTTTTTTAATGTTTATTTATAATAAACGATATTGGCGTCAATGACCTTCGATGTCAGGATGCCAGAGAACTCCAAATCAATCAATCGTCCAAGCTTCGTCCTTCCCCTTGGCCGCGTCTGTAAAGTTGTTAGTCGGTCGAAGTTGCCCATTGGTTTTTCTGGGTAGAAACAATGGCTCGTTAGGTAGCTCTACTGGTTGTACAATAACATATGAGTCTGGAAGTTCTGGTACAGATGTATCAGAGAAATTTAGCTCAATAGGATCTCGCTGCTCACCCTGGCTTTCCAAGATAGATGGTTGGTTGCACTTGAAATTCATCCTGAAAAAAGTTTCCTTTGCTATGACTATCCAAGTTGTCCATGTCATAAGTCACAAATACATTACTTTGCATATTTGTTGGCAACCCAACTCCATCCTTAGCATGGCGCTTGCATACTGCTTGTGCGACAGCTTGTTTTACCTGCATCACACGATCATAGGACACTGACATTCCGACTTGGTGAACATTTTCTATCTGCTTCTTCAGTCGTGCTTCTCCATGCATTTTTAGGACTTTGTACAGAACAAATGGGGTTTTGTGTTCTACTCTGTGTCATATGGTGCTTGTCTTAGTTACATGATGTGTACCATGGTAGGTGATGTAAATAACAATCTGTGAAATGGCACATACAATCCTTGTCCTGCCTTGTACATGATTATCCATTTCAATATTTCTTTGATCTCACAGGATGGATGGACCTTGAAAAATTACATTCATGAAGCTCCGAGATTCTTCTGGTACAGGAGCAGTAAGGCAGTCTGACGAAAATGACCCATTGAATGATTTCTGCTTCATAAGACAAAGCTACGTAAAATCACCGCAGCCCGCATCAACAATAAAGCATCATCTTAGTTAAGCAGGGTATCATGGGCTTTTGTAACTAAGTCAGCAATGTTGGTAGAATTAGAAATGTATATTTCTTTCCCTTGTGCAAACTCGCCCCATTCAAGAAGATGAATTCCAGACATGAACTCCCTTGTTCCTCCATCAGTGTCTGATACGTGACGAAGAGAGGAGAGCTTAAACACTGAGTCAGAATCCTCAACAATGGCTATTATTTGTGCCATGGAGATTGGGTCAAACTGAGGTGGAACAGGGCCTGTGGAAGCTCGGCTTTATGCAGCACATCCAGAATCTCGAAGACGCAAGTAGCATTTAACATGATAGTGAGTGTCACCGGCATGAGCATCGGCAGCTTGTGCAACCAGTTTTCCAATCAACTGAGAATTATTATTCAACTTTGCCCAGCTTTTAAGGTTGGCATCAACTTTGTCAGTTGCTACCTTGCATAAATTGGTGTTGTCGTCTCCATCGCAGATGATATAGAATATTTTACCTTTTCCTGTTCCATGAGAAGTCCCAGCTGATCGCAGTTTCCTGCTTTTGATGCAGTCTCTTCACACGAGAACTACTGCAGTAGCTTCTGCAAGTCTTGTGGTATTTGCAATTATTTGATCGAAGCGTGTTTGCTATTCCTGAACCATCGTTGAGTTGTTCAAACGACACTGCAATACCAGAAGGAACAGCCATTTAGGTCTCTCGAGGCTTAAAATTCCTTCCTCCTTTGGTGATTGTAAATGTACATATTGACAGAGACAACAAAGCTGCCAGTTGGTACTAGACATTTTCACAAATCACACGTCGAAATTTCTTTCATCACCACCAACACGTCACATGTACCTGAGGAGAAAAATAAAAAGATTATTTAGGGGGGTAAACGAGATGTCTTGAATTAACTTTTAACGACAAAACAGTGTAAGATTCTATTCGGTAGGTATGAGAACAAAAGAAAAAATAAATATATTGAAAAGTAACTACAATTGAACAGCAAAGTCTTTAATATCACCCTTCTCATCTGTCTTTTAAAGAAAATTTGCAAATATACTCAGCATATTGGATGTGCTATGCAAAATTTGAGCTCATTCGGATTCCTTGAGGTCAAAAAGCCCTTTAAATTGCTTTTAAACGATGATGTGTGACCTTTAGTCGTGAAGCTATCGTAAAATGAAAAACCAAGTGGTGGCCATATTGGATTTTGCCAATATGACGGCCCCAGTGATCATCAGCTTTGGCGCCCACAACAAATGAGTTCAGTATGGCATAACCTACATCTGTGCCAAATTTCATGCTTGTAGATAAATTTGCACAATGTCACCCTAATATTTCCCTATGCCCCTGGACTAATAGGAAATTACACTTTAGCATCTCGCTCAGTCCCTTCTGCTGATGCATTAGGGACTGTGATCTGTATTCGTAACTATATCCATAATAGTGTAACTTACGATGATAAGATATTTAACATGTTCGAATATCAATTATCTGGAGCTAAAGTATACCTTAATATTAACTCCATTATATTCAACATAGATACAGTTAACCGTCTTCCAGCTATAATTTACAAAATATATCTAAAGAATTCTCAAATAAGCAAGAAGATTTCCTTTTAATAGAAGACCTCAATGACCACAATCCCCTCTGGGCCACTAATTGAGTTAATGTTGATTCAAATAATGGTACCTCTCTATATTAAACAAGGGAGATTCCAGCACTTACTACTCAAAACTTAGGAAAATATTCCTCTATTGTTAAATCTTTGTTCCAACAATATTGTTGATAGGTTAGAATGGAACGTGCTAGTCGATCTATATAGCAGTGACCATTTTCCTATATTGATAACCAAGCTAGACGTTAGAGCATACAACAAATCCTCCGACTTAGCGATGTAATACAAAGAAAGTCGACTGGGATAAGTGCAGATTTTTAGGAATCAAGTGCCTCCATTCAGTTATGTACGAAATTGTGATAAAACATGATTTCTTTGTGAACTAAATCACACAAGCAGCTGACAAATCTATGCCTCAGATTCTTTTCTGACCAATGAAACAGTCAGTCCATTTTTGGTCCTATACACTGGGCCACAGGATAAAGGAAATGCATGCAGTTGGTAGGAAATTAGAAACTATTAATAAAAGATTTATAAAATTGTTTTCTGGTCCTCTTATGTTTGGAAATACTGTACAGTGAAACAAACTGAACGATATAGTAATAGAATTTAGTGTATTGAAACCATATTTTATTAACATATGTGCTAAATTTAGAAACCAAGCAATTAAAGGAAAGGATGATAGCTGGGCAAAAATGTGTGTTATATATAAAAAAATATTACATGCAAAAGGTGTTGCAGAAATTTAGAAAAATAGTGGCTCCTATAGAAGACCTGCAAAACATGCATTAATGCTATTGGGTCACCAATTCATGGTACACAAGCCATCTCAAATATTTAAAGCATTTATCTATCTACCATGGCACTTCCCCAAATTCTTAGTGGTAGCCAAAAAAAAAAAAAAAATGGTATTTTTCTTCTCTGTTCCTCCCCCTTTACAACGGATTCAGCGAGGCTTGATTGGTACTGCTAGGGTGCCACAGCCCACCCTCCTGTTATCCACCACAAGAAGCTTCATATGCTCAATCCCCTATTGCCACTACGTTGGTGGTCACCAAGGCAACTGGAGGAAGCAGCAGAGCCTATTGAAATTGTATCACAATTGCTGGCCATTCATTCCATTCTATCCTATCACCCATAGCTTTCTTCACTCCATCCACTGAAGCCTTTGCCTTTCTCTTTTACTTCTCCCATCAACTCATACATTTATCAGAAAGCCATTTTCCATTCTCTCTAAATGGCCAAATCACTTCAACACATTCTTATCCACTCTAGCTGCTAAATCATTTCTTACAACCATTTTCACCCTCATTACTTCGTTCCTAACCCCATCTAATTGAGATACACCACCCATACTCCTCCGACACTTCATCTGAAACACATTCAATTTCTGTCTCTGTCACTTTCATTCCCCACAACTCCGATCCATGCATCACAGTTGGTACAATCACTTTCTCATACAGAACACACTTCATATTCATGAATAACTCTATTCTTTACCACTCCCTTCATTACCCCCCTAAACTTTGCATCCTTCATTCACTCTCTGATATACATCTGCTTCCACTCCATCATTTGCTGCAACAACAGACCCAAAGTACTTAAACTGATCTACTTCCTCAAGTAACTCTCCATTCAACATGACATTCAATCTAGCACCACCCTTCCTTCTCTTACATGTGATGACCTTACTCTTATCAACATTAACTCGCAACATCCTTCCTAAATCTGTCACTAATCGACCTAGCTTTTCATCTGAGTCTGGAACCAATAGTATCATCTGCTCTGCAAACGACAATTGTTTCACCTCTCTTACAACTCAATCAACAAACAAATTGAATAACATTCCTGTCTCATCTGCACTCTCCCTGGAAACCACTCACTTCATTTCCTATCATAATACACACTTTACTATGTATAAACTCTTCACTGCTTAGTAGGTTGTCCAGGGCACCAGCCACCTATTGAGATGCTACCGCTAGAGAGGTATTGGGTCCTTTGACTGGCAAGACAGTACTATATTGGATTCCTCTTTCTGGTTATGGCTTATTTTGTCTGCCTACACATACACCGAATAGTCTGGACTATTCTTTACACTTTCTCCTCTGTCCTCATACACCTAACAACACTGGGATTACCAAACAATTCTTCTTTGCTCAAGGGGTTAACTACTGAACTTTAATTTTTCTGTGGCTGCTTTCCTCTTGGTAAGGGTAGAAGAGAGACTTTTAGCTATGGTAAGCAGCTCTTCTAGGAGGACACTCCAAAATTAAACCATTGTTCGTTAGTCTTTAGGTAGTGTCATAGCCTCTATACCAAGGCATTCCACTGTCTTGGATTAGAGTTCTCTTGCTTGAGGGTACACTCGGGCATGGTGTTCTATCTTATTTCTCCACCTCTTGTTTTTTTAGATCTTATAGTTTATGTATGAAGATAATTTAATGTTACTCTTCTTAAAATATTTTATTTTGATTGTTTATTACTTCCCTCGCAGTTTGTTTTTTTTCCTTATTTCCTTTGCTCACTGGACTATTTTCCCTGTTGGAGCCCTTGGGCTTTTAGCATCTTACTTTTCCAACTTGGGTTATAGTTTAGCTTGTAATAATGATAATGATAAGAATAATAATAATAATGATATTGATATAACAATCTTCCACCAGTTTCATACAACCTTATCACATTCCACATCGCTTTCCTATCAAGTCTGTCATAAGCTTTCTCCTGATCCATAAATGCAACATACTTCTCCTTACCTTATGGTAAATATTTCTCGCATATCTGCCTAACTATAAAAATCTGACCCATATATCCCCTATCTCTCCTAAAACCACCCAACAATTCTAAGATTGCATCCTCTGCTTGATCCTTAATCCTATTAATTAACACACTCACATACACTTTTCCAACCGCACTTAACAAACTAATACCCCTAGAGTTACAACACTCATGCACATCTCCCTTACCTTTGTATAGTGGAACATAGCACGCACTTACCCAGTCCACTGGTACCACTGGTTACATAAAACAGACATTGAACAATCTCACCAACCATTCAAGTATAGTCACAACCTCCCCCCCCCCCTTCCTTTAGCATCTTGGTCTTCACACCAACCATACCGAGTTCTCTCTCTCTCTCTCTCTCTTTCGCACCTCAACACCTGTAACAACAATTATATCTGCCTCCCTATCATCCTCAACATTCAGCAACCTTTCAAAATGTTCAACCCACTTTTTCCTTGTCTCACCTCCTTTCAACAACCTTCCATTTTTATCTTTCACTGTCTTTATTTCTCGATCCACCCTTCCATACTCTTTTCACTTCTTTTCAAAACTTCTTGTTTTCTTCATTCGAACGACCCAATCCCCGACACCACTTCTAGTCAGCCGCCCTTTTTGCTTTAGCTACCATGCGCTTTACTTTCACATTTTTCTTTCTATATCTTTCTTACTTCTCTACACTATTACTCTACAACCATTTGTCAAATGCCCTTATTTTCTCTTCCGTTTTCATTTTCACTCCATTCCAGTGTTCACCCTCCTTCCTCATGCTGCCTCCAATAGTCCTCTTGCCACACACATCGCTTGCAAGCCCAACAATATTTTATTTTACTAACTTCAGCTCCTCCTTTAGGTCACCAGTTTCTCTTAATTTCACCCTGTTATATGCCACTTCCAACCTCTCTTGATATTCACTTTTTACCTTTGTTTTTTTCTTCAACTCTTCAACCTTCACTACCTCCCATTTACATCCCCCCTTTATTTCCCCACTCTTTTGCTGCAACTAATTTTCCTTTCACCTAAAAAGGATCAGACATACCATCATCTATACCTTTAAACACATGCACTTCTTCCAATCTTCCAACATCCTTCTTCTTATGAACACAATCATTAATGCCCTTTCGACTACTCTTGCACTTTCCACTTTTACCTATGAATACTTTTTATATTGTTCTTTAAAAAAAAACACAATTTATCACAAGTTCTTGTTCAACTGACGTATCTTCCAGTATCTCACCACTCATTTTCACCAGGTATGCTATACTTCCCAATAACATCTTTTACCTCTCCAGTACCCACTCTGACATTTGAGTCGCCCATCACAACTACTACCCATATTAACCTAGATGATACCACCTTCAATTCCACTACTTTACCTGTCATCCATTCACTTACCAATAAAACTACACCCTCTCTTGCTGTTCTTCTTTCAATCCCAGACACTACCTATCATTTCACCAAGTATCACCTTACCCTTCCATTTTTACATTGTCTCACACAAGGCAAATACATCCATCCTTCCAATCCCACATCCTTTACTCTCTTATCATGCTACATTCACGCGTAAACACCCCAAAACTAGAGTGCGGGGAGCAGTCCCTTTCCCACAGCTCCTCTTTGATATCTCAAATGAATTAACTATACAGAAGAGGGGATTCCTGGTCCCATCATAGTGCCGGAAAAAATAGCCCAGTGAGGAAACAAAATAAGGAAATAAATAAACTAAATGGAAAGTAATGAACAAATAAAATAAAATATTTTAAGGATAGTAACAACATTGAAATTAATCTTTCATATATATATACACTATAAAACTTTAATGAAACAAGAGAAAGAGAAGGAAGATAGAATAGTGTGCCCAAGTGCACCCTCAAGAAAGAGAACTCTTAACCCAAGAGAATGGAAGACCATGGTACAGAGGCTATGGCACTACCCAAAACTGGATAATAATGGTTTGATTTTGGAGTGTCCATCCAGAAAAGCTAATTAGTGATGCAAGAAGTATCTTGCAAGCTTTAGAAGCTTTTAATTCCAGTAACCCTTTAGTTTCAAAGATTATAGAGCGGCTCTTCATTATTGGGTTGAGAGGTTTAACAGTTCGATTTTCCTGGGTTCTGGCACACGTAAGTGTATCTGGAAATGAGAAGGCAGATTTACTGGCAAAGAATGCTGCAGCGGCTGAATTCCTAGCTTTCAGAATTTTTTTAATAATAATTTGCAAAAGCATTATGATAGTTTGAAATAAGATGAGAGAAATAATATTAGAACTCCTTGGAGGTATGACAAGATGCCCAGAAAGTCAGAGTCGACTATTTATTTTCTACGCATAGGTCACACTTGGTTGACACACAAGTTTCTGATGACTGGACAACACCAGCCATATTGCAACAACTGATTTGTACCCCTGACAGTGAGGCATTTGTAGACCGAATGCCCAACTTTAAGCACCTTTAGAAATAGATATCTATTTGAGGCTCAAGGTGAGGATGGCAGTTTCAATCTTGCGTAAGATGTATTGTACTATAAAAGCAGTATTTTTAGTTTTATTTGAGAAGCAGGTCTTCTGAAAGCTATTTAACTTTTATAAGGATATCTTCACTTTTATGATTTAAAATTAAATTCCCTTTTATTCTTTATTTATAATGAAAGATATCGGCGTCAATGTCTGATGTCAGGATCCCAGAAAAACTATCTTCCCGATGTTAATCAGGCCACCTCTGTAAGAGTCAAGTTTGACTCAATAGGCTGGTTAATCTCCTACTTTCAATGATAATGATAACAGGAAAGCCCTTCATCTCCACATAGTACCTTAACCCTAAAAATGACAAATATTATTGTAATTTTTTTCTTTTTCTTTTAGAAGCTCACACGTCAAAAGCATATATAGCAGTAATGTGAATTTGGCTAAGTATTGAATTGATAAATTTTATAAAAAAAAAAAAAAACATATTTTACTGTTGTTGAGACTAACATTTCCTTACAATCTTTATTTATTATGTGCAACTTACCTAGTGTACTGGAAAGAATATTCATTGAATTCTAAGTATTTTTATTTGAAATTTATTAGCATTTTTAATTTTAGGTGGATGTTTTGGAATCACAACATTGGCAGCTGATTGGAGAAATAGACAAAACTAGTGATTATCAGCACTTAACTACTTTACATCATAACTTTCTAGAGTCTGTAGCTGCTCAATGTTTCATGAATAATGGTCTGATATGGAATAGACTAATAATTCTTTTAAATCTGGTGAATAAGTTTTGCACTATCTTAGAAGAGCAATACAGTACTGGTATGCAACAAAGGATCAGTTTTGGAAGGCAGGAGGAGGAAAAGGATTGGAAAGAAGAAATCAAGATGCTTAGCAGTGTTTTCCAAAGAGATTGTTACAATCTTTTTTTTTTGCTGTCTGAACTTTCTGTACATCAACATTCCCAGTACACTTCACAGGTTGTCATGAGAATAGATTATAATAAATTTTACAGCAGTAATGCCAAAACATTTAGATCTGCATTTGATGCAGAGAGATCCCAATGAATTTACTAAATTTGGTTGGTTGGTCTTAACTAAAAAGTCAATAAGGTTTTAAAGGATTTATGTTTACTTATTTGCTTTGTCATAGAAATATTTTCTGCATGCTTACTTGGTTGAATCAATTAAAAATTTGTAGAGTTTTGATATAAATTCAAAACCTTGTTCTTTACAAAAAGTAACTCGGCTTAGTGAGGTGTTCACAACCATAAAAAAATCTTAGCAAGGGGGTACCCAATCCTCCTGGTTAGTTAGCAGTTGGGGCTACCCCCTCCACACACACACTCAAATTCCACCACTTTTGACAAGGTTGTTGAAGAGAGCAGACTTGCGTTACTCCTCCTCCTGGATTTAACCAGCATAACTAACTTTTTATCTTTTTCTTTTCAGATGTGTTTGCACTGTTTTCCAGAGGAAGCAACATGCAGACTGGCCCTGGTATGGTTGGCTGCCATTGTGGCGATTTGCTGACTATTTTTCGAAAAACAATTATTCGAAAGACAATTGTTCGAAAAACTTTTTTGGAAAACTATTGTTCGAATATGTAATTGTTCAAATTTACAATTGATCAAATTACAAGATATTCGAATAAGTAATTTTTTTAAATTAATATTGTTTGAATCCATGAGTTATGGCGACTTGTTGAGTAAGAGTAGGAATTTATTATTTTAGTGGTTTATATTCGAATGAGTAGTTATATGAGAAACAAGACAATTGCATTGTCTGTATTTTAGATGATCTATAAAAAAAATGAACCATAAAAAAATCCTGTTTTTGAAAATAAACATTAATAATCAAATGAGTATTTAAATGGGAAACAATTTAATTGCATGGTTTTTCTTAAATGCATTTATGAAATAAAATAAAAATAAAAATGAACCGTAAACAAATCCTGCTTTGGAAAATAAACAACATTAAGATTCTCACTGTTATTTTGGACACTTTGCTATTTAGTAGAAATCTCTTGAACCTTACAATGGCTGAGTTCGTTAAGAGTGAAAAAAGAAAGCCCATGTTAGTAGTGAACGGACATTTATTTGTTAAAGACAAGCAATTACGAGACAAAAATATATTGGAAGTGCCATAAATTTTCAAATTTCTGTAAATGTCGTGCTATAACAGTAAAAGAAGATGTTTCTATTTCTAAAGAACACAATCATTCAGGTGATCCAGCTGACATAGAGGTGCAAAAATTTATGGAAGAAGTTAAAAAGGACGCAAAAGGTACACGTGACTCCCCTCATTATATAATTTCAAATGCATCTTTGGATATTAGTGAATCTAAAGCTCAAGGATTGCCAACTGTAACCAGTATTAAGCGTTCAATTAGAAAGGTTCACTCGCAAGAAAATTGTGGGTTACCTACACACACTCATAGGAAGGATATACAGTAGTGTTTTCAATCGAATATATGAAGACTTTCAAGAATAAAGATTTTCTTCTTTTTGACTCAGGTCTAGAGGAAGAGAGATTATTAATATTTTCCACATACGCAAATCTTGATGTTTTAACTTTGTGTCGGAATTTGTTCTGCAACGGTACTTTTAAAATTGTCCTGATACTGTTTGAACAACTTTATAGTATAGCCTACATGGCTTAAAGAATGGGTTTTGTATACCTTTGATTTTTGGGTTGCTACCTAATAAAAAGATTGAATTTATATTAGATTTTTGCGATTTGTCAATGAATTTGCACGACTTTTAAATATTAATTCAATCACTACTAATTTTGAGCAGGCTATGATAAATGCTTTCACGAAAGAATTTTCTTCAGTCAAGCTTCAGGTTGTTTTTTTCCATTTAGGACAATGTATATATAGAAAAATATGCAATGTTGGTTTAAAAGCACTGTATGATACTGACATAGAGTTTTCAATGAAAATTCGAGTGCTATTAGCTTTGGCATTTATCCCAGAAGAAAGAATTATTGAAACTTAAGAAAATTTAGTAGAATAGGAATTATCTTCACCCGAATTACTAATCCATTACCTCTCAATGACACTAGAATGGCAAAATTAAATAGAGGTGAAGAATGTGAAAGAAGCACCCGGAAATATGAAGAAAGTGCAAGACGTTTCAAGAAACTAGTTGACAACTTTGAAGAATATCAAGACGAGATCAAGTATCTTCATACAGTAGCCCATAACCTAAGGATGTAATGAAATGTTTGATTTCCTTTTTATATTAGCATTATCAATTTTTAATTGCTTTTGAAATATTTTTTTTATTTGACATAAAATGTGCAAAGGTATGTCAATAAAATTTTAATAAATTCAAAATATTTGTTAACTAACATTATTCCTATTTTCTTTTATGGTTAGGTAAAGTATGCTATGGATTCAAACAACAGAAATTTTGAAAAATTGCTTATTCAAATATTTGGTAAATCGATCAACTGTAAATTCGAACAAATACACATTCAAACAAGTTTTTCAAATAATTGGTTTTCAAAAAAATGTTTTTTGAACAACTGTCTTTCGAATAATTGTTTTTCGAAAAATCGTCCACACACGCCTCGTGGCACCTTTTGTCCCCCACGGTAGACATATCCCCATCAGCTTTTTCCTGTGCACAGAGGACACTCCAGCATGTAGGCATATCCTTGCGACGAGTGCCGAGAGTGGTCATCCTCCTAGTGGGAGCAGATTCTTTGCCTTAGAGCTCTACTTGGAGGCCAAAAAAATTTAGACCTTTTTCCCTTCTGCAGGAACCTCCCCCTCCCCTCGCCTTTGGCCTTTTGGCCTTTTCCAGAGTTTGGTCAGCCAAGACAAATGTGCTTTTGACCCCTGGATGACTCGTGGGTCGGGAGGACCCAGCTACTTCCTCTGGAGAAGTAATGGCGCCCTCCTCCCAAGGGAAGGCCTCCCTTGATGTTGATGCACTTTGTGAGCTGTGGCCTTCTTTGGGACTCCGGGGTTCTCCTTCCAAGGACAGACTATTAGTGGCGTTTCAGCACAGAGCACAGTGAGAAGCTCCTGTGTAGGTAGGCCTTATCCCCTCCTCCTCCCAAGTCGAGTGAAGGGATCCCCTTCCCTTTGACTCTGTGTCTGCTACCTCAGCCACTGCAGTTCCTCTTTCACCTTAGGTTCAGTAGATTGTTCCCCCTGAGGTAGCCATCCCGTTCTAAACCCTTATTCTGTGAGCTCACACGCTGTGCCTGCTCAGCCGCAGGTTCCTCCCCCCTCCCTACCTACCAGTCTTGGGGCAGACCCCGGCAGTCAACCTCGTGTTATCAATTGGTTTGGCATCCTCTCGGTCACTTGCCATCTTGCTCTAGTTCTTTGGAGTAGGCAGGGTATTGCCTCCATCCCCTTCTTGTACCCTGAGGGGCACCCAATTATAAAACATTGGTGTGCAAGATCCTGTCAAAATGCCCTTTCTTACCATTAGTGGGTTGTGCTCGAGATGACAACTTGGGGGAGGCCAACTGCCATCCTCTTCCCCTCCTTCTCTCCTCCCCCTACAACCCAGTGACTCGTGCAACGAGCTACTGCGAATGTGACGGCATAGCTTGCTCACAATTTAAACACCTCTCGTGAGTGAGACGGCGTCTCACACTTATCATGCTCAAGGGGGAGCTCCCCCCCCATTCACCCTGCTCTCAACCATTCACACCTTGGGATGCCAATTTGAAGATGATATAGAACATGGTTAAATCCACTCTGGCCACCCAATCTGCCCAGACCAAGGCTGCTGCTTTTTCAGTTCTTTCCCACTGGCTGACCACAGTTCCGTTGACATCAGATGTGTCTCCAGGGAATTGTAACGGCCCCTTCAACCCTAGGTGGCAAAGCACATTAATATCCTTCAGTGATCCCGCAGCCTCCTCAGCACCTATACCTCAAATTAAGGCCCTGCTGGTGCCAACCCCTTCTCATCTCAAGTTTCAGACACTCACGTGTCTTGGTATCAGAGACAAGTAGATATAGGAAATGCAAAACTCCACCCATTGGTTCCAGACCTTTTGTGGAAGGAACTCTACCTAGATCTATTGAGAGTTCCTCAGTGGCAGCATTAGCATTGGCAAGTTACACCTCCTCCAAGTAACATTTTACATCCTCGCACCAATAGGGGATCGATATTTTCTTTCGTAGAGTCTTATAGGCTTTCGCCTGTTGAGGCAAACTATTAACCTCTCCCACTCCTCCCCTGAGACTTCCCTCCACCTACCAAGATCGCACTCGAGCCACTCGGTTCCTGGAACCATCTCAACCACGTGAAACAATAGCCCCCCTAGACTCTCCCTTGAAGGGAACTCAAAGCATCCTCATTTCCTTTGCAGGGAGTTCTCGGGGTAGAAAGGACACAGCTTATCTGCCTAAAAATAGGGCCTCAAGACTTGTTGACAACCCTCTTCTACAGAGAAAGATCCAACAGGTAGAAGTGGCTGCTTCGGCACCTCTGCCTAGGGAAGCCACTCACAGGACTCGTTCCCCTACTGTATATATCGACAACGATTACGACCCTCCCCTGACTCAGCCAGGTATGAGCCAGGAGGTGGAGGTCATGATTAACAGCTCGGATTTCTCAGACGGCGAACAACCAAGTCCCCCAAACCTTAAACCATCAACAACTGAACGGAGAGAGTCTGACTCCGTCTTCCTGTAGGTGTTGGCTTGTATCCACAATGTTCACAGCATTGCGGAACCCACTTATTTCACTCCAGAGGGTCGGGACACACCTTTAGACCTACTCTGTATTACTCCTAGACCCAAGTGGTTGAGACTGGTTGAGGGTTCCTAAGGAAGGTAGATTCCAAGATTTTGGAGAGTGGCTCCCTCAGAGCAAGCAGCTCCTCGAGAATACTTCGCCTTCCATTTGTCAGGCAGCGAAAGTACAGTCATCCCTGTTTATTTCGCAGTTGAGACTAATTTTTTGTGGCCTCAGTGCTTTGCAGAATTTTGAGTATAATTTTTTTTTCTTTATCTTGTATTGCGTATTTTCAATAAATCATGCAAATCCGCAAGATACGAGAAAGCGTAAATTCCGATAGAAACAGCGAATTGTGACTTCCCACCTTGTCTATACTCACATGAAATTTTAAATGGCTAACAGGCGGGAGTCAACCAATGATAGCATGGAGATTTGTATCCTGGAAGCTGATTGGCCAAGGAGCATTGCGTCATCTCAACCGGCTGCTTTCATGAATGTGCATCAATTGTGTTCACATCACATTACTGTAACTTGTGTTCTAGTGTTTATTAAAGTTTTAGAGGGATTTTATTTGTGTTTTAAGCCTTACGATGCTGACCAAATACCCTACTCTTTCTAAAGTTTCTCGTAGTGAGCCTAAGCAGCAAAGGAATAGCGACCAGGATGCCTTTCAACATCCATGGGATCACATGGACACTTGAGCGTTTCCCATATTTTTTTTAATCCAAAGGCTCCTAAACAAAGTGAGATCGTCAGCTAACCTAACTATGACACTCATACGTCTGCTATGGCAACACGCACATTGGTACCTGGACCTTCTGCTTGCTGCTGAAGTCAGTACCAATGGAGTTGCCCCCCTTATACAACCTCCTTTCTCAGTTTCACACCAAGATATATCACAGAGCAGTCCCATCTATGCAGCTTCATGCTTAGAGGTTATCTAGCATATCCTCACTCAAAGAAGTTTTTGGTAACGTGTGGCAAAAAAAATTGTCTAGGCACCTCAGGAAATCCTCCATCACTGCCTATCACTCAAAATGAGCCATCTTCTGTTGTTTGTGTTGTTGAAGGGTGTCCCTCCTCTCAGAGCCACTATTCCCCCTGATTACCAAGTTTTTATATCTCCAAGACGAAAAACTCTGCGCAGTCTCAGTAAAAATGTCTGCTCAGTCTCAGTGGTGAAAAGCTATCGTTCAGCCTTGAGCTATATCTTTAGAGTGAAAGTGGTTATTTCCTCTTTTGCAGAATTGTCTATGCTCATACGGACCTCTGAGTTACCTTGCCCTTAGGCAGAGATGAGAGACCTCCTTGGAATATGGTTAAGGTCCTCTGTTTTCTAAAGAAAGCTCCCTACAAAGCTGTTGAGTCGAGCTTCAGACTAAGACCTCACCCTCAAGACAGTCTTCCTCCTTGCTCTTGCTTCTGCTAAGAGAGTGAGTGAGCTTCATGGTGTCTCCTACGTCATCGCCTGTTCAAGGGGATGGGGACAAGTTACTCTGTTTCGTCCCTAATTTTATTGCAAAGACTCAAAATCCTGCTATGACAAACCTTAGGTTCAGGGCCTTCCGGATTGAGAGTCTACAGGCTGTAATCGATAATACAGATCAACTGTTACTTTATTTTGTGAGGGTGCTGAAGTGCTACCTCAAACGTACCAACAGTGCTTGCCCACATGTCAAGCAAGGGGCACAGTCAAGGTTGAATATTTCTTAGAACAAAATTTCCTCTAGGATCAGACAAGATATTGAACATACCACTGATCCATCACATCTCCGTCAAGGGAGACAACCCAGAAGACATGACGTTAGGGGCCTTAGCACGTTTTTAGCATTTAAGAGAAACTTCTGTGTCGCAGGTCTTACAAGCACTCATGTGGAAGTGCCAGATAACCTTCACTGCCCACTACCTGGAAGACGTGATATACAGGTCCCCTTACACGTTTTGTATAGGTCCTGTGGTGGCCACTCTACAAGTGGTATAGCTTTCTTGTTACTCGCAGGACAATTAGCAGTCAGTCGAAGCGGAGGTTATGGTTTCAGTCTGGGGTAATTGTAAAGGAATAACTGGCTTTCTTCCCCTCCCTTTGGGCACAGCAGCCAAGAACCCTACAAGCTGGCTTCCATTGACTGCAGGTATACTTCATCTCTGCTAAGTTACTTTATTATATATCTTGCTCTTATGTGCATATAAACTTCGTCTCATCCTCATTCTCTCAGCGAGGAGGAGTTTGTATTTAGGGGTTTCAGTGTTTATAAGTGAAACCTTATATTTCTCAAACCCTGCTCTGAGTGGTTTCCCACTCACTGACAACTACTATTATTCAGCCTTTTGCCATCTCGGGTGCTCATACCTATAGGTTCGTAAGGTGACCAGACTCCGCTCCCACACTTACTCTGCTTGGATGTGACAATCCCAGGTAAAGTGTATAGCCATAGAAACAGAATTCTACCCTCCTTTGGTGAGTCTCCATGTAAAGAACAAGAGTTTGTATTCATGTCGGAACAAATGACAAATTGGTGAGTAGTTTTTATTTTTCCTAACTATAAAAGCATACTTCTCTAGCCATCACCTTCCCCCAGTATGTTCTACAGCAGTCAAAAGTTCGAGTGAGTCTGGGAGCTGAGTTAGCGGGAGCTTCTCCCATTACTACCCCCCCCCCCCCCCTCAACCTGGGGGACTGGCTGCCCCCTTGCTTGGAATTTTCTTTTTTATTTGGCTGTGAACACCCAGCTAAGCTGAGTTACTCCTTGTAAAGAACTTCTGGTTTGTATAGTTAGGAAAATTACAAATTATTTGCAAACTTGTTATATTTAGGACCTTTAATTTCATGATAATCTGTTGTAAATTTGAAGTTATTTTCTTGGAAAAAAGTTGGAAGTGATAGATGAGACAGTAATTCGTAATTTCACTATTTAAAAAATCTTAGTGCATCATAATGAGGGAAAATTTGCTGATAGAGCAAAATTTAGTTATTTTTATAACATGAAAAGATTTATTTTCAGTTTTAAGCACAAATGAAAGTGTATATATTTGTCAACTTATATTTTTTTTTCTATTGATAGATTACCACCAAAAAAAATAAAGATTGATCTTTGTGGTCAGTTAAAACTATATACTGTAAACACACTACTTAAAGTGAAACACAAGGAAATTATTTGTTTATTTAGCTTGTATTTCCAGCCTTTCTCAAGATTCCCATTGAGGTTGAAAATCTTCTCATTCCAAAATTTTCCATATAAGGAAACATGATTCTAAGGACAAGGGTTCTGTGGTTTTCCCAAGCATCACTTATTACCATTAAACTCTACAGTAGATGGTCTCATTACTTTGCGACAGGCATAAGTGTATTGAAAGGAAAGAGAATGAGAAGCTTTTTAGTTTCTAGTGGTAAATGTTGATAAAACCGATCTTCCAAAGAGTAGCCATATGAATGAATATCAGGCAAGTATAAAATTAACAAATCTTATTAAAATGAAATTTTTATAAAGTTGTATTTGTTTGGCTTGCATTCAATATTGTATCTTATTCATACTTTGTTAGATGTATACTACAGTACTGTACTGTATTCAATGGGATTCTTTCAAGTTAGATTTTATAATATTGATTGAGATGATATTCCACTACAACAATTTAACTCTTTGAAGTGGAAGATAAGTAACTTGTTTGATTCAATAATAAATGCATAGGAAATTTTAATATCCTGCAGACTTTTTATTTATACTAACTATATTTTGGTCTCTTCGGTATTGTAATATAATAGTGTCTATAAATTTAAGAAATTAATCTCAAATGGTTTCATTTTCATTAAAAAAGTTGCAAATTGATATTCATTCTGAAGTTTAAGGTGGAAAGGAAGATGTTATTTCAGAACTCTAATTCAGAGCTGCCTAAATACAGTAAAATTCCTATTAAACATTGGCTCTGGTATTTATAAAGTGATATTGTTTCAGATAAGCCATTGTGTCAAGAGTTTCACTGATTTCACTTAGTTATGTCTTGAAAAGATACCGATTTGCACAATATATCGCGTATACCATATAGTTATTGCAAATAGAAACTACCGTATATAAACTTCATTAAAAAGAATAGGTTTTATGAAATCTGAAGTAATTTTTATATCTACATTTTATCTAAAGTAATACCTAAATTATTGTCAATTATTCTTCTGGTGCAAATAAGGTTTTTAATGTCTAAGAGTGGATATATGGATAGAAGTACCAAATAAATATTACAGTTGTCATAAAAGTTTTGAGAGGGAGGAAATAGGTTATTTGTATTTGAAGTACATAATATATTTTTTGTGAGAGATGTTGAAGTTTTGCTTCAATGATTACATCTGTTGTTTGTAGTATTCAAGTAATGTGAGAGGTGATAGAAAGTTCAGGTACTCCTCACTTAACAACATATTACAATATGTTAATGACCTCTTGAAATTATGATAACCGCTATCACGTTCAATATTTTACATCTTATGAAAATTTCAGCTTCTGAAATATACGTTCCGTTTACTCTCGACTTGTTTTTCATTTCCTAGATCTATTTTAACCAGATTCAGCATTTATAACATTAACTTCATTAAATTTAGTAACTAATGGTGCGTGCTTCATAACTTTACGTTGTGGCTGCCTTTCTTTAGGTGTAAATACTCTATCTCTCTTATTAAATGCACTTTAAGAGGATGTTGAATTACATGCCTTCATCTCTTATGATCCTTGTAAACTCTTAAAAAAAATGGATATTCCTCTTCATCAACTGCGATTCTTTTAGTTACTATACAATTCCATTTCTCTGCAATTTGAGGTGGCAATTTCTGTAACATGAGCTTAATTTCCTTGGGATCGTTAAGAACTGATTAGTACTTTATGATTCCCATGGTTGTTTTACAGCGTTCTAGGAAAAATAAAATTTTCTCAAACTTGAACCATCATTAATTGTAATCTTAGGCCAATCTTCAATCTTGTTTCTAAAGGCATCTGCAACAACAAATTCATTTTCAAACTTAT
Source organism: Palaemon carinicauda (assembly GCF_036898095.1). Classification (NCBI taxonomy): domain Eukaryota; kingdom Metazoa; phylum Arthropoda; class Malacostraca; order Decapoda; family Palaemonidae; genus Palaemon; species Palaemon carinicauda. Next base: position 51,506,746 of record NC_090745.1, on the reverse strand, counting down.
CATGAGATATCTTCCAAGCCTTGTCGAAAGCCTCTTGGGTGCCAAAAGAAATAAGATTATCAATGCCTCTTTTAGCCTTACCATCCGTATGTTTACCTAATCAGTAAATCTTTCAATAGCATCACCTGTTTTATTTTAAATTTATGTAATAAATGATGCCTTACTCTGAGGGTACTTCAACAAGTCTCTAGAAAATACCTCTGGCTCTTTGAAAGGTAAATTGTCTGTACGTTGCTTTTCTGATTTTTTGGGCTCAAGCCATGACGTCCTGATGGAAGGTTCCTTCAGTAGCTTCCTGAGGGTTTATATGACTACAGTAGATATTCCCAGAGAATTAAACTTAAGGTTTCACAGAATTTTAACTTCTGGCGCGAGTACCCATAAGGTTTCCCTTTAGGATATCGTATAATAACGAGACGTATGCTTGACACGCCACATAGATATCTGCACCCTACATAGCGTTTACGCTTCGAGGGGGAAGTGTGGCAAGTATAAGGAGGAGCCGTTACAAAACTCCTCCTGCGTTACTGGTACAGTACCTAGCGATGTAAACAAACGGCCGCCATAGCTGGCCGCCATCTTGGTTTACGTCACATCCGCGCGCTCCATTCCTGTTTCTGTAGCGTTCCTGAGCAGAGTGTTTTTTCCCAGTGTTCGCTATTTAATTGCATCATGTCGCAATCTTCAGCCTCGCCTTCTTCTGGAAAGTTTTGTATCATATTCTTGTATTGTGTAAATAAGCTCCAGCCGTAAAATAACGACTTTTTATCTTTAATTCTTGTGTTTTGTGGCTGAGCTGTGCCCCGACCGGAGGCGTCATGTTTCGACGCTGTTGCTCGCCTTGCATGCTTTATTTAGTAAGCCAGAGCAACCTTCCCGGTCTTAAAACTAATAACTTCATTAGTTATTTAGTCTTCATTGCTAGGAATTAGTTATATTATGTGTTAGTATTCATTTAGGTAACTATGTTAACCTACCCAATGCTAGACTGCTAGCCTAGTCCCTAGGCTCGATAGCCTAGTGTTCATGTTTACTTCTTGCATGATATAACAAGTGTTCCTAGTGTTATTTTATAAAATGAAGATATAGGCATTTATACAAACAAGATTCAGTGATTGCACAGATGTTATTTCACCTTCTAGAGAGTATACAATGGGTTTCGGTGATTTTGGTAGTCGTCTCCCTTGCCCCTAACCTAACGCTGGGGCTATTGTATACTCCCTTACCTCCCCAGTTACCTTTCCTAAGGTAATCTTCTCCCTCTGAGGTAGTCTAGGCTACATCCTACCCCTCCTTACCTCGATATGCTTTCGGGTAAGGTTAGCCTAGGATTTTTCCTACCCCACTCCTTGCCATAGTTCATGCGCTTTGAGTTTGGGACGGAACCTCAGAGTACCAGTCGTTCGCCCCCCATTAGGAGAATGTACTCTCCTTCGGGTCCCTGCTGGAGGGTGAAGGCGGTGAGGCTCTGCCCTTTCCCCTAGTCCACACTTGGTTGGGTTAAGTCCCGTCCTCCCTGTGGCCTAGCGACTTGTCCTCCCCCTGCCCTTCCTGGTCTAGGAGACTAGCTCACCTAGCCTAGGTTAGGCAGTCAGTGGGATTCTGCTTCCTTATAGTTTAGGACTGGACATTAGTGCTCTACCTACTTTGTGCTAACCTACCCTAGGCTGGAGAATGGACTCTTCCTACCTAGACAGGCTAGCCTTGAACAGAATCTCCCCCCCCCCTTGGGGGGTGTCGGTGGGAACTACGCTCCCCCCATACACCCCTTTCAGGACTCTCTCCCATCCCCCTCTATCCCTTTGGTGTTGGCTTAGCCTTCACACCCCTGTCTGCTGTCCTACAACTCCACCGAGTGCCGGTGGGTTGCCGGTTCGGCTCGGTCCTTTCGTTGGTTAGTTCATACTGCTATGCTGCCCGCATATAGTCGAACTATGGGCTTGCATTCGTCGGTCGGTCTGCCGGCGGGGACATCCCTTCTTAGAGTGTTCTTCGGCCCTCTCTTGGGCCGTCACTGGCAACATAGCCGACTGCCGGCTCTCTGCCGCCGGATGAAAAGTAGCACCCCTCCCTTTCATTTGAACACTTCTTCCGGAGGAAGATTGGATTGGGTACTGGGTATTACCCTTCCCTCTCTCTCCTCCTATCCTTTCCCTCTCTCTCTTAGTGCCGGTCCACTGCCGGCTCCAGCCGTCAGAATCTTCAGTGCCCTACCTGTCTCATTGAATGATGTCAGTGCCGGTTACCGTCGCCGGCTTGCCGGAGATCTTCCATCACCCAAGGTGTCACCCTCTCTCTCTGCCACAGACTGATGGCTGGGAAGGGCCCATCCTTGATGGGGACCTGCCGGCGCCAGTTGAGCCTCCGGCATGCCGCCAGGCTGCCGGCGCCACCAATCATGGCGTTACAGTGGACAGTCACTCCTCCCTCCTGCCGGCCCTGTACCGGCAGCTAATATTGTGCAGCTATGGATAATAGCCAGTACTCCTATGGTATAGTTATACTCTAGACTGAAAACTATTATGTATAGTTGTACAGTAAAAAATTCCAGCATATTCTGCGCTTCCATGTGCAGTCTCTTGCCGGAACCTAATCTGATATGGGGGCTTAGCTTATCCCCCTTTTTTTTCTTATACACTGAATGAATTCAGCTTCCCCCTCTTACTGTACCTAATTCCCTAGAGGAAGCCTAAGCTTGGCTTATCCAGCACGGATGTTCTTCTTCCTCCTAGGGCCCATGTCGGTTCTCTTGAATTAGTTACAGTATGGGGTCGCGGCAATTGGCTGGGCGGGATGCGCAAATATGTGTCTTTCCTACCTCCTTTCCGGCTTACCTATCCTAAGCCTATACACACTGGAATCTTATAAGTTTACTAACATATTCTAATCTAAGATTAATGTAGGTCATGTTTGTATTGACTTCCTAATACTCATTTCCTCTTTCTTTTACAGGAGGAGTGCCGGACCCACGCCAGCTGTTCCCTCACGAAGGGGAACCTTCGCTATTGGGATCCGCAGGCCTGTAACGTCTGCAAGGGTCTGCTTGATGAGGCGTTTGACAGCCCTCTGTCAGCAGAGGCTAGGGATAACGCCCGAGAGAAACTGCGGAAGTGGGTGCGCAGGTTTCAGAAGAACTCCACGGGGCCCTATCTCCCAAGCGAGAAGATGAGAGCCATGCTCTTCCCTAAGGCATCTGCTGATGCTGTTATCCCTAAGAATGAGATCCCCTGCGTCCAACTAATGGTCGAACCGGATTTTGCGGCCGCTCTCCAAGATTGTCATCTCGACGAGGTGGAGAGGATGTCGAACGTGTCCGAAAATACGGAAAGGACCCTCATGACGGAGGGTCAAGAAGAGGAAGAGGATCAGGTGGAGACCCGATTCTGAGTACGAGGTCGCCCGTGTGCCCTCCGTGACTTCCGTCGTGGTCTCTAAACCCGTCCCCTCTACATCTGCCACCCCAATACCTGTGGTACCGGGCACCCAGGATATCATCCAAGCTCTGGTGGCATTCCTGGACGAGAAGTTCCGCAAGGCGCATGCGGACCTCAAGAGGGAGCTTCTGACCTTGAAAAAGCAGCCTAAGAAGATCTCCGTCAAGGATCTTCCCCCCTGTTCAGTGACCAATCCCTGGAAGCATGCAAAACACATGCCAATCACGACCGGACACATCTTCATCGATGATAAGCTAGGTGCCGTCCCTCTCGAAGAGGTGGAGTTCTACCCTAGCTTCGACGCCTACCCGGACTGTTACATCCGTCTCAAGTCCGAACCAGTTTCCAAGGAGGAGATCGAGCCGAAGGAGGTCAGTGTTTGACCACGCCAAGGATCAAGCTATGCTGGCTGACTGCCTCAAGAGCAGAGGATATACCAACTCCAAGATGCCGGCTTTGAGCAAGAAGCACCCGTCTTTTCTTGCTCCTCCCACCATGGTGTTTCCCTTCGCGGAAAAGGTCCTGAATTCCGTGTTGAAGGCGGTGGAGGAAGGAAAACCCTGCCCGACATTGGAGGAATGTAGGCCTCTCTCCCTCGCCCTACCTCCCGATGATAAAAGCTGGAAGGACATCCATCTTACCTTCACGGTTAGAAAGCTGGAGGCTAACGTCGCTGGACGTCAGTTTAATGAAGACTTCCCCAAGCTAACCGACTACCACTTGCGTCGGGAACAGGACACGAAAGAGAGGCTGGCCGCCTCTCTGTCTCTTCAAGTACAATTTGAGACAATGGCTGGGGACATTCGGGTCCCAGGCTACTACATGGTTCTTGCAAAGACCCACCTTGCAACCTTGCTGAAGGACTTGTACAGCTTCATCAAGGCCCGAAGAGCCTGTAGAGAGTTCGTGTTTGCGGACGCCACCGTTAAACACGAACCCCGGAAACTGATTTCCTCCAACATCTGGGGCAAAGCCGCCACTGGGAATTGGAACCTTCTCAATAAGTGGGTCATGTCCCGAAAGAGGAAATCTTCTCAGGATGAGGGTCCACAGCCTAAGAAGAAGTCCAACAATCCCCGACCCCAGCAGCGTCAGGCCAAACGCCAGTTTCCGGCACCCACTACTCCCCAGCTAATGGCTCAACCACAGCAGACATTTTAGCTGGTCCCTCAGCCGGTGGTGGCCCAGTCACCAGTTTTTACCCCTGCCTATGAAAGGCAATCCACTACCTTTCGCCCCAAAGGTAGAGGCTCCGGCAGAGACTCCTCTCGACGTCCATCCAGAGGGAGAGGAGGAAGGGGAGCAAGCGGCCGAGGTGGTAAACCCTCGGGAAACCAGAAGCAATGAAGTGCTTCCGGTGGAAGGAAGACTCCGCCACTTCCAGGATCGTTGGATCTTCGATCCTTGGGCCCACAGCATCGTCAAGAAGGGACGAGGATGGAGCTGGATTAAACCACCTCCAGTCTTCCACCAATTCTTCCAACCCTCAACCCCCATCCTGGAAGAATAAGTCCGATAACTCTTGAACAAGAAGGTGATCAAGAGGGTAAAGTCCACTAGGTTCCAGGGAAGACTGTTTTGTGTTCCCAAGAAAGACTCAGACAAACTCAGAGTCATTCTGGACTTGTCCCCTCACAACAAGTTCATTGCAAATAACAAATTCAATATGCTGACTCTTCAACAGATAAGAGCCCTACTACCTCACAAGGCTTACACTAGACCTGGTGGACGCATATTGTCACATTCCAATGAATCACCAGGCTTCCTCCTACCTAGGATTCAAGCTTCAAAGAAGACAATACGCCTTCAGGGCTATGCACTTCGGACTCAACTTGGCCCCAAGAACCTTCACGAAGCTCGCTGACACGATCGTCCAACAGCTACTTCTTCAAGGCGTCCAGGTGATGGCTTACCTAGACGATTGGCTGGTTTGGGCGACATCGTCAGAAGAATGCTCGCGTGCCTGCAGAAAGGTGACCCAGTTCCTGGAACATCTGGGTTTCAAAATCAACACCAAAAAGTCTCGACTGTCTCCAGCTCAGAAGTTTCAATGGTTGGGAATCCATTGGAACCTTCAGTCACACCGTCTTTCCATCCCTCTGAAGAAAGAAATAGAAGGAAATAGCAGGATCTGTCAAGAGACTTCTAAAATCCAAAGGGATTTCAAGACAACAACAGGAATGAGTGCTCGGCTCCCTCCAGTTCGCCTCAGTGACAAACCCAGTGCTACGAGCACAGCTAAAAGATGCATCGTGAGTCTGGAGACGAAACGCATCCATCGCTCGAAGAGATCTCAAGAGACCTCTACCAACCAGGCTTCGCTCACTCCTCAAGCCATGGTCGGAGGCAAAGACCCTGAAAAGATCAGTTCCTCTCCAACCACCACCTCCATCGGTCATCATCCACACGGATGCCTCGCTAGAAGGATGGGGAGGCCGTTCCCACCAGTGACAAGTTCAAGGAACATGGTCTCCCCTATTCAAGACGTTTCACATCAACATCTTGGAGGCCATGGCGGTTTTTCTCACTCTGAAGAAACTCTCTCCTCTTCCTTCGATCCACATCCGTCTAACTCTGGACAGCGCCGTTGTGGTCAGATGTCTCAACCGTCAGGGCTCCTGATCGCCCCAACTCAACCAGGTGCTGTTACCCATCTTCCTCCTAGCAGAGAGGAAGAGATGGCACCTCTCAGCAGTTCACCTACAAGGATTCTGCAATGTGACGGCGGACCCTCTATCGAGGACAAGCCCCATAGAGTTGGAATGGTCCGTAGACGCAAGATCATTCTCCTTCCTCTCCTGTCAAGTCCCGGAACTGCAGATCGACCTCTTCGCGACGAGCGACAATAACCAACTTCCTCTGTACGTGACTCCATACAAGGACCCCAAAGCGGAAGCGGTGGACGCCATGTCCCTGGATTGGAACAGATGGTCCAAGATTTACTTGTTCCCTCCACCCGACCTTCTGCTGAAAGTCCTCTCCAAACTGAGAACCTTCAAGGGAACAGCAGCCCTAGTGTCTCCCAAGTGGCCCCAGAGCAACTGGTTCCCTCTAGTCCTGGAGCTAAAACCCAAGCTGATCCCTCTGCCGGACCAGTTCTCTCCCAGCAGGTTCAGAAGTCCACTGTCTTCGCGTCATCAAAGAAAACCAGAGACCTTCATCTCATGATTTTCTCTCCCTAGCCGTGAAGAAAAGGTTTGGAATCTCGAAGATATGTTTAGACTTCCTAGAGGAATACAAAACAAAGTCTACCAAAGGCAATATGATTCATCCTGGAAGAAGTGGGTGTCTTCCGTCAAGGCAAAAAATCCTACGGAAATAACCATAGATTTCTGTATGTCCTTCTTCATTCACCTTTATGGACAAGGCTTAGCAGCCAATACGATTTCCACTTGTAAATCGGCCTTGACAAGACCACTACTGTATGCCCTCCAGATAGACCTGTCCAACGACATCTTTAACAAACTTCCGAAGGCATGTGCTAGACTCCGTCCTGCACCTCCACCAAGACCCATCTCCTGGTTTCTGGATAAGGTACTCCATTTTGCCTCTAGCCTGGAAAAGGAATCTTGCCCTCTGAAAGACTTCACTCAAAAAGTTATTTTCCTTTTTGCTCTCACCTCGGGAGCACGAGTCAGTAAAATAGTGGCTTTATCTAGAGAAGAGGGCCAGATACAGTTTGCCGAAACAGGGGAACTTACCCTCTTTCCTGACCCAACGTTTCTCGCTAAGAATGAACTCCATACTAAGAGGTGGGGCCCATGGAGAATCTGCCCTCTGAAGGAAGATTTCTCTCTATGCCCTGTAGAGAGTCTAAAGGTCTATCTTCTAAGAACTTCAGACTTTGGCGGAGGACAACTCTTTAAAGGAGAAACATCGGAATCTGATTTGTCACTTAAACAACTAAGGGCGAAAATCACTTACTTTATTCGCAGAGCTGATCCTTACAGTACACCCGCAGGTCATGATCCTAGAAAAGTCGCCTCTTCCCTAAATTTCTTCCTAGGAATGGATTTCGAAAGCCTTCAATCTTTCACAGGCTGGAAATCCTTAAGAGTGTTCTTTAAACACTATGTGAAGCAGGTGCACGAAGTCAAAAGATTCGTGGTAGCCGCAGGTAGTGTATTGAAACCTGCTGCTTAGTGCTGTGTAGGACAGTGAGTTATTTCGGGACTAACTCAACCGGTTCCTGTGTTGACCCTAGTGCAATACATAGTGATTTTAAGTGCCACTTAGTGGCACGAAAGACTGTTCTTCTACAAGGTGAAGTAACATAGACTTGAACACGTGTGCCACATGTTTATTTGGACATGAAGTGTATTGTGACTTAAAAGAATTTTAGTTCCTCTGGAATCCATGTGTGTAATGGCAAGTTTTAAATATTTAACTTAGCCTGTGAATATATAATAGCTGCAACTCTGTTGCTCGACAGACACATACAATAAAAACTCGCCAGCGATTGCTATACAGGTTGCGGGTGTGCCCACCAGCGCCAACTGTCGGCCAGATACCACTCTCGATGTAAACAAAGACTCAATTTCTTCTCTGTCGACGTGTCGACAAGACGTACTTTTACTCGCTGTAGAACCTGGAGTTTTTCCCATCATATTTGGTGAAGTACTTTAATTTGGTTTGAGCTTTCGCAGTGCAGGTGTTTTATCTTCATCTTAAATCTTGAACTAGTTTTTGGATAGATTTAATTTTTTGATGACAAAGAGAGTATGGACTTTCTTTGACTTTTAAATGGCCGACCCTTCCCTTAGACGGAAGTGTGTTTAGGCTTTTAGCAATTATCTTATCACGTTATAAATTAATTATAGATTTTCCTCTATATATTTTATATCTCACCGCCTTTATTAGGCCTCTTCGATTAACTTTCCATTTATAATAAACATAAAAATAAATTTTAATGATTTGTTTATATGCGACTTTCCTGAGAGTAGGCGGTCCTAACTTGGAAACTGAAGTTAAACAACGTTGAGCCCTTTCAATCGTATAGCTTTTAAAGAGCTAATGATTTAAAACTTTTTAAATGAATATTTTTTAATAGATATTTTATGAAAGATTTTCTTTGAATAGTCTTCGTACTGTTTCAAAGATGAACTAACGTTTAGTTTATTTATGCTACGCAGTTTGCGCTCTATCGTTACGATAGAGAGAGAGAGTATCACGGTTTCACTTTGCAGAAAGAGTAAATCGATTCTGACGTTTTGTTCATTCTTCTTTCAAAGCTTAAATGTTTTAAATTATATTTTAAAGGAACTTTTTAATTGAAAAACCTTTCAGTTTTTTTCCTTTGGTCAAATAACATGTTTTTTTGACGAAACGTAAGTGGGCTCTTCTCTTAGGTGCGTAATCAAGAGAGAGATAGAGACGGAGGGAGAGAGAGGGGAGAAAACGTTCCGTTCAAGCGGGTAACGTTGTTCTCGAGTTACTCTCGTCCCTAGTCTCTGCACGGGGAGAAAGGATAAAACGTGTTTAGTTTTTTATTCTCGTCCCCAGGCAATGTACGGTGAGAGATTGAAAACGTAGTTTTGAATGAACTAGTGTTTAGTCTCTTCCCCATCCACTGAATTTTTTATCTTAAAATATGTTTACTGTTTTTTGCTGGTATTAATGTGCTTGCATTATACGACTGATTTCGCTATTACTATCTTTTGATGAGGTTAGAATTGCATGCTTCAGGTAGAAATCAGTAAAAGTTTCGATTTCAGTGAAATAAGTGCTAAACAGAAAATCGTAGTGATAAAGTGATATTGCGCAAAGTGTTATCAGTGTTGCGACCGAGGGTTCGTCTGTTCGTGCCTGTCGTTCGCCTAGTCCGGGACCTCTTGCAAGCTCCCAAGCCCAGGGGAGAAGTAATGTCGTACGACTTATGGGTTCGAGAGGCCTTGATCAGCGAACAGACGTTCCCTCTATGGTATCGGGTGTATCTTACCAAGATCACCCCTACCATAAGGCGAGAGAGACGTTTTTCTCCTCGTCATCCGAAGGCTTTTCGCATAAGAAACCTGAAACAAGGTTTCGAGGCCCTTAAGCGAAAGTCAGTCCTTTCAGGACAGGTCCAGCGTCCTGGTTGTAGCCATTAGGACAGCTCTGACCCTATGCAGTCATCGGAAGACTGCTCGCCGCCTAACAAAAGCGTAACACAGACTCCGAGAGTCTTTTTGTTGGCAAGGTTTTGCGGTCACAGACGTTACCCTCGTCTCTTACCGCAACCTTTTCCGTTGATCCTAAATGGGTTGTACGGCAAGACATGCAGAATAAGCTTGCCTCCCTTATGGAAGACTATTCTGCCGATTAGTCCGTTGAGCCTAGCCGTTTATCTCATCGAGATCCTGGCTTTCAGCCAACCTAACGTTCCTTTGTGCGTCCTGTTGACGTTGGCGTAGCTAAGTCACGTCAATCAGGTTGTTTAGAACCACACTCGATGCGGTCTCGTGTGGATTTTCAGCCACATTTGGACGTTAGGCCACTTGCTGATGCTCCTGTTGACGTTCAGGACGTTCGCTAACAATCGGAGTTGACTTGTTTTGACGCTGTGCGTCAACCTCCGCATTCTAGAGTTGTTTTGACTGCTCAGTCTAGGCGGTCAAAGCAGTCTCGAGTGGACGCTGTGCGTCCTCACGCACCTGTTGTTGTTGACAGTTCACAGACTGTCAAGCAGTTACATGACGTTGCGTCCTGGTCTCTCGCACCTGTTGTTGTTGACAGTTCACAGACTGTCAAGCAGTTACATGACGTTGCGTCCTGGTCCGCTACTAATGCACCAGTGCGTGTGGACTCTGCTTGTAAAGCATTGCCACTACGGTAGGTCTCTCCCTTGCTTGAGACTCAGCTATTATCGGACAAGGTTCCTTTAGATGAGGAAGTTGCTGTTCCCCCTCCTACTGATATTCCCTTGAGGACTCTGTCAGACGGAGAGGAGCCTAAAGCTGCTTAGCCCTCTATGGACTTTAAATAAATCATGCTGATTTTTAAGGATCTTTGTCCGGATCTTTTTGTAACTGCTGCTCCTCGTTCGCCTAAACGTCAGAGCTTACACTAGGCCTAGCTACTTCGAAGCCGTTGTTTTATAAGCTAGTGCTCTCTTGCTCTCCTAGAGAGCTTTACGTTTGCTAGGCGACTGGTTTATCACCAGGAGGAGTTTGGGGGATACAGCCTTTGCTTTCCCTTCTTTTAAACTGGCTTATAGAGCGAGAGTCTGATATGACACGAGAGAAGTTCTCGGCTTGGGAGTTCCTGCCTCTGCCCAGATAGACTAATCAAATCTCGTAGACTCTCCCTGGTGCCTGGCCAGGAGACGCTCCTAGATTTTACAGGTCAACTTCACAGCTGTTTTCGAGCCTTTGAAGTTTTACTGTACAATTATGTCATGCATAAACAAGGCTTTCAGGGATGGCTCCAATGATCTGACAGCCACGTTCTCTGCAGGGACAAGTCCCTCAGGGATGGCTCCATGATTTGGCAGCCATGTTCACTGCAGGAGTACGTAAGAGGCAAGTGCGCTCAATGTATTCATTGTCAAGACAAACTTCACGATGAAGTCTACCAGGCTGTCTTGACAGCATTTATGGAAGGCGACTGGATGGTCTCTCTCGACCTTCAGGAGGCATACTTCCACATTCCTATACACCCGGATTCCCAACCGTTTCTGAGGTTTGTTTACAGGAATGTGGGGTACAGTACCAGTTTCGAGCTATCGGAGATCAGAGCCTCCCTGTACTTGGACGACTGGCTTCTCAGAGCCTCTTCCAGTCATCGCTGTCTGAAGGATCTCAATTGGACTCTAGATCTGACCAAGGAATTGGGACTCCTAGTCAATTTGGAAAAGTCACAGATGGTCCCATCCCAAACTATTCTGTATTTAGGGATGGAGATTCACAGTCAAGTTTTTCGGGCTTTTCCGTCGGCCCCCAGAATAGATCAAGCCCTGCTCTCCATCCAGAAGATGCTGAAGAAAAAACGCTGCTCAGTCAGGCTGTAGATGAGTCTGGTAGGGACGCTGTCATCCCTGGAGCAATTTGTCTCGCTAGGAAGGCTACACCTCCGTCCTCTTCAATTCCATCTGGCTTTTCACTGGAAAAAGGACAAGACGCTAGAGGCGGTCTCGATCCCGATTTCCGAAAAGATAAAGTCTTGTCTGACTTGGTGGAAGGACAATATCAGCCTACGAGAGGGTCTTCCCCTGGCAGTTCAGATACCCAACCACGTTCTCTTCTCGGACGCATCGGACTTGGGCTGGGGCGCGACGCTGGACGGTCGGGAATGCTCAGGTCTGTGGAACTCGAGTCAGAGGAGCATGCATATCAACAGCAAGGAGCTTTTGGCGGTTCATCTGGCCTTGATAAGCTTCGAGAATCTCCTTCGAGGCAAGGTGGTGGAGGTAAACTCGGACAACACCACGGCCTTGGCGTACATTTCCAAACAGGGAGGTACCCACTCACTGACTTTGTACGAGATCGCAAGGGACCTGCTCATCTGGTCAAAAGATCGAGGCATCTCCCTAGTAACGAGGTTCATCCAGGGTGACTTGAACGTCCTAGCAGATTGTGTCAGTCGGAAAGGTCAAGTAATTCCAACCGAATGGACCCTCCACAAGGATGTGTGCAAGAGACTTTGGACGACTTGGGGTCAACCCACCATAGATCTCTTTGCAACCTCGCTGACCAAGAGGCTTCCAATCTATTGCTCTCCAGTCCCGGACCCAGCAGCAATACATATAGATGCCTTCCTCCTAGATTGGTCACATCTAGATCTTTACGCATTCCCACCATTCAAGATTGTCAACAAGGTACTGCAGAAATTTGCCTCTCACGAAGGGACAAGGTTGATGTTAGTTGCTCCCCTCTGGCCCGCGAGAGAATGGTTCACCGAGGTACTTCGATGGCTAGTAGACGTTCCCAGAAGTCTTCCTCTAAGAGTAGACCTTCTACGTCAGCCACACGTAAAGAAGGTACACCAAAGCCTCCACGCTCTTCGTCTGTCTGCCTTCAGACTATCGAAAGACTCTCGAGAGCTAGAGGCTTTTCGAAGGAGGCAGCCAGTGCGATTGCTAGAGCAAGAAGAACGTCTACCATTAGAGTCTACCAATCGAAGTGGGAAGTCTTCCGAGACTGGTGCAAGTCAGTTTCCGTATCCTCGACCAGTACCTCTGTAGCCCAAATAGCTGATTTTCTCTTATACCTGAGAAAAGTACGATCCCTTTCAGCTCCTACTATCAAGGGCTACAGAAGCATGTTGGCCTCGGTCTTCCGGCATAGAGGCTTAGATCTTTCCAACAATAAAGATCTGCAAGACCTCCTTAAGTCTTTCGAGACCTCTAAGGAGCGTCGTTTGGCTACTCCTGGGTGGAATTTAGACGTGGTCCTAAGATTCCTCATATTAGACAGGTTTGAGCCTTTACAGTCAGCCTCCCTGAAAGATCTCACTCTTAAGACTCTTTTCCTGGTATGCTTAGCCTCGGCTAAAAGAGTCAGTGAGCTTCATGCCTTCAGCAAGAACATCGGGTTTTCGTCAGAAAAAGCTACTTGTTCTCTGCAACTTGGTTTCCTAGCCAAAAATGAGCCACCTTCTCGTCCTTGGCCTAAATCTTTCGATATTCCTAGCTTATCGGAGATCGTAGGCAATGAACTAGAAAGAGTCTTATGCCCTGTTAGAGCTCTTAAGTTCTACTTAGCTCGTATTAAACCTTTACGAGGCCAATCTGAAACGTTATGGTGTTCGGTTAAGAAACCATCCTTGCCTATGTCAAAGAATGCTTTGTCATATTTTATCAGATTGTTAATACGAGAAGCTCATTCACACTTGAGTGAGGAAGACCGATCTTTGCTTAAGGTTAAGACGCACGAGGTTAGAGCTGTAGCAACTTCCGTGGCCTTTAAGCAAAATAGATCTCTGCAAAGTATCATGGACGCAACCTATTGGAGAAGCAAGTCAGTGTTCGCGTCATTTTACTTGAAAGATGTCCAGTCTCTTTACGAGAACTGCTACACACTGGGACCATTCGTAGCAGCGAGTGCAGTAGTGGGTGAGGGCTCAACCACTACAATTCCCTAATTCCATACCCTTTTAATCTGTCTCTTGAAATGTTTTAATGTTGTTTTTATGGGTTGTCCGGAAGGCTAAGAAGCCTTTCGCATCCTGGTTGATTTGGCGGGTGGTCAAAGTCATTTCTTGAGAGCGCCCAGATTAGGGGTTTGATGAGGTCCTGTTGTATGGGTTGCAGCCCTTGATACTTCAGCTCCTGGGGGTCTGTCAGCATCCTAAGAGGATCGCTGGGCTCCGTAAGGAAGACGTACTTACAAGGCAGAGTAATCGTCTAAGTCGACTTCCTTACCAGGTACCTATTTATTTTGGTTTTGTTATATTGATAACTGCCAAAATGAAATAAAAAACTCTTAGCTTATACGATGTAAACATATTTAACTCTGGTCTCTACCCACCTCCTTGGGTGTGAATCAGCTATTATATATTCACCGGCTAAGTTAAATATTTAAAAATGATATTTTAATTATAAAATAAATTTTTGAATATACTTACCCGGTGAATATATAAATTAAACGACCCTCCCTTCCTCCCCAATAGAGACGCAGTGGGATGAGAAGAAATTGAGTCTTTGTTTACATCGAGAGTGGTATCTGGCCGACAGTTGGCGCTGGTGGGCACACCCGCAACCTGTATAGCGATCGCGTGCGAGTTTTTATTGTATGTGTCTGTCGAGCAACAGAGTTGCAGCTATTATATATTCACCGGGTAAGTATATTCAAAAATTTATTTTATAATTAAATTATCATTTTTCCTTTTCAGATTCCACACCCTTGTCTTATGTAGTCCTCAGTCTATATTTATTAATCAATAATTTTATTGTAAATTATTTATCTTATTTCATATTATCGCGAATATTTTCTTGAATAAAATAGAATTTTCGCTACCATATGCGTCTTATTTCGCCCCTCTATATGAAATACACTACTGTTACTGAGTTTTATTTGCCCCTATTTTAACCTTTATTATAATTCATGTTATAATATTGCTCCTGTCTGATATAAGCTCACCTAAGAAAAGTGAAATATTTGTTCCTACACAAGTACTTAACTTTCCTGATCTGTCTACGAGACCGACAAGATCCTCATCTACAGGTGAGTTTGTCTTCATCAGGATACTTCGAGATGTTCCTATCGTCCGAACAGGACTTCCCTGCCAGGGGGGCAGGAAGCCATGTCATAGTTTATGCCATTGGTAGTGACATGTAACGAAGATGTCACAGTCTCTAAGGTCATCAGACCAAAGGAATATTGTTTGAAGTAGAAGGCACTACTGAAACGGGGAAAATCCACGATACACTAATTCTCTGGTACACTTCCATCAGGACGTCATGGCTTGAGCCCAAAAAACGGATTTTGAGTGAAGCGAAAAATCTATTTTTGGGTGAGATAGCCATGACGTCCTGATGGACCCGCCCTCGTTCTCTATTCTGGCCCATCAGGCCCCTCCCTCTCTTATTGTATCATGGAGGCTGACAGATACGCTAGATAGAATCAGGAATGAAGCGCGGCCAGCTATGGCGGCCGTTTGTTTACATCGCTAGGAACCATAACAGTAACGCAGGAGGAAAGTTTTGTAACGGCTCCTCCTGATACTTGCCACACTTCCCCTCAAAGCGTAAACGCTATGTGGGGTGCAGATAGTTATGTGGCGTGTCAAGCATACGTTCCCTGTTATTATAGGATATCCTAAAGGGAAACCTTATCGGTACTCTCGCCAGAAGTTAGAATTCTGTGAAACCTTTAGTTTAATTCTCTGGGAATATCTACTGTAGTCATATATACCCTCAGGAAGCTACTGATGGAACCTTCCATCAGGACGTCATGGCTATCTCACCCAAAAATAGATTTTTCGCTTCGCTCAAAATCCGTTAATTGTGCCTTCCTTTTATCTAAATCTATGTCTGTATTATCCAAACCTTCTAAGGAAAGGGATTTTTGTGCAATGGAACCTGACAAGGAATGATTTGTGACTCTGCTACCCTGAAGATATCTGTGCAAGAGACCTGCGGGTTGATTACTTTCACCCAACAGGAAACTCAAGCATGACTGAATCTATTGCATTCTCTCTCTCTCTAAAGTTTTATTAACTGCACCCCTCTCAGCATTAGTGGCTTCAATTTCTTTATCAATTTCTAATTTCTTTAAATCTGCTCGAGCCCTTATGTCATGGTATTTTCTTTCTGCTCCAAAACTAGCTAGTTTTGTGCTTAGTTATCTTATCTTACATAAAAATACACGAGGATTTACTTACACTTGTACAATGTGACCTCCTAGATGAAGATTTAATTTTCGAGAGAATTATTTGACATTCTATCTAATTGTTCATGCTTAACTTTTTCTTTTAACATTGATAGCCTGGTCTGACTTTTATATCATATACCCTGGTAATTATACTCTAAACTCTGTATAATGTCAACCTCTGGCCTTTCTGAATCTTTTAAGTAGGAAAAAGTCATGGTAATGTTATTTAATTCTATTTGAAGCATTCTTGCAACTTCTTTTATTAGGTCTATATTATAATCATTTTGAGAACGTGCCAAATCTGCTTCCTTATTTATTGTGCACAAGACTCTATTGTTTTTGTTTTTAAGTTCATCAACCAGACGATCTGAATTATACTTCTTACCATTTTCGGATTGCAATCTCACTCTCTTACCAGTGGTGAAAATTGGCCTAGGCTTAGGTCTAGATAAATGCAATATTTACTCTTTGTCTTGGCTTAGATGTTGATCTTCATGTTTCTCTTGTTCAGTAAGCTCCATTTTGTCTTCATTTGCAGATTATCCAAGTAGTCTTCTATGTAGATAAGCTTAGGCTCCTATTCTTGGGGTCATCACTCATCCAAAATTGTGTTATTGTGTCAGTGACTCATTAGATATATTTTCTTTTCAACTCCATCATGTGTTGAATTTTCAAATTAGGTTAAATAACATTCCATGGTCTTTTATATCATATATTATAACCATGAGCAATAGATTGATATAATTAAAAAGCAAAAGAGAATATTCTTAGGCTAATGCCTTTAGAGCTCTAATATCATGCAAAACTAATACTGTATAATGCCATTGGGAATGACAAAAGAAAAAAAATTGAGTAAAAAAAAATGGGTTTTGACATAGGAAAAATCTATTTTTGGGTGAGATAGCCGTGTCGTTCTGATAGAAGTTCCTCTAGGCAGCTTTCTACTTGGGATATTTCCTGTGAGTGATATACCAGAGAATTTTACCTGTAGTAGTATCACAGGGGCCTCACACTGAGACTTGGGAGGGGATAAAAAGTAACGGGCGGGTCCATCAGGACGACATGGCTATCTCACCACATCGCCCTAATGGAAGTGTACGAGAGAATTAACATTCTCAGTTGGGGCAATTTAGATTTTTAACCCATATGTGCTCTTAGTCACTTCAATAATTATAGAAAAATGAAATTCCAACTATGAATAGTGTTTTTTACTATCGTTTGTTTACACTTCCGAATATAGCAATTTGGGACAACAGCCTTAGGCTATCAACGGACTATGCAGGTTTTTGTAAACTGCATCGTAACAAAAGATTACCATCAGAGTCTCACTCACTGTGAGAAAATATCTTTGCTTGAAACCAATTTACCAAACAATAGTCAGTAAAAAAAAGGGGGTTGCTTTAATATGAAGGGACACTACTTTTTATTTAGGTACAGTAGGTCCATATAAAGAAAACGCCAAAAGAATGATAATCTTTTATTTCCAAAAGCATATAAATGTAACAAGAATTGGTGGAACAATATTTAAATTTTTTTGTGTGCTGAAAACAAGAGATGTTTAACCCCCAGAAACATCTAGTAGAGTAATATAATAAAATCATCCCATGAAAAAGAAAAGAATATCACCTTTGACACTTCCTTATACATATACTTTTTTGGGCTCAAGCCATGTCGTCCTGATGGAAGGTTCCTTCAGTAGCTTCCTAGGGTATATTTAACTACAGTAGATATTCCCAGAGAATTAAACTAAAGGTTATCACAGAATTCTAACTTCTGGTGCGAGTACCCTAAAGGTTTCCCTCTAGGTCTAGGATATCGTATATCAACAGGGGACGCATGTATTAACACGCCACATAGCTATCTGCACCCCATATAGAGTTAACACTTCGATATGGGAATGTGCTGAGTAACTGAGGAGCCGTTCCAAAGTTACTCTCATCCATGGCTACTTTTGGTACTCGATACGTAAACAAACGGGCGCCATTGCTAAATAACGTCACGTCCGTCCCCATCCTTTCCCCTGTAGCTCCTACGCTAAGTCGGATTTTTCCCAAGTGCCTCTTTATCTGCTTACATCACCGTTATGTCGCAGCCTTCAGCCTCGCCTTCATCTGGAAAGTTGAGTACCAGGTCCTAGTATTGTTTTAATAAGCTCTGGCCGTAAAGTAACTTCTATTTTTCGTAAAATATTGTGTTTTGTGGCAGAGCTGTGCCGATACCGGACGCGCCATAACGGCGTCGCTGTTCATGTTGCATGCTTTATTTAGTTAGCCAGAACAGCCTTCTCCGGTCCTTTAACTAATTAATATTATTAGTTATTTAGTCTTCATAGCTAGGAAATCATTATATCGTGTTTTAGCGCTCGTTAGACAACGGTCGTTGACCGACCCCATACTAGATCGCTAGCCTAGCCCCTAGGCTTGACAGCCTAGTGCTCATTTTACTGCATGATATATATAAGTGTTCCTAAGTTAAGTTATGAAGATTTAGGCATTGTTAAACATACTAGTTACTGTGATGTAAGTGTTTTCGCCTTCGGGGACCATACAAGGGACTGAGTTGGTTTGTTTACCAACCCCCTCCTAACCTTAAGTAGGAACCCTTGTATGCTTCCTATTCCCCTTACCTACGGGTAATTCCCTCTGGGTAACCTTGCTTCTCCCTTATTCTATAATAGGGAGAATCTTGTCTTCATCCAGAGTATTTATCGCTTCTCAGCCTACCCTAAGGGAATGAACCCCCCTTAGGGTCATGCCTGAGACCTTAGGAAGGGCTCTGCCCTTCCCCAGTTGCACTTGGTTGGGTTACTCCTTCCTCCCTGCAACTAGTGATGTGTCTTTCCAGGCCTTCCTAGCCTAGAAGTTGGTCCTACTAATCTAGGTTAAGCTCTGTGGTAGATTCTGCCTTATTATAGTTTAGGACAGTACATCAGTACTGTACCTGATCTGTGCTACCTATCTAGGTTAGGGAGTGTTTTCCCTTGCCTTGGTGGCCTCTCTCATACAGAGTCTACCTACTTAAGAAAGACCCCTACTTCCCCCTCCCCACTCTATCCATTTGGTGTAGGCCTGCCTACACACCCCTGTCCTCGGTCCTACAACTCCTCCCTTGGGTGGAGTGGTAGGGCTAGTCTTGTTCTTCTGCTGAGCTGGCCGCTCTGGTACACATACCCTTCATAGCGTTCTATAAGGGTGGTTGCCGGCGGAGGATTCCCCCTCTTTGAGTGCTCTCTATCCCTCCCTTGGGTTACCTCAGGCTCCCGGCCATCTGCCGGCCCACTGCCGCCGGGGGTATAGCATATTACCCCTCCCTTCCCTCCTTACCTTTCTCTCTCTCTATCATGGTGCCGGTCCCTTGCCGCCTCTACTGCCGGCGACAGCCGCCACTACCTCAGGTGACCTCTGTTCATAAGATACCTCCCCTCTACGACGTCAGCCTACCGCCTGCCGGAGGCTGCCGCCTTCCGTCAACATTCCTCCGACGTCCCACCCCTTATATTCACCCTGGTTTACCTAGCGACAGCCGGCCGACTGCCGGAGACTGCCGCCCACCTGCCGGCATTGATTGCCAGCATTCTAGGTATCCGCCCTTTACATATATATATATCTTATGAGTTGAACTAAGGTTCACTATGCCGTCAGTCGCCAGCTGCCGGAGCCCGCTGCCCCTGCCGGCGATCCGCCGCTGTGCCGGCGATCACCACTGTGGTGTTGTACATCTCGATCGCTCAGTGTGTCCTCCTTGATGTTTTCCACCCTGCAGGACCTGTCTCCGGCGTGCTGTCGGTCTGCCGGAGCCCCCAAATGAGGCGCTAAGGCACATGTACCCCTTCCTTGGCTGCCGGCAGTCAATCTGATGCAGCCAGATAGCCTGGCCACCTCCATATAGGTATAGTTATACCAGCTAATATAGTGGCTATGCTGTTTGGTTGCACATTACAACATTTCCAGCATACTCTGTGCATCTCAGTGCAGTCGCTTGCCGGAACCTACATATTACTAAGGGGTTTATCCTATTTTCCCCTCTCCCTTAGGGCTCTGAGCGGTCTCAGGTCCTTTTACACTCTGCGGACAATTCCTCTATTAAGGAAGCCTAGCTTGGCTCATCCATACGGATTTTCCCTCATTTGAGACCCTCGGGTCCTATGGAATTATCTACGGATAAGGTTACGGTAACCGGCTGGGCGAGATTCACAAGTATGTGTCTATTTACTTCCCTTCCTGCTCATCAATCTTGAACATATGATTAATATGCTATTATAGATTAAGTTATTCTTAAGTCTAGAGTAATGTAAGTCATTCTTATGCCTTCCATGTACTCATGATCTCTTTCTTTTACAGGAGGAGTATGTGAAGTGTGAGAGTAACTTCTGGGGAGTTAACCTCCCGGACTTCTACGGGAACAAGGCGTGCCGGACCCATGCCCCCTGCGCCGCCAAGAGAGGCGACCTTAAATTCTGGGATCCTCAGAACTGTTCAGTCTGCAAGAGTCTTCTTGACGAAGCGTTCAACAATCCTCCTACCACGGAGGTAAGGTACATCGTTAGAGAGAAGCTGCGCAAATGGGTGCGAGGCTTCCAAAAGAACGCCTCTGGACCTTATCTTCCAAATGAAGATATGAGGGCCTTGCTTTTTCCGAAAGCATACAAGGACTCAGTGATCCCTCGAGAACAAATTCCCACCGTCCAAATAGTGGTCGAACCCGACATCGTCATGGCACAGTCTATGCGTTCGTGCCATATCGATTCCGACGACGTGGAACGTATGTCGGAGGTGTCAGAAGAAACGAAGAAGAACCTCATGGGCGAAGAGCTCGACTATGAGGAAGATCAGGTGGAATATCCTGATTCGGAGAACGAGGTCGCTCCAGCTCCCCCAGCAACTCCAGTGACATCCGAGGAACCTGTTCCTTCGACCTCCGCCACCCCGAATCCTCTTCCATCGGCCACTCAAGAGGTCTTCAGGATGCTAGAAGCCCTCATGGACAAGAAGCTGAGAGAGACTCAGGAACAATTCCGGACGACTCTCGTCGGCTTCAAACAACCAAAAAAGATTTTGGTTAAGGACCTCCCCACCTGCTCGGAAGCTAACCCTTGGAGATACGCCGAGCACATGCCAATCACTACTGGCAAAATCTTTATTAGTGAAAGGGTTGGCTTTATTCTTCTGGAAGAAGTGGAGCTCTTCCCGAACTTCGAGGCTTATCCGGACTGTTACGTCCGACTCAGGTCCGAACCAGCCTCAAAAGAAGAGACCGAACCTAAGGAAGTGATAGTGTTCGATCTCACAAAGGCCCAAGCTATGCTGGCTCAAACAGTGAAGAGTCGGGGTTTCACAAACTCCAAGATGCCAGCACTGAGCAAAAAGCATCCAACCTTTGTTGCTACTGCGACCTTCCCCTTTGTTGAAAAGGCCTTCCAAGCGGTCATGAAGGCTGTGGAGGAAGGGAAACCTTGCCCTGCACTGGAGGAGTGCAGACCCTTCTCCCTCACTCTTCCCCCCGATGACAGGTACTGGAAAGACATCCAGCTTACTTTCACAGTAGGGAAATTAGAACCTGATGTGGCCGGTCGTCAGTTCAACGAGGACCTCCCAAGACTGAATGATCATCTCCTTCGTAGGGAACAGGATACCAAGGAGAGACTCGCGGCTTCGCTGTCACATCAGGTACAGCTAGAACTCATGGCCGACGACACCAGAGTCCCAGACTTTTACATGGTCCTTGCAAAGTCACACCTGGCGACTGTGACCAAGGATTTGTACAGCTTCGCTAGGGCTCGCAGAGCCTGTAGAGAATTCGTGTCGCCAGTGCAACGGTGAAACACAAACCCCGGAGACTGATTTCCTCCAACATCTGGGGCAAACATCTCTTCCCTCTTCCCGTCTGCCTTGGTGAAAGAGATAGTGGACAAAGCTGCCACGGAGAACCGGAACCTTCTCCACAAGTGGGGCATGTCCCGAAAGAGGAAGTCCTCTCAGGACGATGGCCCTCAGCCTAAGAGGAAATCCTCAAACCCTAGGCCCCAGCAACGTCAACCAAGATGTCAGTTTCCGGGTCCCGCTACTCCCCAAGTGGCTGCACAGCCACAGCAGACCTTTCAACTGGTCCCCCAGCCAGTGGTGTCACAGTCACAGTCACAGGTCTTCACCCCTGCCTATGAGCAACATTCCACTACCTTTCGTCCCAGAGGTAATGAAGTGCTTCCGGTGGGAGGAAGACTCCGCCAATTCCAGGATCGTTGGACCTTCGATCCTTGGGCACACAGCATCGTCAAGAAAGGACTGGGCTGGAGCTGGACTCAACCACCCCCATCTTTCCAGCAATTCTTCCAACAGTCAACCCCCCTCCTGGAAGAATATGTCCTGGAACTCTTGAACAAGAAGGTGATCAAGAGGGTAAAGTCAACCAGGTTCCAAGGGAGACACTTTTGTGTTCCCAAGAAAGACTCAGACAAACTCAGAGTCATTCTAGACTTGTCTCCTCTCAACAAGTTCATTGCGAACAACAAATTCAAGATGCTGACTCAGTAACAGATAAGGACCCTTCTGCATCACAGGGCCTACACGGTCTCCATAGACCTGGCGGATGCCTACTGGCACATTCCAAAGAATCATTACGCTTCCTCCTACCTAGGATTTCGACTCCAAAGGAAAAGTTACGCCTTCAGGGCCATGCCCTTCGGGCTCAACGTGGCTCCACGAATCTTCACCAAGCTGGCAGACGCAATCGTCCAACAGCTACGTCTTCAGGGCGTCCAAGTGATGGCCTACCTAGACGACTGGCTAGTCTGGTTGACATCGCCCGAAGATTGTCTGAGAGCCTGTAACAAAGTCACCCAGTTCCTAGAGCATCTGGGTTTCAAGATAAACGCCGAGAAATCTCGCCTCTCTCCAGCTCAGAAGTTCCAATGGTTGGGAATCCATTGGGACCTTCAGTCACACCGCCTTTCCATTCCACCGAAGAAAAGGAAGGAAATAGCAGGGTCTGTCAGAAGGCTTCTAAAATCCAAACGGATCTCAAGACGCCAACAGGAACAAGTTCTCCGCTCTTTACAGTTCGCCTCGGTGACAAACCCAGTGCTTCGCACACAGCTAAAGGATGCTGCGGGAGTCTGGAGACGATTCGCATCCATCGCTCGAAGAGACCTCAAGAGACGGCTTCCGAACAGACTTCGCTTACTTTTAAAGCCGTGGTCAGAAGCAAAGGCCCTGAAAAGGTCCATCCCTCTTCAACACCCGCCTCCATCGATCAACATCCACACGGACGCTTCACTGGAGGGTTGGGGAGGTCACTCCCACCAACAGCAGGTTCAAGGAACATGGTCTCCCCTCTTCAAGACGTTTCACATAACATCTTGGAGGCCATGGCGATTCTTCTCACCCTGAAGAAACTCTCCCCGCCTCCCTCGATCCACATCCGTCTGACTCTGGACAACTCGGTGGTAGTCAGATGTCTCAATCGTCAGGGCTCGAAATCGCCCAAGATAAATCAGGTGCTTCTCCCTATCTTTCGTTTGGCAGAAAGGAAGAAATGGCACCTGTTTGCAGTTCACCTACAAGGATTCCGCAACGTGACAGCGGTCGCGCTATCAAGGACAAGCCCAATAGAGTCGGAATGGTCTCTAGACGCAAGATCATTCTCCTTCATCTCTCACTAAGTCCCGGAACTTCAGATCGATCTCTTCGCGACGAGCGACAACAATCAACTTCCTCGATATGTGGCCCCGTACGAGGACCCCAAGGCAGAAGCGGTGAACGCCATGTCCCTGGATTGGAACAGATGGTCCAAGATCTACCTGGTCCCTCCACCCAACCTTCTGCTGAAAGTCCTATCC
This sequence comes from Palaemon carinicauda, assembly GCF_036898095.1. NCBI lineage: Eukaryota > Metazoa > Arthropoda > Malacostraca > Decapoda > Palaemonidae > Palaemon > Palaemon carinicauda. The sequence continues at coordinate 51,483,188 of NC_090745.1, read as the reverse complement.
AAACTGAGAACCTTCAAAGGGATAGCAGCCCTAGTGGCTCCCAAGTGGCCCCGGAGCAATTGGTATCCCCTGGTCCTGGAGCTGCAGCCCACCCTGATTCCCCTACCGGGCCCAGTCCTCTCTCTACAAGTACAGAAGTCGACTATCTTCGCTTTATCACTGAAAGTCAGGGACCTTCATCTCATGATTTTCTCTCCTTAGCCGTAAAGAAAAGGTTTGGGATCTCGAAGAAAAGTTTAGACTTCCTCGAGGAGTACAAGACAGAGTCTACCAGAAGGCAGTACGAATCATCCTGGAAAAAGTGGGTTTCCTTCGTCAAGGCAAAAAATCCTACGGAGATCACCATTGATTTTTGCATGTCCTTCTTCATTCACCTTCATGGACAAGGCTTAGCGGCCAACACGATTTCCACCTGTAAATCGGCTTTGACTAGACCACTCCTATACGCCTTCCAGATTGATCTGTCCAGTGACATCTTCAATAAACTGCCAAAGGCATGCGCTAGACTACGCCCAGCACCTCCACCAAAACTTATCTCCTGGTCTCTGGACAAGGTGCTCCATTTTGCTTCTAGCCTGGACAACGATTCGTGCCCTCTGAAAGACCTGACTCAAAAAGTTATCTTCCTTTTTGCTCTCGCCTCGGGAGCCCGAGTCAGTGAAATAGTGGCATTATCAAGAGAAGAGGGTCATATCCTATTCGCCGAGACAGGAGATCTTACCCTCTTCCCCGATCCGATGTTTCTCGCCAAGAATGAACTACCCACCAAGAGATGGGGCCCTCGGAGATTCTGCCCCCTGAAGGAAGATGTCTCTCTATGGCCAGTGGAGAGTCTTAAGGTCTATCTTCGAAGAACTTCAGACTTAGGTGGAGGACAACTCTTCAAAGGAGAAACATCGGTTAGCGACCTGTTACTGAAACAACTAAGAGCGAAAATCACCTACTTCATTCGCAGAGCGGATCCCGCAGGTCACGATCCTAGGAAAGTCGCTTCTTCTCTGAATTTCTTCCAGAGTATGGATTTCGAAAGCCTCAAGAGCTTTACAGGCTGGAAATCATCGCGCGTATTCTTCAAGCACTACGCAAAACAGGTGCACGAAGTGAAGCATTTCGTGGTAGCTGCAGGTAGTGTTATGAAACCTGCTGATTAAATCTGCATAGAACAGTGAGTTACTTGGGAATCTAACTCTATGGGTGCCTGTGTTGACCCTATCGTGATACATAGTAATTTAATGGACACTTAGTGTTTCTAATAGACTGTTCTTTACCAAGGTGAAATGTCATAGAAATTTTACATGCGTGCCACATGCTCTAGAGCATGGAGTGTTTATGAACTTTAAAAGACTGGCGTTCCTCTGGGAACTTGTGTTTCTAAAAAGCAAACTTTTCTTTTCAGACTCAAGATCACCGTCTTTCATTTTCTATGTACATTATTCATTATTACTGTAAATAAATTCTATAATCATTATTGTAATTACTTCTATAATGACCAGCAATCTTAAAAACAAAATGTCCATTTTATTACCATGTGCGTCTCCTTTTGCTCCTATTCCTTATTAAGAAATATACGATTGTCATAGTTTCATTTACCTCTTTAATGTCTGATCTAAAGAATAATATAAGAATTGTTATATACAGTATTCACTTATGCCTTGATAATATTCCTACTCGAATATTAACCTTTGTTCTGTCTCCGAGACCAGCATGATCTCTCCACCAGGTGAGTAGTTCTTCAATGATCACTTCGAAATATTCCTATTGTCCACCAGGACTTCCCTGCCAGGGGGGCAGGAAACCAGTTCATCATAGAATCTCTGGTAAGGACATTTACTAAAATATTGCTCGAAGCCCTTGGCACTTGGATTAAAGGGGAAAAAATCCACGATACATTAATTCTCTGGTACACTTCCATCAGGATGACATGGCTTGAGCCCAAAAATCGGATTTTGAGCGAAGCGAAAAATCTATTTTTGGGTGAGATAGCCATGTCGTCCTGATGGGCCCTCCCGTCTATTCTAGTTCAGCTTTTCAGGCCCCTCCCTGACCTACTGTATCGCGGAGATTGGTAGGAGCTGAGCTCAGGATGAGGACGGACGTGACGTCATTTAGCAATGGTGCCCGTTTGTTTACGTCTCGAGTACCAAAAGTAGCCACGGATGAGAGTAACTTTGGAACGGCTCCTCAGTTACTCAGCACATTCCCATATCGAAGTGTTAACTCTATATGGGGTGCAGATAGCTATGTGGCGTGTTAATACATGCGTCCTCTGTTGATATACGATATCCTAGAGGGAAACCTTTAGGGTACTTGTACCAGAAGTTAGAATTCTGTGATAACTTTTAGTTTAATTCTCTGGGAATATCCACTGTAGTTAAATATACCCTAGGAACCTTCCATCAGGACGACATGGCTATCTCACCCAAAAATAGATTTTTCGCTTCGCTCAAAATCCGTTTATCACACACTGCAAATTAGAATGTTATTCATCCTGCACTATATGGACTGTAAAAGGCCCAAATTTACAGTCCATAAGGGTCCATGCACAAAACTAAGAAGCTAGTTTAATCACACTACAAGTAGCCACCACAAAGTGTTTAATCTTCTAACTGTCGCAAGTTATGTTTGAAAAACACTCTTGAAGATTGCCATCCCGTGTAAGCTTGTAAGGACATATACTGGAAAAAGTACAAGGAAGAGGCAACCTTCCTAGTGTCATGACCTGATAGCATACTATCTGGGTTGGCCCTTCTTTTAAAATAGGTGAGTTTGGACCTTAGCTGTTTCAAAGAGAGATTAGATCTTGTTGTTTCCCCTTTAAGGGGCCCGGATGGTATGCCAATATAGGCTATGTGGGTACAGGACGGAAAACACAAATTCCTGAAAAAATTCACTGAGCTTTGTATCGCAATGGAGAACGCGTATACGAAATATTTTGTCAAAATTCTTCTTGCTTTCATAGTTACAGGGTAATTAGTTAAAGTAACCCAATAAACCAAAAACACTGATCCCTACAAGAAAATGCAGTATTTCTTCTGTTATCGTAAATTTTGATAATTATTACATTTTGATAAAAGACAAATTGTGAGCAATGGCATCTGTATGGATTCCATGAGTCACAAGACAGAAAGTTTTATGATTATACCCTTCAATGCTAGCACAAACCTCAGAGAGAGTACACGTTTGAGTTTAACCTCTGACATTCACTCACTTTTACGTCTGTCTTTCTTGGTTTCGGCAAGAATTTCATCATGCATAAGAGGAAAAGACAATTTCAACATCTCACTAACACAAGGAAAAAGAAAATTTGCTCTAATAAGAGTTCAGAAGTGGGTAATATCGGCGATATTAGCGGAGTTAGTGAAGGAGAGAGAAGATGAAGGAGTGACCGTCTCGCCTAAAAAAGCTAGATATTGTGTAAAGGGATCTTCATTTATGATTAAACTATGATAAATAACACTGTTTTGGTTTATTAACCCTCTTACCCCCAGGCTATTTGGAAATTTCCAACCCTTAACCCCCAGGGAATTATTTTTTTCCTAGCACATTTTGCAGTATATTTTTTTTTAAATTGCTCTAACAGCCTTAATTTTTGTCATAGAGAGGTCAGGTTGGTCTTATTCTCTTGGAAAATGCCTGAATTTTCTCAAAAAAAATATCAAAAATATGAAAAAAAAAACTTTTAGAGCATTTTTTTGCAAGGACGTACCAGTACGTCCATGGTGGTAAGGGGATGGCTTTTGTGAAACGTACCAGTACATCCTTTGGGGGTAAAAGGGTTATTATCCAAAAAGGAACATATAATTCATAATAATCAAGATTTATTCATACTCTCTTTGTAAAAATACAAAGGAAAACTTTTGAACGCCCATATCTCAAAACTATACTTATTGACCTTCAAATTTTATTTTTTCCCTTAGTTTTAAAGATATAGCATTGCAATTTGGTATATAACTAAGAAAGATATTATAAAACAATAAAATAGAGCCACTTTTTCCAATTTTTTTCCACATTTTTTTCTTAGTGTTTTCCCTGATTTATAAGGTTTATTTTTTTACCATAATGAAAACATTCATATCCAGCAAAAACATGACTTTTAGAAAAAAAAAAAACTTTTTTATGAGAGGTCTTTATCAAGTCTATATGGGTAGTAATCCCAGGTCTTAATATTAAGTATCAAGGGAGGAGATAGAATTTGAAAAACACTCATTTTCAGAATAGATTGCCTTGGTGTTGCAAAACCGAAGGTTAGAGGCAAAAATGCTATGCAGTTTGGGGATGTCCTAAGTCACCTTATTAAGTGGTATGAGTGTCAAAGTCGTCTTCTTAAAAAGTGGCATTAGTCGCCTTTAAAGGCCTGACTCTGACAGGTAAGCCTGAAGGTATTCTACAGGGCACAGAGATTTGTCCTCCTTTAGTGGAACGACCTTCCAGGGCCCCCAACGTTTTTTGGGGAGTTCTTTTTTAGCCAGAAATGCAAGATCTGGGTATAGGTTTACTTCTCCCGATTCCGAGAATTCGATATGGCTATCATCCCTTGATAGCACCACAATCTCTAGCATCAGAAGCCATAGCAAGTAAAAAGGCGAATTTTTTGGTCAGATCCCACAAAGAAGCAGAGTAGTTATCTATTGAGGAGGCTAAGTGCAAGACTTTGTCCAATGACCATGAGATGGATATGGGAGGAGCATTTGGTTTCAATTTAGCACAAGCCTTCGGGATCTTATTGAACAGTTCACTGTTGAGTTCTACATCAAATGCGTAAGCGATAGGTCTGGTTAGGGCTGATTTACATGAGGAAATAATTGTTGAGGCCAAATCTTGTTCCTGTACTGAAATACAGAAATCCATTGTAATCAAAGAGGGCTTATGTTCTTTAACTAAATCCACCCACTTTTTCCAAGAAGGCAAATATTGCCTTTTTGTAGTAGTGGACTTGTCTTCTGCAAAATCAATCCTTTCCTTCGAAACTCAAATTTTCTTTTAGCAGGTCTGGTTAGGGCTGATTTACATGAGGAAATAATTGTTGAGGCCAAATCTTGTTCGTGTACTGAAATACAGAAATCCATTGTAATCAAAGAGGGCTTATGTTCTTTAAATAACTCCACCCACTTTTTCCAAGAAGACAAATATTGCCTTTTTGTAGTAGTGGACTTGTCTTCTTCTGCAAAATCAATCCTTTCCTTCGAAACTCAAATTTTCTTTTAGCAGGTCTGGTTAGGGCTGATTTACATGAGGAAATAATTGTTGAGGCCAAATCTTGTTCGTGTACTGAAATACAGAAATCCATTGTAATCAAAGAGGGCTTATGTTCTTTAACTAACTCCACCCACTTTTTCCAAGAAGACAAATATTGCTTTTTGTAGTAGTGGACTTGTCTTCTGCAAAATCAATCCTTTCCTTCGAAACTCCGAATTTTCTTTTAACAGCTGGGGCAAGAAAATCATGAGCTGAAGGTTTTTCATTATACCGGAGGAAGCAAAGACAGTCTTTTATTGAACATCCTAGACAGCATTGGTGTTGGCAGAGGGATCTGACGAGGTTCGAGTTCCAGAACAGTTTGGGGCCACGAGAGCTGCTGTCCCCTTGAAGGACTGTAGTTTGTTCAGGACTTTCAGGAGGAGGTTGAACGGTGGAGAAAGGTAAATGTGAGTCCACATAGCATCTATCCCGCTGCTTCCGGATCTAGATTTGGTGCTACATACCGGGGAAGCTTCCTGTTGAAGCTCGATGCAGAGAGATCTACTTGCAGTTCTGGGACCTGCTCCAGAATGAAACAGAATGGTTTTGCATCTAGAGACCATTCTGTTTCCAGAGTCTTGAATCTTGACAAGGCTTCTGCCGTCACATTACGAACCCCTTCTAAATGAACAGCATAGAGTTGCCAATATCTCCACTTTGACAAAGTGAGAAATGCCAAAATTACATGGTTGATCTTTTGAGAGCTTGAACCCTGTCTGTTGATGCAGTGGACTATCGTCTTGCAGTCGATAACTAATTTGATGTGCGATTTCTTCTTTGGGTTCTGTCTCTTCAGAGAAAGGAACACTGCCACGGCTTCTTAATGTTGATATGGAATTTTTAAAATGCGACTGACTGCTGACCCTATATATTCTTGGTGGGGGTATTACCCACCACCCTGCTCCAAGGCATCCGTGTGGATTGTCACCAATGGAGAAGGAAACTGAAGAGGGACTTGTATTGACAAACTCTTGGCAGTGGACCATGGCTTGCACTGTTTACACAGTAAAGCTGGGGTCTTGTGGTAAAGATCTCTCCTAGCATTTGATGCCCTTCTTCTCGAAACTCTGTTGGTATCCTTGAGTCTTGCTTTTAAGATTGGATTTGTCACCACTTCAAATTGTAGCAAGCCTAAGACTCTTTCCTGATGATGCCTGGTGATTGTCTTCGATTGAAGTAAACACCTGACTGAACTTACTGTTTCCCTCCTCTCACCCTGAGGTAGAGAGAGAATATGTGACTTCAGGTTCCAGTGCAGTCCTAGCCACTGGAATTCTTGACCTGGAGATAGCCGGAATTTTTTGAGGTTGATTTGGAAGCCCAGGATTGTAGAAATTTCATCAATTCCAGAACTGCTAGAAAGCATTCCGACTTCGTTGCAGCCCAAACTAACCAGTCATCAAGGATTACCATCACTTGAAGACCTTTGTTCCTGAGTTGTTTAAAAATGGACTTGACTAGTTTCGTGAAAATCCTTGGAGCTGTGCTGATTCTGAAGGGCATAGCTTTGAATACATAGGCCTTTCTTGTCAGTCTGAAACCAAGGTAGGAAGAGTAGTGCTGACCTATTGAAACATGCCAATAAGCGTCGGTAAGATCTATGGAGGCGGTGTAGGCCCCCATTGGGTTGTGGGGTCCGTATTTGCGAGAGTTAGAATCTGGAACTTGTCGTTCAAAATGAATTTTTTTTTAGAGGGGACAAGTCCAGAATAGTTCAAAGAATGCTCGTATCTTTCTTTGGCACACATAATAGCCATCCTTGAAAGTTCATAGATTTTGTGCAACGGATAACTCCTTTCCAGCAAAGATCCTGCACATATTCCTCCAAGAATGGAGATGTGGGATGGAAGAACCTCTTGACCTGCTCCTTTATATGATTTGCCTGTATTTCCTCGGCCCCTAGATTGGCCACCCATTCCAAACTTTCTCCTACTACTTGCATTTTTCCTTGAGCTTTGATAGGGTGAAATGTTGTAGTGGCCCGTTTGTATACATGATTGAATGCCGGGGACTGTGTCACATAATACTGGGAAACCGTGGACACTGTCTGGGGAATAATGGTAACTGTGGCTGTCTCGACAGGAAAGGATTTCTTACCCTTAAAAGATCTCCTAGACTTCTTACCCTTAGGTTGAAATCCTTCTCCAGGGGTGAATTTTCTATTAGAGGACATACCCCATTTCTGCATATGGCTCTTGTTCTCTTGAGCCATCCTGTCCTGAGATCTTTCCCCCAGACGTTTGAGTCAATCAACTTCTTAGGCTCATGCCTAATAGTTTCTGCAGCTAGGAAGTGCTTCCTGCAGGCTCTCCTGGCTAAAAATAATACATGCAGATCCCTATGGAAGGTAGCCAGCCAGAGGGGTTTTCACCAGAACTGGGAAGACGTCAGACTTTGATTAGTTCCTAATCAACATTTCAAGATAAGACTGGTGCAACAAAGAGGTAGCCAGCCTTTCTCTGGCCTCTGTCACAACCCTTGTCAGGTCGTGGTGCAAGTTCTTATTGCATGAATAGGGAGGTCAGTGATGGATTTTATATCCGATATAAAATTGGTCAGTGGTAACGAAAACACCTGGAAAAACTTAATATTTATTTTAACAAAAATCTTTTGAAAAGCCAACCTTGTGACTACCTAATTATTTAACAACTTAACACTGAATAAATAACAATTAATGATTAACACTGTGGCAGGATGTTGCAAAAGCAACCCCCACACCCTCGAATCTTACATACTGACAATTGTCTCCGCAACACAAACTTTCCCCTTACGTTATCTAAAACCAGACTCTTAGACAAAAGGACAAAATAAACAAAAACATAACCTTAAAACTATATATTTCTTACAAACTATATTAAATCCAACCAAAACCATCCACATTCAAAATACTTAAAACTAATCATAAACAATATTAAATATAAAAAACATAACACCATTCAAAATAAAAAACCCTAACAAACTTAGAATTACCACACCCCAAAACCAATATTTGTTTATGTGTGGACCTCTTTATCCACACTAGGGCCAACAGTCCTTTTAGGCCAAAGCCACAACTCTCTGGCAGACGCAACACTGGCACAATCTGCTATAACTGCCTCACTTAATTGGGCAGTCTATATCATCATCATCATCATCAATAACAGCAATCGAAATTGTAATTGTAATAAACAGGCCAGGTCATCAACAGTTGGCCAATCCACTAGAGCATTCTAAACACAATCAAGTTCCTTAAGCAAGCCAGGTCATCAACAGTCAATTTCACATTCAAGTGAACTCTCTCCAAAGGAGGAATCACGGCCTGCCAAAATAAAAAAAGAAAAAACACTTACGAACACTCCTAACTAACTTAACTATCGCACTATAATCAAAGATAAATAATAAATTGTTCCTATCATTCACAATTACGACAAGCAAATATAAACAAAACTGCACTTACTCAGAAAATAAATCAATCACTTCCATGCTGGTAATAAAGAATGATAATAAAATAGTAATCCAACACCAACAAACGCAACTGACTCAAGCAGCAGTCAAATCAAAATAAGCATTCACCCAAGACATTCACCACTGTCGTAACCTAACTAAAAACATAAACAAACAATCTCATTTGTACAACAGTCTTTCTCACAACAAACAATCGATACACTAACTACCCATCTCTCTCTCTCTCTCTCTCTCTCTCTCTCTCTCTCTCTCTCTCTCTCTCTCTCTCTCTCTCTCTCTCTCTCTGTCAGAATTTGGCAAACAAAAGATAAATAAAAATAAAACAAAAATCAATCTTCCACAACACTTAACAACTAATAATTAGCAATTAACACTTAAATAACAATTAATAATGAACACTTATCCAATTGGTGATTAACAACACACTCTCAATGAGAGAGAGTCAAATAATTAAACACCCAAATGGGTAACAACATTCCCCGACAGGAAATAACACACTCTCAACTAGAAAGAGTAAAAAAAAAAAAAAACTTTAGACTAAGCTAAACAAAAACACTAAATACCTAAATGTTCTCACACTCTTTAAGGCTGGAGAAAAACAACACCCACAGCTCCAAATAAGGTAGCGGCTCCACAGGCACACTACTACTGAAAGGAGTGCAGTTTGGCAGGATCCCTCATAAAAGGGAGGAAATGGAGTCCCAATCAAACAAAAAGGTTAATGATGGCTCCTACCTGGCAACTGTCTCCCTACATATCACCACGAGCTCCAAGGCTCCCGCAACTGGTCATGACGAGGATGCATCGACGGAGGTGTCTCTCCCAAGTCCACCTTAAAGACAGGATTTCTGCGTAGGCTCTGCGGACTGCAGAAGAGAATACACAGGAACAGCAAAACACCGCAGGTGGCAGAAATGCACCTGCAAAATGCTGCCAACAGTTGGTGACGCAATCCTCAAAAGGCTCAATTTAGCCAGCAGCTGCAGTAGGTTTTGGAAACCTTGGGCCCAGACTGAGGACTTTAGCAATCGAGTTCCTCACTGGTAAACTCAGGTGTCTCTTTCCATCCAAGGACTCGGAAAACACAGAAAAGGAAACAAAGCGTTAAACTAGACACTTATAGAATAAAATGAGCGGGGAGGAGGTTAAAGCAGCACTTCAATAGAAAAAACTTTAAATTTACAAATACAGCCTTATAAACTCTAGTTTTTACGCTAATTTTACATAAAACAAATAGATGTAGAAACAAGGCTGATATAAATCAAATGAAAAATTACGTTAATACATAATACCTTCCTCCCCGAAGAAAAAACAAAATTTTAAACAGAAGTTATTATTTATTTTATATATAAATGGAAATGCACCTGTAAAGTAAGAACCATTACTAATACATAATAAACCTAACACCAAACAGAAAGTACCCTTAAAAGAAATACAAACTAAGAGCTTTATTTAGCTTACCATTATTTTAAAAAAAGGAATTTTGACGAAGGAAAAATCTATTTCTGGGGAGAGACCTGTGTCGCCCGGTGAAAAGGTCCTTCTTGTCATTTTTCTGATATAAATAACTTCCAAATATACCAGAGAAAGCTAAAGCATGGAATGCAGAGGTTACTACCCTCGCGCGAGCATCCCTAAGGGCGTCTTGTTTAAAGAAAGGGCGTGTGAAAGCCACTATTCACAGGTCATCTTCCATTTAGAATATTCTTTCATCAATAAACACATGAGGGGTGAGCCGACACAGCGGTCCTAACTATACCAACCTGAGCCACCCCACCGACGCCCAACACCAGCGCCATCTTACATCCTTCTGTATGGATTTCAATATTGGCTAGGAAAGGGAAGGGGGAAATAGGGAAGGGTTTCACCAGGCGACACAGGTCTCTCCCCAGAAATAGATTTTTCCTTCATCAAAATACCTTTTCTGGATCGATCTGTGTCGCCCGGTGAAAATTTACAAGAGAATGCCTTCCAAGCCCATGAGTATCAACAATAAAAAGGGAAAAAGAAAACATCTTAGTACGTGTAAAGGTTTACTGAAATAATATTGAAATGGATAAGTGTAAACACGACATTAGAAAAAACCAAAAAATTCAAAAATAAACATTGGTAATATTTAGGAATATAAATCTTAGGAGTAAAGTCTATATACACTTCATAAATAGTTACAGCCAAGTAATGAACATCGTACATATATACACTTAATAAATAGTTACAGCAAGTAATGAACATCGTACATAAATGACATTTCAAAGCATGATACTAGGGGAGCTGAACCCGATCCACCGAGGTGAGAGGCATCGTGGTGAGAGTGGCAGGTAGAAAGGAGAAGAAAAGAGTTGGACGAAAAAAGAAAATTAGGAAAAAAGGGGAGACTAATCTGGGGAGATGATACTCCCAGCTGCAATAGTAGAAAATTTTAGGGCCTGTATGTTCTTTAGATAGTGGCGTTTAAAGACCATAGGAGATTTCCAACCTGTATACTTTTTAAGATCATCAAAATTCATGTTTTGAAAATAGTTAATTGAGGTGGCTACTGCTCGGATATCGTGTGTATGAGGGAAGGATTCCGGGTTAGCCTGTTTGATGAAGTAAAGTATTTGCTGTCTAATACCTTGAATGGAGATAGTACCTCCTTGTTGTCTAATGAACAAGGGACCGGAGGAGCGTGTGACAGATCTAGCTAAAAAGGCCCTAAGAGTCACTACTGGACATAGAGAAGCATCTTGTGGAAGAGGGATAACCTTCCAAGGAGACCATCTGTTTTGAGGGTCTTCATTTTTAGCTAGGAAACTTCTATCCGGGGAGAGCAGTACTTCTCCTGACGGTAGGAAATCTAGGTTCTCAGGATTAAGGGGGAGAGCTGCTAATTCTGAAATTCTGGCACCTGTGGCCATGGCTGTAAGAAATAGGGTCTTTCTAAGAAGCGAAATGTACGAGCAAGATTCGTTATTGGTGTCTGATGCCAATTTCAATACATCATTTAGAAACCATGAGACCTTTTGTGGACGGATAGAAGGTCTAAGCCGTGCACAGGCTTTAGGGATAGATGAAAAAAAAGAATCTGCTAAATTAATCTTGAAGCCGACCTGGAAGATCTTTTTCAGGGCTGACTTAATCGTAGTGATAGTACTCTGGCTAGGCCTTTTTCGAACAGAGATCTGAAAAACGAAATGGCCAAGTTAGGAATCATTTGAAGAATGTCTGAATTCTTTAAAAACTCCGCTCGTTTCTTAACAGCCGAATCATATTGCCTAAGGGTTGAGTCGTTTTTGTCAGATTCAATGAATAGGACATTGTCCGGGTCAATATTTGCATCTCTATTGGCTGCAAATTTCATGAAATCCACAAAGTTAGGGTTTGCGCTATTTTTGAGGAAACTGACACAGTCTGTGTTTGGACTACCTGTGTCAACTTGGGATGTGGAATCCGTATGGGACGGAGTTTCAGCTCTAATAAGAGCGGAAACCAGTTGCTCTTTGGCCATTTGGGAATTACTAACGCTATTGTTCCTTTGAAGGAACGTAGTTTGTGTAACGCTTTCATCAGAAGATTCACTGGAGGGAACAGATAAATCTTCTGCCTAAGGTTCCAGTCTAGGGTCAATGAGTCCATGGCAAAGGCCTGAGGGTCCAGGTTGGAGGCTATGTAGCAAGGGAGTTTGTGATTGCAGCTTGTCACAAACAGGTCTACCTGGAGATCCGGAACCAGTCTGGATATCCACCGGAATGAGTTCATGTCTAGAGACCATTCCGATTCTAGTGGTTTGGTCCTGGATAGGGCGTCCGCTATAACATTTGTTACTCCTGCCAGGTGTGTAGCTGACAGGAACCAATTCCTTTTTGCTGCCAAGGTGAAAATCATTACCAGGATCTGATTCAGTTTGGGTGATTTGGATCCTCCTCTGTTTATGCAGTGGACTACCACTGAGTTGTCTGAGACTATTCTCACATGACTTGTCTTGTGATGTGATAACCGTTTCAAAGTCAGGAATACCGCCATTGCCTCCAACACATTTATGTGAAATTGTTTCATAATGAGGGACCAGGATCCCTGAAACATCTGGTGTTGAGAGTAACTCCCCCCCCCCCAACCACTGAGTGACGCGTCTGTGTGAATCGTCACTTGGGGAGGGGGAGACTGCAGAGGAACTGATTTGGCTAGATTCTTTGGGTCTGACCATGGGAGGAGTCTCTTTATTAGGACCGAGGGGATCGCTGAGACTTTGTCTCTTAGATGTATTGTTGCTCTCTTCCTCCAAACTCGGTTGATGTCTTTGAGTTTGGCTTTTAGGAGGACGTCTGTTACTGAGGCAAATTGGAGTAGGCCGAGGATTCTCTCTAAAGATCTCCTTGTTATCTTTTCGTTTCTGATAAACCATTTTGTCATTGATGCTATCTCTTTGACCTTCTTGGGAGGAAGAGATAGTTTGTGATCTATCAGGTCCCGATGAATACCCAGCCATTCGAACTGACTTGCTGGTTGTAGTCGGGATTTCTTTAGATTTACCTGAAAACCCAGGCTTTGCAGGAACCGGATCACTATGGATGTCGCTTCGCGGCATTCTTGGACTGTGTTCGCCCAAATGAGCCAATCATCCAGGTAGGCTACCAACATTATTCCTTGGTTCCGGAATTGTTGTAATATTGTCTCCCCCAGTTTCGTAAATATTCTGGGAGCAATGTTGAGGCCGAAGGGCATCACCTTGAACGCGTAGGACTTCCTGCCTAGCCGGAAGCCTAGGTAGGGGGAGAAGTTTCTAGAAAAGGAAGCGGCCACAAAAAGACAATGATGGATATATGAAAAAGGGATAATAATGTATCTCCGGTAAGACCGTATGGACAGAGATACCGGAGCCAACAGGGGTACTAAACCAAAAGGCTGGGAAACCGGACGAGGGGAAGTTCCCAGTCTTCGAGGAATCACCGGAGTGATACAGCAGGTGAATGGACAAAATTATTGATATAATTAAGAAGATTGTCGTGTGTCTTAAAAAATACCGGAGCCAGAGCCTGAAATAAAGCAGACTGGGAAACCTAACGAGGGGAGAAGCTCCCAGTCGTCGAGGAAGTACCGGAGGCACAAACAGTAGGTTAAATATGCAGAAAATTATTGTTGCCTGCTCATAACTGTGCTGACGGAGGACCATGCAGCGACCTCTTCGGCGGAGCTCCAGTGGTGGAGCGCAAAGAGATAGAATAATGTCCAGTCCCTTATATCCCCAAGCCGAAGCGGGGGAAGAGAAGGGAGGGAAGGGGGAACGTGAATGGTGGCTCGAAGAGCAGGCCTGGGGTATCTAACCTAAGAAAGGGGGTTGACTCTAACACGACATGGCCGCAAACACTAAAATAACTATGCACTAGAATAGCTAGGAAGAGGTTGAGTAACCTACGGCACACAGTAGAAATAATAAAATAATTATACGAGACGAGAGAGGGGGAGAAACCAGCCTCTTCCGGGGGGAACTAATACCAAGATAAATACGTAGATAAGATAATGGGTAAAAAACCCCAAAAAGCGGGGGAAACTCCAGCCTCTCTCGTTAGGCTACTACACTCAATCCTAGTAAAAAACACAAACCCTAGTAAGGTAAAAACATAAAACACATGTAAAAACAGACCTGTCCGTAGAAGTACAAAGGACTTAAAACTAGGTCTCGGGTAGACTAGTCAGCGAAGAAGAGATGAAGGCGGCCATGTAGGAAAGAAAATTCTTTCAGAGTAATGAAAGTGAAAGTAAAAAGTGAAAGTCACGAAAAACATACAAGTAACAACTAATGGCCGAACGCTATTCTTTGCTAACGTCAACAATAAAATCTGACTCGGGAGCGACTCATGTTAAAAACGAAATAAATCGTAACAAGTAGGTTCAAGGGCTAATAAAAATAAACTAGAAATGAACCTGAACATGAGAAAATAAATTATATACCCAAATGCGATGTAAACGATGCGTGATGTAAACAATGCGTTGAGGATGCGCTAATGGCTGCCCAAGCCGCAGACCGCACAAACAACGGATTTTGAGCGAAGCGAAAAATCTATTTTTGGGTGAGATAGCCATGGCGTCCTGATGGAAGGTTCCTTTTTGGTAGCTTCCTTGGGTATATAACTACTAGATATTCCCAGAGAATTTAACCACAGGTTATCACAGAATTCTAACTTCTGGAGCGAGTATCCTAAAGGTTTCCCTTTAAGACATCGTATATCAACAGGGGACGCATGTATTAATGCGCCACATAGCTATCTGTACCCCACATAGAGTTAACACTTCGATGTGTAGGGGCGGAGAATAGCTGGGGAGCCGTTCCACAGCTAATCTCGTCCATGGCTACTTTTGGTACTCGAGACGTAAACAAACTGGCGCCATTGCTAAATGACGTCACGTCCGTCCTCATCCTGAAGCCAGTTGCTTGCCGATCACCATGATACAGCAGGACAGGGTGGGACCTGAAAAAACTGGACGAAGTAGCAGGGAGGGTCCATCAGGACGCCATGGCTATCTCACCCAAAAATAGATTTTCCGCTTCGCTCAAAATCCGTTTTTTGGACTCAAGCCATGGCGTCCTGATGGAAGAATACCAGAGAATCGATGTATCGTGGTAGATTTTCCCCTTGTAGTGTAAGTGCCGAGGGCTTTGAACAGGTTAGCATAGTAATCTCAATAGAGGAACCGTAGGGAAGAAAACTTCCTGCCCCCCTGGCAGTGAAGTCCCAACGGACCATGCTGAAGATCAAAGTGGTCATCGAAGGGCTACCCACCTTGCTGGGAGAACATGAAGAACTCGGAGACAAGACTGAATGGTTGGTATTCATATAGGAACATTCTCAAAAGCAGACAAGTGATGGTTAGGCACTATGTGAAGAGAGAGAATCGTCTGGTCTCGAAGGCATGATGTAAGTAAGTATTCGGGTAGGAATATTACATTGCAGAGGTGAGTATATAATAAGGATTGAATCCTTAGTAATCTTCATCGTATATAAGAGGAAGGGGATAATAAAACTATGACAGTCATGCATTTCATAGTATAAGTAGGAGCGGATTGAGATGCACAAGTAATAAAATAGAAATTTTATTTCACAATTGCAGAATATGGTAATTAAAAGCAATAAGTATGTAAAAGTAATTTACAACAAATTATAATGTACATAGTAATGAAAGACTTGCTCTTGAATCTGAAAGAGAATTTCAAATTATTAGTAGGCACTCGTTCCAGAGGAACGTCAGTCTTTAAAAAGAAAAACACATCATGCTCTAGGCATGCGGCACTCATGTGACGACTATGACATTTCACCTGGGAGAAGAACAGTATATGAAAAAGCACTATGTGTCTTTTGAAATCACTACGTATCACACGAGGGTCAACATAGGCACCCGAGGAGTTAGAGTCCCAAGTAACTCGCTGTTCTATGCAGAGTTAGGTGCAGGTTTCATAACACTACCTGCAGCTACCACAAAATGTTTGACTTCATGCACTTGTTTCGCATAATGTTTGAAGAAAACACGCGAGGATTTCCAGCCTGTGAAACTCTTAAGGCTTTCAAAATCCATACTCTGAAAGAAATTCAGAGACGATGAAACTTTTCTAGGATCGTGACCTGCGGGTGTACTGTCAGGATCCGCTCTGCGAATGAAGTAGGTGATTTTCGCTCATAGTTGTTTCAGTGACAGGTCGCTGCCCGATGTTTCTCCTTTGAAGAGTTGGCCTCCACCAAAGTCAGAAGTTCTACGAAGATAGACCTTGAGGCTCTCTACTGGACATAGAGAGGCATCTTCTTTCAGGGGGCAGATTCTCCAAGGGCCCCATCTTTTGGTGGGTAGTTCGTTTTTGGCGAGAAACGTCGGATCCGGGAAGAGGGTAAGGTCTCCTGAATCTGTAAACAGAATGTGACCCTCGTCCCTTGATAATGCCACTATTTCGCTGACTCGGGCTCCTGAGGCAAGAGCAAAAAGAAATATAACTTTTTGAGTCAGATCCTTGAGAGGGCACGAATCATTGTCCAAGTTGGAGGCAAAATGGAGCACCTTGTCCAGGGACCAGGAGATCGGTTTTGGTGTGGGTGCTGGGCGTAGACGAGCGCATGCCTTCGGCAGTTTATTGAAGACGTCGCTGGACAGATCAATCTGGAAGGCGTACATTAGTGGTCTAGTCAAGGCCGATTTGCAAGTAGAAATCGTGTTGGCTGCCAAGCCTTGTCCATGAAGGTGAATGAAGGACATGCAAAAATCGATGGTGATTTCCGTAGGATTTTTTTGCCTTGACGTATGAGACCCATTTTCTCCAGGATGATTCGTATTGCCGTCGTGTGGATTCGGTCTTGTATTCCTCGAGGAAGTCGAGACTCTTCTTCGATATCCCGAACCTTTTCTTCACGGCTAAGGAGAGAAAATCATGAGATGAAGGTCCCTGACTTTCAATGATGAAGCGAAGACAGTCGACTTCTGTACTTGCTGGGAGAGAACTGGGCCCAGGAGAGGGATCAGCGTGGGTTGTAGCTCCAGGACTAGGGGGTACCAGTTGCTCCGAGGCCACTTGGGAGCCACTAGGGCTGCTGTTCCTTTGAAGGTTCTCAGTTTGGAGAGGACTTTCAGCAGAAGGTTGGTGGGAGGGAACAGGTAGATCTTGGACCACCTGTTCCAATCCAGTGACATGGCGTCCATTGCTTCTGCCTTGGGGTCCTCGTACGGGGCCACATATCGAGGAAGTTGATTGTTGTCGCTCGTTGCGAAGAGATCGATCTGAAGTTCTGGGACTTGGTGAGAGATGAAGGAGAATGATCTTGCGTCTAGAGACCATTCCGACTCTATCGGGCTTGTCCGAGATAGAGCGTCCGCCGTCACGTTGCGGAATCCTTGTAGGTGAACTGCAGACAGGTGCCATTTCTTCTTCTCTGCCAGACGGAAGATTGTCAGAAGCACCTGATTTATCTGGGGCGATCTTGAGCCTTGGCGATTGAGACATCGAACTACCACCGAGTTGTCTAGGGTTAGACGAATATGGATCGAGGGAGGCGGGGAGAGTTTCTTCAGTGTTAGAAGGACCGCCATGGCCTCCAAGATGTTGATGTGAAACGTCTTGAATAGGGGAGACCATGTTCCTTGAGCCTGTTTTTGGTGGGAGTGACCTCCCCAACCCTCCAGCGAAGCGTCCGTGTGGATGTTGAGTGATGGAGGTGGGTGTTGAAGAGGGATGGACCTTTTCAGGGCCTTTGCTTCCGACCACGGCTTTAGGAGCAGCCGAAGTCTGTTTGGGAGCCGTCTCTTGAGGTCTCTTCGAGCGATGGATGCAAAACGTCTCCAGACTCCCGCGGCATCCTTTAGCTGTGCACGTAGCACTGGGTTTGTCACTGAGGCGAACTGTAGAGAGCCTAGAACTCGTTCCTGCTGACGTCTTGAGATCCGTTTGGATTTCAGCAGTCGCTTGACAGACCCTGCTATTTCCTTCCTTTTCTTCTGGGGAATGGAAAGGCGGTGTGACTGAAGGTTCCACTGGATTCCTAACCATTGGAACTTCTGAGCTGGAGAGAGGCGAGATTTCTTCGCGTTTATCTTGAATCCCAGGTGTTCTAGGAACTGGGTAACTTTGTTGCAGGATCTTAAACAATCCTCGGGCAATGGAGCCCAGACTAGCTAGTAGTCGAGGTAGGCCATCACCTGGACGTCTCGGAGGTGAAGCTGTTGAACGATGGCGTCCGCCAGCTTTGTGAAGATCCGAGGGGCCACGTTGAGGCCGAAGGGCATGGCCCTGAAGGCGTAGCTTTTCCTTTGGAGTCAAAATCCTAGGTAGGAGGAAGCGTGGTGGTTCATTGGAACGTGCCAGTAGGCATCCGCCAGGTCTATGGAGACCGTGTAGGACCCTTGAGGCAGAAGGGTTCGTATCTGTTGAAGAGTCAGCATCTTGAACTTGTTGTTCGCTATGAACTTGTTGAGGGGGGATAAGTCTAGAATGACTCTGAGCTTGTCGGAGTCCTTCTTGGGGACGCAAAACAGTCTCCCTTGGAACCTGGTTGACTTTACCCTCCTTATCACCTTCTTGTTCAAGAGATCTAGGACATATTCTTCCAGAAGGGGGGTTGATTGTTGGAAGAATTGCTGGAAGGTTGGGGGTGGTTGAGTCCAACTCCAGCCTAGACCCTTCTTGACGATGCTGTGTGCCCAGGGATCGAAGGTCCAACGATCCTGGAATTGGCGGAGTCTTCCTCCCACCGGAAGCACTTCATTGCTTCTGGTGTCCCGAGGGTTTACTGCATCGGCCGCTAGCTCCCCTTCCTCCTCTGCCTCTGGAGGGACGGCGAGATGCGTCTCTGCCTGCACCTCTGTTTGAGCCTCTACCTTTGGGACGAAAGGTAGTCGTCTGTTGCTCGAAAGCAGGGGTGAAAACCGGCGACTGTGACAAGACCGGTTGGGTGACCAGCTGAAAGGTCTGCTGTGGCTGAGCTGCCACTTGGGGAGTAGCGGATCCCGGAAATTGCCGTCTCTGTTGACGTTGCTGGGGTTTCTGCTTGGAGGATTTCCTCTTAGGTTGAGGGCCGTCGTCCTCTTCTCCATGGCGGCCTTGTCGATGATCTCTTTCACAAGGGCAGAGGGAAAGAGGTGCTTACCCCAGATGTTGGAGGAAATCAGCCTCCGGGGTTCGTGTCTCACTGTGGCACTGGAGAACACGAATTTACGACAGGCTCTACGAGCCTTCATGAAGCTGTACAGGTCTTTAATTACAGTCGCCAAATGCGTTTTGGCGAGCACCATGTAGTAATCGGGGACTCTAGTGTCACCGGCCATGACGTCGAGCTTTACCTGGAGGGGCATGGATGCAGCAAGCCTTTCCTTCGTGTCATGTTCCCGACGAAGGAGCTGGTCATTAAGTTTCGGGAGGTCTTCGTTAAACTGACGTCCAGCAACGTCAAGTTCTAGTTTCCCCACCACGAAGGTATGCTTGACATCTTTCCAGTGTCGAACATCGGGGGCAGTAGTCAGGGAGAAGGTTCTGCACTCCTCCAGTGCAGGACAGGGTTTCCCTTCTTCCACTGCCTTGTGTACCGCAACGAAGGCCTTTTCCATGAGGGGAGGATCGCATCGTCTGGTGTGACGTAGGTAGGATGCTTCTTCCTCAACGCCGGAAGCTTTGAGCAGGTAAAACCCCTACTTTTAACATTATTGGCCAGCATAGCCTGGGCCTTCGGGAGATCGAACACGATCACCTCCTTCAGTTCAGTTCAGCCTCAAAACTCGGGAAGAATTCCGCTTCTTCCAGGGCAACCGAGCCGACCTTCTCACTGATGAAGATCTTGCCCGTTGTGATTGGCATGTGCTCGGCATACCTCCAGGGGTTGGCGTCCGAGCATGCCGGGAGGTCCTTAACCGAAATCCTTTTCGGCTGCTTTGAACTTCCCATGGTCCTGATGTATTCGTGCGTCTCACGGAGTTTCTTGTCCATGAGAGCTTCGAGCATTCGGAACATCTCCAGGGCGCTGGATGGGATGGGGTCCGGGGTAGCGGAGGTAGACGGGAGTGATACATCCGTCAGTGTAGGAGTCGGTGTGGGGGTGGAAGGCGGAGCGACCTCTTGCTCCGACTCGGTGTATTCCACTTGGTCTTCCTCATAGTCCAGTTCTTCGGCCATGAGGTTCCTCTCCGTGTTCTCCGACACTTCCGACATACGTTCCGCGTTGTCGGTATCCAAGCGGCACTCGTGCATGGACTGAGCCATGATTACATCGGGTTCCACCGTTATCTGGACGGTGGGGATCTGATCCTTGGGGACCACAGAGTCTGGGGATGCCTTCGGCAAAAGCAAGGCCCTCAAGTCCTCGGAGGCAAGGTATGGTCCAATGGCGTTCTTCTGGAAGCCACGCACCCACTTGCGTAGCTTCTCTCGAGAAGCGTCCCTAACCTCCGCTGAGGCAGGATTATTGAACGCCTCGACCAGGCGGTCCTGGCAGACCGTACAGTTCTGCGGGTCCCAAAACTTCAGATCGCCTTTCTTGTTGGCGCAAGGGGCGTGAGTCCTACACGCCGTGGGCCCATAGAAGTGCGGGCGCTTCACTCCACAGAAGCCGTGGTCGCACTTCACGTACTCCTCCTGTAAGAGAAAGAGAACATGAGTATGGGGGAGTCATAAGAATGACTTATATTCTAAAGTTAAATATTAAAGGATTAATCTTTAACTTAATTTTAAGTGATATAAACATTGTGATGTTTTTGAGAGTGGGCGGAAATGAAGGAGATAGACACATACTCCGTGTAACCCGCCCAGCTGGTTACCGTAACTTTATCCATAAGCAATTTGTTTGTGACCAAGGGCACAGGGCAGAATTCTTCAAAGATTGCCAGGGAGGCAGGGGGAATTCTAGGAATTGCCAAGGATATAAAACTGGGACTGAGGCCACTCAGACCATAGAATTGGGAAAGTAGACGATCCCATAGGGTAACGGTTTCCGGCAACCAGCCGTGCTAAGATACACACAGCATGCTGGAAATTTGTGATATGCAAGAAGACAGCATGGTTATTAATAGAACGGTAAGACAATACCTATCTATTTATGTAAGTCAAACCATCTGGTAGCAATGTAAGGCTATCAGCATGAGTTGATAGCTAGGAGAAGGAGTGCAAGTCGCTTTGACGCCTCCGGAAGGCTCTGGCAGACCGACGGCACGCCGGAGGCCGCTCCAGCAGAGTTTCTGGCATTAGGGAAGACAAATATAGAAGTCAGGGGTAATGCCAGGATGGCGGCCTCCGGCACAACGGCGGCACGCCGGCGGGAAGCAGCGGCTCCGGTTGCCGGCTTGGTGACAGGGACAAGGATGGGCTATAGCAGAACCGGACTGCCGGCAGTGGATGCCGGACCAATGGACGGACGACCAAAGCTATGAGGGATGAGGGAAGGCCATCGGCTGTACGCCGACGGGAGGCGGCAGTCCCCCGGCACACGGAGGACTGACGGCCCAGGGGGCAAGGAATGTGTCACCAAGGGTGGGAGGTGGGTATCACCGACAGGGGAGGCGGCAAGGGACCGGCACCAGGACAGTGAAAGAGACAGAAGGAGGGATGTAGGGGTACGGACACGGACCCCAAGACTTCCCACCTGAATGGGAGTACCCATGATAGAGGCTAGCCCTATCATCCAGTGGCAGGGGCCGCAGGCAGCCGGGAGCCAGGGTAGCCCAAGGGAGGGCTAGGGAACACCCAAGAGGGGGAGAACCCCTGCGGACAAAACGCATCCAGTGGTTAACCCCATAGGACACTATGAAGGGTATATGTACCAGAGCGGACTGCACACAAGGACTCAAGGTAGCCCTATCACTCCACCCTAAGGAGGAGTTGTAGGACAGGGGACAGATGGGTATAGACTAACCTAAGTATAGGCTAGGCCATACAAGAGATAGGTGGGGAGGGGAGAAGAAGAAGGGTCTTCTATAGGAGAGGCTCTGTACCAAAGCGGCCACCAAGGAAGGGAGGACGCTCCCTAGCGTAAGGTTAGGCAGCCTGTCAGAGAACGGTGCATGGGTACCGTTTCAGCAAGGCACAGAACTAACTCCCCCCAAGCCTAACCTAGAGCAGGGATGTTACACCCTGAACTAGGAAGGATGGAAGACGTATCGCATTGCAGGGAAGGTCAGGTAGCCTAGCCTCAGCAATAGAGGAAGGGCAGGCCGTTCCTCATTCTCGGACGTAGCCCTAAGGGGGGATCATTCCCTTAGGGAGGACAGAGAAGCGATAAGTACTCTGGTAAGAGCTTGATCCCCTTACGTGGTAGGGGGAGCAAGGCTACGCAGAGGGAATGCCCTAAGACAGGGGTGAAGGGAGCATATAGGGGGCTACAATTAGGTTAGGTTAGAGAGGCACACTATCAAACCTATCCCCTATATGGTCCCTGAAGGCGAAAACACTTGCATCACAGTAAACAGTATCATAAAATAATGCCACTACCTTCATAACTAAACCTGGGATCACTGAAATATATCATGCATGAACACTGATGATAGGCACTCTGGCCTAGGGGCTAGACTAGCGAACTGGTATGGGGTCAGTCGATGACCAATAAAAGAGCGTCAAAACACGATAGATAAAGTTCCTAGCTATGAAGACTAAATAACTAATAGTATCGATTAGTTAAAGGCCGGAAAACGCTGTTGAGGCTAGCTAAATAAGGCATGCAAAACAACAGCGACGCCATAAAATGGCGGGTCCGGTAGTAGCACAGCTCTGCCACAAAGCATAAAATATCTCGAAAAGTAAAAGTTACTTTATGGTCAGAGCTTATTAAAACAATACTTGAACCTTGTACTCAACTTTCCAGAAGAAGGCGAGGCCGAGGGTAGAGACATGGCTAAGATGCAAGTCGATAAGATACGCACAGGGAAAAATCCGTCTAGTAAGGCAAGCTACTAAGCGAAGGATGAGGACGGACGTGACGTCATTTAGCAATGGCGTCCGTTTGTTTACGTCTCGAGTACCAAAAGTAGCCACGGACGAGATTAGCTGTGGAACGGCTCCCCAGCTATTCTCCGCCCCTATACATCGAAGTGTTAACTCTATGTGGGTTGCAGATAGCTATGTGGCGCGTTAATACATGCGTCCCCTGTTGATATACGATGTCTTAAAGGGAAACCTATAGGATACTCGCTCCAGAAGTTAGAATTCTGTGATAACCTGTGGTTAAATTCTCTGGGAATATCTAGTAGTTATATACCCAAGGAAGCTACCAAAAAGGAACCTTCCATCAGGACGCCATGGCTTGAGCCCCCAAAAAAAACACGCAAGATGCCAAGAAAGGCGTGAATACCAAGGCACTGATATTGAAAAATTAATCTATGGTACTTAACATTGGTGCAGCGGTAAGCAGAGCTTCAGCCATGGTGGAAAAACAGTCCAAAAACAACACTAAATCACAGCACAAGCAAAGGGGGTAGCATGCTACTCGAGTCCAAAAAGAAGGATATAAGATGGCGCTGGTGTCGGGCGTCGGTGGGGTGGCTCAGGTTGGTATAGTTAGGACTGCTGTGTCGGCTCACCCCTCATGTGTATATTGACGAAGGAATATTCTAAATGGAAGACGACCTGTGAATAGTGGCTTTCACACGCCCTTTCTTTATACACGGCGCCCTTAGGGGTGCTCGCGCGAGGGTAGTAACCTCTGCATTCCATGCTTTAACTTTCTCTTGTATATTTGGAAGTTATTTATATCAGAAAAGTGACAAGAAGGACCTTTTCACCGGGCGACACAGGTCGACCCAGAAATCTAATATTACCGTACTTTGTCAAAAATCTCCAACATTATGGAAACAGACCTAACTAAACCTAAATAAAGTTACTATTATGCCCACAGACATACACCTTAACCTACAATACACCGGCATTATAGCCCAAAAAGTCATATACACAATCGGAACAAATCAACAAATAATTTAGGGGTACCTTTGGAAAACACAAGAGTGTATACCACCCAAAGAAAAACTCCTAAACTTTATCTACAAAATGGATTATGAGCGAAGCGAAAAATCTTTTTTTGGGTGAGATAGCCATGACGTCCTGATGGAAGGTTCCTTCAGTAGCTTCCTAAGGGTATATTTGACTACAGTAGATATTCTCAGAGAATTAAACTAAAGGTTTCACAGAATTCTAACTTCTGGCACGAGTACCCATCAGGTTTCCCTTTAGGATATCGTATAATAACAGGGGACGTATGCTTGACACGCCACATAGCTATCTGCCCCCCACATAGCATTTACGCTTCGAGGGGAGTGTGGCAAGTATGGGAGGAGCCGTTACTAAACTCTCCTCCTTCGTTACTGTTACGGTACTCGGCAATGTCAACATCCGGCCGCTATAGCTGGCCGCCATCTTGAATGACGTCACCGATGCGCGCCATTTCCTCATTCCTTCCTGCGATTCTGTCAGCCTCCATGATACAATAAGAAAGGGAGGGGCCTGACAGGCCAGAATAGAGAATCAGGGCGGGTCCATCAGGTCGTCATGGCTATCTCACCCAAAAATAGATTTTTTGCTTCGCTCAAAATCCGTTTTTTGGGCTCAGGCCATGTCGTCGTGATGGTAGTTTACCAGAGCATTAATTTATCTGTGGATTTTCAATAGTGCCGTCCATCTCGAGATAAATCTTTCCTTTTGGTCTTCTAGACCTAGAGACACTTGATGTTACCGTTATACATCAATCAGCTGATCATGAAATATGTCAGTGCTTCCTGCCCCCTACAGGGAAGAGTCTGAGCAGACTCAAGGAAAAAACCCGAGGATTGTGAGTTCAAGGAAACAATCTAGCAAACAGTTTGCATATTAGTGTCATCATATACGTAAAGCACAGTCTGTACTTGGATGGTATTGATCTGTGCAGGTTACTGGTACCTCCCGGGTCTGTTGTTAAAGAGACAGACAAGTTTATATACGTTTAGGAAACCTTAAACAGTAAAATGAACAGACTAGTACAATACGTTCTTACCTGTTTGCTTGGAACAATAGGAATCTTAGTTCCGATATTTTCTTAAATATTAAGAGAGTCAAGGATGCTCTGACTTTATACTTAAACTGGAATGTTTGGGGCAAAAGAGACACAAAGTTTCGTTCTATTGTTTATTACAATAAATTTAGAAATCATAGATGTAATCAATTACATATTACACTGAACAATTCTGCATAGAAGCATAAACAGTAATAACAGAAAATAAAATCAGTTTCATCTGAAAAGGAAACATCAGCCACTCTATGGAAAATATAAGAATTTCACTAAGTATTCTGTTGTTACTTGGAACACTGTGCATATAGGTATGCCTGGCACTTGTGTCAGTCTGTTTTGCTTAAAGTCACCTGTGTGAATAGAACAGTCCATAGTGTCATCACTAAACACAATACTCAACATGATATGACTTGAAAGTCTATCATGTACACCCTTCACTAAAAGTCCCAAATAGTGCACTGTTCTTCGCAGTAATCAAGCGGCAGGTTTTATTACACTGCCCACCGCCACCACATGAAATTTTATTTCTTGTAATTGCTTCGCGTAGTGCTTAAAGAAAACTCTGGACGACTTCCATCCAGTATAAGCACGAAGGCTTTCAAATGACATCGTCTGAAAGAAATTCAGAGACGAGGCAACTCTTCTCGGATCATGACCTGCGGGTGTACTGTCTGGATCCACTCTGCGTATAAAATAGGTGATTTTCGCCCTTATCTGTTTCAAGGATAACGTTGAACCTGAAAAGCTGACCTCCCTTAAAGTCTGAAGTTCTACGAAGATAGACCTTTAGGCATTCCACTGGGCAGAGGGATGCTTCTTCCTTCAGATGGCAGATTCTCCAGGGACCCCATCTCTTAGTGGGCAGCTCGTTCTTGGCGAAAAACGTCGGATCCGGAAAGAGGTTCAGTTCTCCGTTGTCTGTGAACTGAATGTGGCCATCATCCCTCGAGAGGGCCACTATTTCGCTAACTCTGGCTCCCGAGGCTAGTGCAAATAAGAATATCACCTTTTGAGTCAAGTCTTTCAGCGAGCAATCCTCATTGTTCAGGGTTGATGCTAAGTGAAGAACCTTATCCAAAGACCATTAAATGGGCTTAGGAGGAGCTGCGGGCCGAAGTTTAGCGCAGGCTTTAGGAATCTTGTTGAAGATCTCATTGGAAAAGTCTACCTGGAAGGTGTAAAGCATTAGTCTGGCTAGGGCAGATTTACATGTAGTAATCGTATTGGCTGCTAAACCTTGTTCATGAAGATGGATGAAGAAGGACAAACAGAAATCTGTAGAAATCTCCTTAGGATTCTTCGCCTTGACAAAGGCCACCCACTTCTTCCAGGAAGACTCATATTGTCTTCTTGTTGACTTTGACTTATATTCTTCTAAGAAGTTAATACTGTCCCTAGAAATCCCGAACCGTTTCTTGCCCGCTAAGGCGAGAAAATCATGAGATGAAGGTTCTGGGTTTTCACTGTTGAAGCTGAGACAGTCAATTTCTGTACTTGCTGAGTCAGAACTGGGTTCGGCAACGGGATCAGCTTCAGGCATAGTTCCGTTACTAGAAGGAACCAGACGCTGTTGGGCCACTTGTGGGCCACTATTGCTGCTGCTGTCACCCGAAAGGATCTCAGTTTGTCGAGGACTTTCAGCAGAAGGTTGGTTGGAGGGAATAGGTAGATCTTGGACCATCTGTTCCAATCTATGGACATTGCATCCATTGCTTCCGCTAGAGGATCCTCTTACGGGGCTACGTACCGGTGTAGCTTCTTGTTGTCGCTCGTTGCGAAGAGGTCTATCTGCAGTCCTGGGACTTTGCGTAAGATGAAGGAGAATGATCTTGCGTCTAGGGACCATTCTGACTCTATCGGTTTGATCCTGGATAGAGCGTCCGCTGTCACATTGCGGAACTGTAATATTTCTGCTTAATCTATATTGTAGTCATTCTCTGTAAAGATGCATGCAGAAAAAGGAAATGAAAAGACGAGCTCTTGAAAAGAGATGTATTCTCTAGTACACGGAGGCAGACACTGACTCTATTTCAAATTCAACTGCCCAACGGCTGGAGTCATGACGTAATAAAAACGTCACTACAATAACAGAAAATCATGACGTAATGATAACGTCACTACAATAACAGAAAATGGAATTGATCATAAGTTAAGATAAACTAAAGCAATATATAACAATTGCTCCTCTCTAAATGAAAACAAAATAAGAAGATATAATAAAAAAATAACCTTGGCAATCATTTACAATAACACACCATAACATCTCTAGTATTCATCATAACCATAACGTATCACAGGTTTTCTATTACTAGTTGAGCGCCTGATAGGAATAACATCTGTTACAGGAATATCACCAGAAACCCCAATAGCTGGTACACCTATGTTATTGTGAGGTGAAACATTGGAAGAGGACTCAACAGAAACATAAGGTTGTACTACTTGTTGCTGAGAAGGGAATTCATTATAGGATGATACACAACTGGACTCATTACTGATACTGTTCTTTGGCTCTGAACCTATAATTGACAATAGTTGATTACAGTGTCGTTTCCATATGACATCTAATTCCTGAACATGAACATTATACACATTTACACCTAATTTCTGAACAATTTCACCTTGAAACCATTTTGGACCATCTCTCAAGTTAAGTGCCAGAACTTTATCACCTACCTCAAATTTAGCAATTTGTTTGAATCCACAAGATGGTTTATTTGCAGTATATTTAGGGTTTATTCTATCTTTGACCGATACAAACTTTCTATTGTTCAGGGACACTGATGGGGGAATGTTAGTAACAGAATGTGGAACAGTAGGATAATGGAATAAAACTTGAGCCGAGCGTGTTTTGAATGATTCACCACTTTGGTATTTCTTAAGCAATTCTTTTACAACCCTTATCCCCCTCTCTGCTTGACCATTACTTGATGGTGAATAAGGAGGAGTTATATGAATAATGCCATTGTTCTCCAGAAACTGTTTAAATTTACTGTTGGTGAAACATGAAGCATTATCTGATACGAGTGTGTCACACAACCCATTACGTGAAAACACCAAACGCAAAGCATCAATTGTTTCATTAGCATTCGTACTATGCACTATTTCCACTTCTATATACTTACTAAGCGCATCTACAACAATAAGACATGTATGAGATTCATAGAAACAATGGTCTATATGAACACGAGACCAAGGCCTCGGTGGAGTAGGCCATATTACATGTTGATTTTTACTTGGTCTTGCTTGAACAGACTGACACAACTCACAATTTTTAACCAGCCTTTCAACATCATGATCAATGTTAGGGTACCAGATAAGAGAGCGCACTAAAGCCTTCATACTACATATTCCTAGATGGCCTACGTGAAATTTCTCTAATACCATTTGCCGTACAGAATGGGGAATTAAAACACGATTCTGATACAAAATGCAGCCTTTTATAATAAACATATCCTTCAGAACGTTCTTATATGGCAACAAGTTAGACTTAGCATTGATAGGAACTCCATATTTTATACAATGTTTCAATTCAGATAAATTTTCATCCTTATCTGTCTCCTTTTGAATTTCAACACAGGTTATATTCATATCTGACAGGGAATTTACTGTAAAGATTAGTTCATATGACTCACAATCATGACCATATTCAGGTAGAGGCAGTCTACTTAAACAATCACTGTTAACATTATCTGTGCCTTTTGAATATTCAAAACAATAATTAAACTGAGATAGTCTTAAATACCAACGCTGTAACCTAGCAGAACATGTGAAAGGTACGCCTGCTGTATGAGAGAACAATTTACGCAAAGGTTGTTGATCATTCCTAATGATGAATTTTGAACCAAGAAGAAATTCTCTGAATTTTTCACACCCAAACACAACAGACAATGCCTCTCTTTCAAGATTTGAGTCATTACGTTCCGCATTGCTCAGAGTACTTGATGCAAATATTACAGGCAGCCACTGAGAGTACATATCTTTACGTTGCATCAGTACAGCAGCAATTCCATATCCTGAACTGTCTGTTTCCAACAAGGTTTCATAACCTGGATTAAACAATTGCAGAGCCCTATGAGATGTGAACAATAACTTAACAGTATCAAAGCACTTCTGTTGTTCTTGATTCCATACAAATCTTGCATTTTTATGCAATAATCTATACAATGGAGCAAACTCGTCAGTGAATTTAGGAATAAACAGTTTATAATAATTACACAGTCCCAAGAATGCTTGCAATTGCTTTAAATCTTTGGGTGCAGGGGCATCAACAATGGAACGAACTTTTCCAGGATCAGTATGCACCCCCTTATTATTGAATATATGCCCTAAATAATGCACCTCTTTGGTAAAAAATGAACATTTATTGTTATTAACTTTGATACCAGCATCCTGAAGAGTATTCAATACTTTCCTCAAGGTAACAATATGCTCATCAACATTAGGAGACAAAATAAGTAGATCATCCTGGTAAACAATCAAATTATTAGTCATTCAGTAACTGCAACATAAATGACTGGAATATACCGGGACTAGCCCGTAAGCCAAATGGGAGGTAATTGTTTCGATACAATCCTTCACAAGTGTTAATTGTTGTGTATTTCTTAGATTCTTCATCTAACGGCAACTGTAAAAATGCATGTGCTAAATCAATTTTAGAGAAAACTGTTGCAGAGCCAACTTGTGTAATGACCTCATCAATAGAGGATAATGGAGTCTACACTGGATCGAGGAATTTATTGACTGTAACTGAAAAATCCCCACATATTCGAATGTGAGTCTCATCCTTCATGACATTAACTGTGGGTGAAGCCCAATCACTGGAATATACCTTAGATATCTTACCACTTGTAATTAACCTGTCAAGTTCTTCTTTTACCTTACTTCATAAACGCAATGGAACAGTTCGAGCTCTTGCAAAAATTGGCTTTGCATCAGACATGACATTTAAGGAGACAGTATGTTTGACGTCAGACTGAAATTCATCACGTAAATATGTTTTGAATTCAGACAAAATTTTATTCCTGATGTGGTGAAATTTCACCGGTTTACCAAATCTGCCCGATGTACTGGGCGGATCGTAAGGCCTTGAAGAGGCTAGCCTCTCAAAACCCTTCAGGAATTAAGTAGAATACGGCTATATTTTAACAAGTTTATTATAAAAATAATGATCTAATACGAGGGAAATACGAAAATAAACCTTTACTCGACATACAAAAGAGACACTTGACTTAATGACCACATGCGTTACTGAAAAAAAAACTAAATCCGCACAGGACTCAAAATTAAGCAAAATTAATTAATCTTTTAGTAAGTTACCACGATAAACGGCATACCGAGGCCTTTTTACGTAATTTACATTACAACACTGATCCCCAATCACAAGGATCGTTTACATATTCATAGATACAAATTTTACAGAACACTAGCAAGACCTATATGGAAACCGACCTGGGTACAATAGGTGGGGAAGAGAGAACAATTAAGGACTTACTTCAACTGAGGACGTCGGATCAAAGAGGCAGAGCTGGTCTCTGCACCCCCCGACGTCACCTTGTTCCCGCGTTTTTTCTGAACCTAAATTTCTAGATGGGATTTTTTCATCATGTCACAATAAAATGACATTAAATTTCTTAATCATAAATTACAAATGGTCGATTTCTTTAGCCTCAGCACCTCCCCTACCAGGCGGTTGCTCTCTAGGTTCTAAAACATTCTCGTCTTGAACCACATTCATTCGCCCGCGAGTTCTCTCAACCCTCCCTCCAATTTGACGCAACGTAGGTGGAGTTAAATGGCGGGAATTTCGAGTGATCAGTTCGAAATTCCCGACTTCCTCCACGCCCCAAAATAAAGGAGCGATGAAACGTCGGTCAATTGGACAAGGCTGGACTCGGGGTGGGGGAGTGACTTACTCCAAGACTCTGTTAGGCTCGCTGCGTAGCGCTCTGCAACGACTCGAACAGAGTACACATAATGTACAACACACATCAATGTTACCCCGGGGCAATAAACTCTTACAGGTGTACACAAATTAATAATCCACATGTACCCATACAACAGCTCAAATTAGGCAATGGGCCTAGCAATTGAAATGTACTCGTGTATAATACATATAAGGAATCAAATGGAACAGCAGAAATTAGCGGTAATGTACACATACATATTACAGAATTCGCATGGCAAAGCAAGTAGGCAATGGGTCTAAAAAAAACCAAGAAATAGCAATGGGAATGCCTACATAACAATTCAAATGTAAAGGCAATTAGGCAATGGGACTAAGACAATCAGAAAATGGCAAAGAACAGCAATGGAAATGCATACATAACAATTCAAATGTAAAGGCAATTAGGCAATGGGCCTAAGACAATCAGAAAATGGCAAAGAATAGCAATGG
Organism: Palaemon carinicauda; assembly: GCF_036898095.1. Taxonomy (NCBI): domain Eukaryota; kingdom Metazoa; phylum Arthropoda; class Malacostraca; order Decapoda; family Palaemonidae; genus Palaemon; species Palaemon carinicauda. The sequence continues at coordinate 51,451,646 of NC_090745.1, read as the reverse complement.
AAATGCAAACATAACAATTCAAATGTAAAGGCAATTAGGCAATGGGCCTAAGACAATCAGAAAATGGCAAAGAATAGCAATGGAAATGCATACATAACAATTCAAATGTAAAGGCAATTAGGCAATGGGCCTAAGACAATCAGAAAAGGGCAAAGAATAGCAATGGAAATGCATACATAACAATTCAAATGTAAAGGCAATTAGGCAATAGGCCTAAGACAATCAGAAAATAGCAATTGAAATGTATTCACACAATACCAAGTTCAGTCTGCCTTTACTCACATTAATCGATACTTTTAAAGCGCTGCTACATACAGGCTATTACTTGATGGAGTACAAGAGGGAAGGGGCTGGTTCGGTGCAACGCTCGGTCTGTACGCACGAGAGACCATCCCGTCCCCGTTCTCCACGCCCTACGCACTTCCAACTTCCGCAGATTCATGCACACCTTACAAACGGTTTCTCCACCCTCCCTACCTTCCAGATAGGACACTCCCTTTTTTCACTCACTGTTTGCAGCTACGTTTTATATATCGTCACCTTTCAGCAGACAGTCCATCAGTTCTCGCTGCTTCGCGGCAGCCCTTCTCAATGGGCGTGCAGAACCTCCTTGTGCGTTCGTCTGCTCTGATTCAGTTTCATTTTCACTTCTCTCACTAACTGCATAGTTCTCACCTTCATCGTCGTTGTCGACCGTTCCTGTGGCTGGTTGTTGAGTTGTCGTAGCTGGTGCCATATCCTGGTTATCCCCAGACGTTTCCACTATCCCTGGCATTCCTGCTGTCGAACTGTGCGCGCCCTCTTCTCCGTCATCGCCGCCGTCGTCGTCGTCTTCTCCTCCATCATCATCCTCAGAGGGGGCTATTTCTAGGGGAACCAGGTGGCTGACAGCTCGCAGCGACTCGACACCCTCGAACAACACTTTGGCCGAACGCACGACTCAGGATACGTCAGGATACGTCTCCACGACACGTCCAAGAGGCCATGTAGCTCTTTTCTTATTCTCTTGTTTAACTAGCACGATGTCTCCGGGGTGCAGCTTGGAGGGTTCCCTGGACCGACTGTCGTGCCGGGCTCTCAAGGCACTCAAGTATTCCCTTCTCCATTGTTCTCGGAAGGCTTTCAAGGAATCTGTCAGTCTTAGGTAACGATCACGTAGCCTCCGAGAGGTGAAGGTTGCGTTGAGATGGTCGTCCGGCAAGATCGGTGCCATGAGGTGGACTTGGTGTCCTCTTAGCAAATGGGAGGGGGTGAGGACTTAATCCTCGCGCTCGTCACCGCTGTACATAAGCGGCCAATTGTTCACCACTGCTTCTGCTTCTTTCACGAAGGTTAGCACGTGGGCGTCCGGCAGGTACTTCTCTCCGAGGGCTATCTGGAGGGTCCGTTTCGTTACCCCTATCAAACACTCAAAGAACCCACCTTTCCAAGTTGCACGGGGCATCTGAAACCGCCACTTTATGCCAGTTTTCCTCAAGAACTGCTGGACTTCATCTTCTTCGTAAAGTCCCTGAAGGAGGTGGCTGGCAGTTTTGAAGGTTTGATGGTTATCGGACATGATGAGCTACGGGTCACCATGGGTGGCACTAAACCGTCTTAGTGCTAACACGAATTCTTATGCTTCCAGGGAGGGACAAAGGTCAAGGTGCACGGCTCTGCTAGCCATGCAGGTTATGATGAGTATGTAGCCTGGCCGCGTTTTGGTCTGTATGGCTGCTGTGTGGTCCACTCCGACTGCTGTGAAGGGTTTTGTGAGGGTGATCCTTTCCTTTGGCAGGGGGGGTGGTGGTGGCTGTTTCGTGAGAGGTTGGAAGGCCAGCTTGCATTCGGGATATTGTCACACGGTTCGCTTCACAATGGAGCGTAGACCCGCCACCCAACATTTCTGTCGAAAGATACCTATTAGAGTATTCACCCCACAATGCAAATGTAACTGATGTAAATAATTTAAATACATCCTGACTAAATGCCCTTTGGCTGGCAAGAGAATTAACTGATCAGTTTCTTCTACTTGGGACACTCGTCCCCTAGTGCAAATGAGACTATCTATTAAGACTAGATTCAATTGTCTGACAAAATTAGCAACTTCACGAGGGGGTCTGACTCCGCCCTCTAAGTAGGCATAAATGGTAGGCAAATAATGTTTTTGCTATAATTGGACAACAATACTGAACGGATGCCGTTCTATCTTTGTAAACCTTTTGATTACTTCTACAACTCTTAACAAGAATTGGAAATCTACTTCCCTTTGCAGAATTTCCCATATCTCGCCTGGAGGGGAAGGATTCATTTCCTCTCTCAACTCCTGCAACGCCGCGACTGTGGCTTTTTCCTGGGTTGGATCTTCTTCCTTGTCAGGAACAGGCTTTCCCGTGGTCCGGAGGAATGCTGGACTGCTCCTCCACAGGGAGTTATTTAGCAGTTGTTGCGTCGTTGCACCTCTGGATAGGATATCAGCAGGGTTCTGTTTACTGGGGACATGCATCAATCTCAAATGACAAATCTGCTGAAGAAAAACAATCTCCGCTACTCGGTTAGATATAAAAACATTCTTGTGGTCCTTGGCCTCGGGAGATGCTACCCATGCCAACGTGACCTTACTGTCCGTCCATAGGACTACCTCTCGGGGTTCTATCAGCTCTTTGAGGGTTTTGGCTAATCGGCTGCCTAGCAACAATACTAGCAGTTCTAGCTTTGGAATTGTCAATTTGTTCATTCCCTTCGGAGTAATCCTCATTTTGCTTGTGACTATGGTTACGTGATTTCAATCGTCCCTGGTATACGCTACTGTGCCGTATGCCTTACTACTGGCATTGGTGAATATATGGAGTTCTAAACCTTTCCTACCTATTGTTCTGGGAAAAGTGATTTCGCTCATGGCTTTCAAATCACTCAACAACTCACTCGCCTCTCTAGCCTTTTCTCCTTTCAACACATCATCCCAACCCACATCATTCTCCCATAGTTTTTCGAGGAAAAGTTTTCCTCTTACAAACAATGGGCTTATCAAACCTATCGGATCATAAATGGAGACTAACAGGGAAAGTACCCTACGCTTCGTAGGCACCCATCCCTCCCCCAACTCACAGATCTTCTTACTTTCTTTCACACACAATCGGTCCACGTCTCGGGTCCATCGCAATCCAAGCACGTTCACACTCACAGGCTCTCTCCATTCTTTCTCGCTATCAAAGGCCAAGAGATTGGATGCCCATCCTTCTAAAGGCATACCCGCCCCTGTTAAGATGTTATTAACAGACTCATGCTCCCGCTTCATGCTCTCCAGATTCTCGAAAGTGGCTAGATAATTATCAACACAAAAAGACTTTACCAAATCTGGCCTACCTTCCCCTTTAAAAGGATAATTCAACACTTGTTGTAACAAAAATGGACTTGCCGTGATGCCGAACACCACGACTCTAAAGGTGAAGGTAATGCTCGACCTGCTGCCTCGCGCCACAGAAATCGTGTGTATTTGGCATCACGAGGATCCAACAAGACACGATGGAAGGCTTTGCTGATATCAGCTAACATGGCATATCTGTTCAACCTAAACCTTATGATTAAGTTATATGCTAGTTCCACTAGATTGGGGCCAGGCAATAGGCACTCATTCAAGGAATTACCAACTTTCGATTTCGCGGAAGCATTAAACACAATTCTAAGGGGGGTGGTGCGACTTTCTTTCCTGATTCCAAAGTGCGGCATATAATAACCTTTAACCTTAGGTTCTTTTACTTCAGATATAAAACCCGCTTCAATATATTTGTCTATCACTCCCTGTTATTGTTCTAAATATTCCCTGTCCTTCCTAAATTTAGTTTGCAACGACTCTAACTGTGCCATAGCGTTTCTATAGTTGGTATCTGGCCTAGCATTCGATCCAAATGGTAGGCTAACCTGATATCCCTCAGGTTTTTTCACAACACTTCGCGATACCTTCCGCACGGCTTCCGCCTCGCGCACGGTGTATTGCTCAGATGGGGCGATGCCAAAATGGTCCAAACGCCACCATTCATCTACATCAAACTGATATGGTTCGTTCGTGATTTTGCACACTCTGAGCGTTCTTACTTGTTCGACCTTCTCCCCTTGGAATAGCCACTGCGGCACCTTCCCGTATGGGGACATACCATTATGAGTCAAGAAAAGATTTATCCCATCCACTTTTTCAACACCTATAATAAAATAGCTAAAATAATCAGCCCCTACTAATATGTGTACGTTTTTCATGGTATCTGATTGGTTTGCTGGATCGGCTAACGTGACTCCCTTGCTCAACAGATGCTGTCTGACCTTTACATAACCCACGTTATGTATCGGGACGTCCACGTGTTCGTGTGCCACTAACTTCATCCTCACTGATCTTTTTCCCATCTCAACCCTACAACTCACTACGTTGTACTGTCCACTTATTTCCGCGGAGCCGAATGGAGCTATATTCAATGACACTTGCCCTACCACCGGTAGGCCTAATTGACTAGTGACTTTCGCTGATATGAAGCTTCTTGGCTCCCGGAGTCAAGGAATAGGCGGACTCACTTGCTACCTTGTTTTTTATATATGTCTGCCATCGCGGTTGGCAAGAGGGTACATGGGAGGTTTACATCAGATTTCTGTGCAATCTTTGCACTTTTGCATGGTTTAGATTCTACTTTAACTTTGGATGGACGGGGGGCAGTTTCGTTCTGTGTAGGCGTCGCATTGACTATGGGGCGGGACGTTGTTAATTGACTATTACTACTATGGGGGTTAGATTGCGGTTGTCTTCCCGCATTGTGATCATCGCAAATTGCGGTGTGGTGTTTGGCATTACAAATCTTACAAGAACTTCGGATGGGACATTTATCACTACGATGACCTGACTTTGTACAATTAAAGCAAAGGCCCCTTTTAAGCAAAATGCGACGTCTGGCAGCTACGTCAGTTACTTGGCAACAGCCGTGAGGCGGGTGCCGTTCGTTACAAAATGGGCAAGAATTATTGTGGACAGGTGTGGATTTCGGTCTTACACTGTTGTCTTTTCTCTTATCATGCTCGAGTTTGTCACTTCTTTGTAACGCATCGTCTTCGAGCATTCTTATCATGAAATCTATTGCGTCAAAGAACTCATCCAACGTATAATCACATTTTCTCAAATGCTCGACCACTTTCCGATAGAGCTTTCCCTCTGACAATTTTTGATTTATGAGACTCATGACCATGCCCTGGCCTTTATCGTCTTTACTCAACCTTTCAATTTGTTCAATGATAATAGTTAACTCGAAACGGAACCTTTTGAGCTCTACTGGGTCTAGTGATGGCACAAATATGTTAGCTAACTTTCGGTGCAGAATCACGAGCGTCTGATGTATGTTACCATATTGTTTGTCTAATAGATCTAACGCTAATCTATAGTTTGCGGCGGTTACATTTAAAGATTTTACGACTCTAAGCGGTTCTTTGTCCAACGTCCCCAGCAAATATGTAAATTTAGACACTTCATCTAAATCAGCTCTTCTATCCACGTGGATTGTGAATAGCTCACGGTACGATGCGTACTCTTGCACTTCCCCTTCAAACGTGGGGAGAGGCAGCGGCTTCAACCTGGGGAGGGCAACATTCCCCGTTGAAGTGCTTTTCACTTTGTCTATCCTATTATACAGTAGGGTGGAAGCATGTGTGGCTTCACCTAACGTGTGCCTGATTCAGGCTTCAATACTAGATTCTAGTTTCACGCGCTGGCTTTTGTATAGCTCTTTTAGCTGTCGGACCTCTGCCTGCAACTCCGTTACCAAATTCTGGTAAACGGACTCAGAGTAGGTCTCTAATAGCGCTCTTTGCGTTTCGCCAAGCAAGTCGTTCACTAGGCCCATCGACGCCTCGATGTGCACGATCGTGGCCACCGCCATCCTAATTAACTTTACTTTACGTTTGGGGGGGGGGTTGGCAAAGCAAGGAAAGAAAGGTAATTTTACGTTAGGAAGGGACTCAAAGAAACTGACCCACGTGGGCGATCGCACATCGGGACGTAGACGACCTTTAATTGTTACTTCTCTCCCACCCTCAAAAGCTCATATTCTAATTTAGTCCTGTCCGGCTCTGGGAAGCGCTTGCGATCCGGTTCGAAGGACCAAATGTGGTGAAATTTCACTGGTTTACCAAATCTGCCCGATGTACTGGGCGGATCGTAAGGCCTTGAAGAGGCTAGCCTCTCAAAACCCTTCAGGAATTAAGTAGAATACGGCTATATTTTAACAAGTTTATTATAAAAATAATGATCTAATACGAGGGAAATACGAAAATAAACCTTTACTCGACATACAAAAGAGACACTTGACTTAATGACCACATGCGTTACTGAAAAAAAAACTAAATCCGCACAGGACTCAAAATTAAGCAAAATTAATTAATCTTTTAGTAAGTTACCTCGATAAACGGCATACCGAGGCCTTTTTACGTAATTTACAGTACAACACTGATCCCCAATCACAAGGATCGTTTACATATTCATAGATACAAATTTTACAGAACACTAGCAAGACCTATATGGAAACTGACCTGGGTACAATAGGGGGAAGAGAGAACAATTAAGGACTTACTTCAACTAAGGACGTCGGATCAAAGAGGCAGAGCTGGTCTCTGCACCCCCCGACATCACCTTGTTCCCGCGTTTTTTCTGAACCTAAATTTCTAGATGGGATTTTTTCATCATGTTACAATAAAATGACATTAAATTTCTTAATCATAAATTACAAATGGTTGATTTCTTTAGCCTCAGCGCCTCCCCTACCAGGCGGTTGCTCTCTAGGTTCTAAAACATTCTCGTCTTGAACCACATTCATTCGCCCGCGAGTTCTCTCAACCCTCCCTCCAATTTGACGCAATGTAGGTGGAGTTAAATGGCAGGAATTTCGAGTGATCAGTTCGAAATTCCTGACACCTGACGTCATCATATTTACTCACATTTACATTATTTACCTTATCAGAATGTAGCATAACATCGGGTAACACAAGTTTAATATCCATCTTTTGACATAAATCCCTACCCAACAAATTAACATTACTGGAATTTACAATTTCGAATTTGTGTTTCAACATTTTGTGACCATAAGTTACATTTACATAAGCTTCTCCACATAAATTTATAGCATTTCCACTGTATCCACGAACACGGTGTTTTGTTGGAGAAATAACAACACGGGCTCTGGCTGCATCACTTTGACATATCGTAGAAACATGACTTCCACTATCAATTTCAAAATCGACTTTCTGATTGTTAATAAAACAGCTCAACATATATGGTGAATCAGACATAGGCACAGTGGAGTTTATTATAAAAAAGAATTTACCCTTCGCTGAGAACATTCACAGCTGTCTTCTACGATACTAACATCATTATCCGTCTGGTCACTGCGTGCCATCCTCTTATGCTGCATTGCCACATCTCCCTGGGTCGTTGCTGCATCCCTCAGAGTTGCTTCAGAGACCGCATGCAATGACTTTGCAGTGGATTTGCAACACCTAGCAAGGTGACCAGTTTTCTGGCGTTTCATGCATTTCAGTTTCATGGCAAAACAATCATTAGCAAAATGATTTGCTTGCTGACCACACCTTATGCAAATGTATGAATTAGGAACCTTTTTAATACCTTTAGCCCTATGTTCAGTAACTTTATAGCTTGTGTGATGATTGCATTCTGGCTTCATATCCTGAGCATCAGCGGAAAATGTTGCCAGTAGTTTCGCTTTCTCAACACACTCGTTAAATGACTTGTTTTCACAGTCTTGTAACAAACCACTCAGAATGCTGGCAGACCTTAAGCCACTCACAAATGCATCTCGCAGAGACCTGTCCCGACAACAATCTTTATAATTGCAATTTGAACACAAGTCATTTAATGCATGTGCATAGTTTTCAATAGATTCATCCGGAAGTTGTTTCCTATTCAAGAATTGTACCGTTGCACCTATCACACTCTTTTTAACCTCATACTGAGCAATTAACTTTTCTTTAATATTTTCGTATGTGGCGTCTGACAGTTTCACTGGTTTAAGTCTCCGTTGCACATCAGTAACGACATTTACAGGAAGAGATTTGACCAAAATACTGACCTTCTTAGTACTGTCGTCTCCAGCTTGCTGCAGTAAATCAGCAGATTGAACTGTGAATCTTTCAAGAAACTCAACTACAGTTTCTAAGCTAGGATTGAATACTGGACACTGTGTAGCCATGGTTAATCAATTTATTTTCCGTTGTATTCCTCGTCGTCACTTGTAATATTTCTGCTTAATCTATATTGTAGTCATTCTCTGTAAAGATGCATGCAAAAAAAGGAAATGAAAATAATGAGCTCTTGAAAAGAGATGTATTCTCTAATACACGGAGGCAGACACTGACTCTATTTCAAATTCAACTGCCCAACGGCTGGATTCATGACGTAATAAAAACATCACTACAATAACAGAAAATCATGACGTAATGATAACGTCAATACAATAACAGAAAATGGAATTGATCATAAGTTAAGATAAACTAAAGTAATATATAACAGGAACTCTTGAAGGTGGACTTCTGACAAGTGCCATCTCTTCTTCTCCGCTAGACGGAGGATGGCCAGTATCACTTGGTTTATGTGAGGCGATCTCGAGCCCTGTTAGTTTAGGCATCTTATTATAACTTCGCTGTCTAGAACCAGACGGATGTGGATTGAGCAGCGGAGTTTCAGTTTCTTCAGAGAAAGAAAAACTGCCATGGCTTCCAGAAAATTGATGTGGAAGGTTTTGAAGAGGGGAGACCAGGTTCCTTGGACTTTCCGGTGATGAGAGTGACCTCCCTACCCTTCTTTCGAGGCATCCGTGTGAACGGTGACTGACGGAGCAGGTGGTTGTAAGGGAACCTTGTTCCTTAGGTTCTTGGCCTCCGACCATGGCTTGAGTAGTGATCGCAGACGATTTGGTATCGGTCTTTGTAGATCTCTTCAAGCGTTTGATGCGTATTTTCTCCTAACTCCTGATGCATCTTTTAATTGTGCTCTCAATACTGGATCTGTCACTGAGGCAAACTGGAGGGACTCCAACACTCTCTCCTGTTGCCTTCTTGATATCCTTGCGTATTGAAGAAGTCTTTTGACCCATCCCGCTATCTCTTTCCTTTTATGTGACGGAATGGAAAGGCAGTGTGACTGCAAGTTCCAGTGGAAGCCCAGCCACTGAAACTTTTGAGCTGGAGATAGTCGAGATTTTTCCAAGTTGATCTTGAATCCTAAGTGTTCCAGGAACCGGATCACTTCCTTGGAGGCTTGCTTGCACTCTTCCTCGGATGCTGCCCACACCAGCCAGTCGTCCAGGTAGGCTACCACCTGGATTCCTTTTAGGAGTAGTTGATGAACGACTGCATTCGCAAGCTTGGTGAATACCCTTGGAGCTATGTTCAGACCGACGGGCATGGCTCTGAAAACGTACTTTCTTTTTTTGTAGTTTGAATCCCAGGTAGGGGGAAACTTGACGGCTGATTGGAACGTGCCAGTACGCATCCGTCATGTCTATGGAGACTGTGTATGCCCGTTTGGGCAAAAGGGTCCTGATGTGTTGAAGCGTTAGTATTTTGAACTTGTAGTTCACTATGAACTTGTTGAGTGGTGATAAAATCCAGAATGACTCTGAGCTTTTCAGAGTCCTTCGGAACACAAAATAGCCTTCCTTGGAATCTGACAGACTTTGCCTTTCTTATAACTCTTTTGTTCAAGAGTTCCTGAACATATTCTTCCAATATGGGGGTTGAGTGTTGGAATAATTGAGGGAAGTTTGGTAGAGTTGAGCTCCAACTCCACCCTAGTCCGTTCTTGATTAGGGTGTGGGCCCAGGGATCGAAGGTCCAACGATCCCGGAAGATGAAAAGTCTCCCTCCTACCGGTAGCATCTCACTTTGAGTGCTGGGTGGAGGATTTACCTCCTTGGCCACGTCCACCTTTGTTGCCCCTACCTCTGAAGGGGCATCTGGAGGATCCTCGAAAGGAACCCCAAGACTTCGGCCTAAAGGTTGTTGACTGCCTTTCGAAAACTGGGGTGAACACAGGCGACTGGGTCGCCAGCGTTTGGGGCACCAGTTGGAAGGTGGTGGGTGGTTGTGCCCCCGTCTGGGAAACCATGGCCACGGGAAGCTGTTGCTGTTGTTTTGGCCGAGAGGGCACTCTTGTTCGTTTCGACTTATTCTTCGGCTGGGGACCCTCATCAGCTGAAGATTTTCTTTTAGAGGACAAGCCCCATTTAGAGAGAAGGTTTCTGTTCTCTGTAGCGGCTTTTTCCACGATCTCTTTGACCACTTTGCTTGGGAAGAGGTCTTTACCCCATATGTTGGAAGCTATCAGCTTCCTTGGTTCGTGTCTCACCGCAGCCGAGGCGAACACGAACTCTCTGCAAGCCCTTCGGGCTTTAATAAAGTTGTACAGGTCCTTGGTGACTGTCGCCAAATGAGATTTAGCGAAGACCATGTACATGTGTGGGGTATCCAGGATGCTTGCCATTGTCTCTAGGCCAGTCTGCAGAGACAAGGAAGCAGCAAGACATTCTTTTGTCTCCTGTTCTCTGCGCAGAAGAAAGTCTGACAGCTTCGGTAGGTCTTCGCCAAACTGTCGTCCGGCAATATCTGCCTCCAGCTTCTCAACTGTGAAGGTGTTATGAACATCCTTCCAGTCTGCATCGTCTGATGGAAAGGCGAGGGAGAAAGGTTTACACTCTTCCAGTGTAGGGCATGGTTTCCCTGCCTCAACTGCCTTTAAGGCTGCCTTAAGCCCTTTGTCCATAAAGGGAAAAGCACGTTTGGGGTCAGCAATGAAGGACGGGTACTTCTTGCTGAGAGCCGGCACCTTGGAGCTAGTAAAGGCCCTCTCCTTCAAGGTGGTTGTATATAAGGCCTGGGCCTTAGAGAGTTCAAGGACGATGGTTTCCTTCGACTCTGTCTCCTCTTTGGATGCAGGTTCCGTCTTTAGACGGACATAGCAATCTGGGTAGGCCCCTCTGCTGGGCCAGAACTCAAATTCCTCTACTGGGACAGTGCCCAGTTTCTCTGAGAGGAAGATCTCCCCCCCCCCCCGACATAGGCATATGCTCTGCGTACCTCCAGGGGTTGACGTCAGAGAAGGCGGGGAGATCCTTGACGTTTAGCTTCTTCGGGGCTAAACGTGTTCCAACCAGCTGATGCATTTCCGTCCGAAGAGAAGCCTCTTTCTCGGACGATTTCTTCTGAATGTCCTGCACCATGGACAACAGCGAGTGCAACGTACTCGTGATGGAATCTAACTGGGGTGCAGCGGAAGAAGTCGAAGGCACCGGCTCGGTCACCGTGGCTGATGATACCGAAATCGTTTCAGCTTTCTCGACTTCGGCCTCAGGTGGAACGTCATCCGCCTGATCCAGTTGCTCCACTAGAAGATTGTTCTCAGTCTCCTCCGAGACAACTGATATGTTGTCCTCTAATTGGATGCTCTCCAAGGCATCCAAAACTTCAGATTCTACCGGAATCTGAACAAGGGGAATCTCAGTTTGAGCCTGGGGAATAACCGCATCCGAAGATGCCCTAGGGAAAAGACAAGCCCTCATCTTTTGGTTGTCAAAAGCCTCTTTAACCAGTTTTTCACAAACGGTACATACCTTTGGGTCCCAGTACTTGAGAGCCTCCTTGGTGACTGCGCAGCTAGCGTGGGCCCTGCACATGCCATGGCCGTAGAAGTTCTTACTACGGACCCTGCAAAAGTTGTTCCCGCACTCGGGATGCTCCTCCTGTAAAGAAAGAAAAGCATATAAGTATTCGGTGAAATTCTCAGATTTCAGCATACATATTATCAATAATATTAGCTTGGATAGGGTAAGCTAGAGATAGGAAAGACACCTACATGTGTTTCCTGTCCAGCCAGTTGCTATGACCTCCTCCGATTTTGAATGCTAAATTCTTCAAGAATTTTTAGGGGAAGATGATATCCTTTGATATGGAGTGTCTTCTTAACACAATCTTCTAGGTTCAATATTGGGGATTAAAGACAATAATGATTAATAACCATTAATGGTAGAGAGAATCGCTCTCTTATATGTGATGGTCTCACAATAGGCTACCCATGAAGGACCTTGTAGGTTGGAAAAAACTTTTGGGCTACAGCACTGACTGTCGGCAGCATACCGCCAGTCCTGCCGGGCCTGCCAGAACATACCGGACCTGCCGGCATCTGCCGGACCTGCCGGCATCTGCCGTGCAAGCCGGCATATGCCGGTCTATTCTGGGCTATTGAAGGTAGTTACTGTCTTCAAAGTAACGGCTCTGCCGGGCGGCAGCAGCTCAGGATCCTTCCATCAAGTAGGACTCGGCGGCAGCCGGCGGAAAATGTTCAAGTTATGGGTGGCCGACTTCCGGCAGGCAACTCAGTAGCCGGCAGCCGGTCCCAGTATGTCTATTGTCGTTGTGTTGTCGATCAGCGACGCCCACAGTAAGCGGCGGCAGAGCAACTGCCGGCCGGCAGACAATAGACATGGCCCAGTAAAATGAAAGGCAGAGAAAAAGAGAGGATGGAGGAAGACAAGAGCTCAGCCTTGCCTGCCTACATCCAGAATGAGGGTTCAAGTGGAAGGGGGAATTATAATCGGGCATCAACCCAACCATATCCCATCCATATGGGCTATGGAAGGCAGTCCAAGGGAGGACTGAAGAACTCTCTACAGGATACGAGGGTACCTGCCGGCAGCCGGCTCGGCCGGCGGCAGACAGGGAACCTCAGGCCAGTTCTACAAATAACCCTTAGGGTCAAATGTAGGACGACGGCCAGGAGGGTGTTGGCTCATCCAACACGAAAGAGACAGAGGGGAGGGGGTAGATGTCCTACAAGTAAGGTAATGCCCAAAAGCACCACCCAACTTAAGGGATTCTGGTCTCATGGAGTAACCTCAGGTAGGAGAAATCATTTCCCCAGGTTGGGTTAGTCAAGTGAGAGAGTGGCACACAAGACACAATCTCACAAGAGAACAGAATCTCGTACCAGAGACCTTGTGCAGTGAAGAAGCCATTTCTTCGGTCTAAGATCTACCAGCACAGGACTGTCTACTAGGCCAAGGAAGGAGGGATTGTCATACAAAACCCTCCACGTATGGACTAGGGAGGTCTAGCCTCCTGTAAAAGCAGCTTAACCTGACATGGGAAATAATTTCACCAAGACAGTAAGATGCCTAACACAGACTTATTACTCTGATGTCCCGTTCTAAACTCAAAACCGACTCAGTGGTTAGGAGAAAGAAAACGAAACATCTCAGTAAAACTTTGCCAGAACTCGGTAAGCAGCAAAGTAAACTGAGAATAGCCTAGGCAAATCAGAGGGAAGGGGGATTGCTCTTAAATCTCCTAGGAGATTATTATCAACCTAAAAGGTATAGGGGGTGTCAGTCTCCCCTTAAAAGATAATACAAGAGCAATGGGGACATATAAGAAAGTATACTAAAGCCCCTAGGCTAGTAGCCTAGGAGCATTGAGAATCGTTCTCCGAAACTCTCGTATACTATCTTGGAAGAGGAAAACATAAGGCAGTAATATCATAAATGTGTAAAATATTGCCTGAGCTTCAATAAAACTTGACCAGGAAGGTTATATCATGCATGAAGTGTGTAGGTGCCTAGGTTAGGAAGCCTAGCACTCGCGAGGCTCGATATAAATTGCCAAATCCATAACAACAATGACATAATATAAGAATCCCTAGCTAAAATTCTAAATAGCTAAAGTTATTAAACGGATTTTGAGCGAAGTGAAAAAACGGATTTTGAGCGAAGCGAAATATCTATTTTTGGGTGAGATAGCCATGTCGTCCTGATGGAAGGTTCCTTCAGTAGCTTCCTAGGGTATATCTAACTATAGTGGACATTCCCAGAGAATTGAACTAAAGGTTATCACAGAATTCTAACTTCTGGTGTGAGTACCCTAAAGGTTTCCCTCTAGGATATAGTATATCAACAGGGGACGCATGTATTAACACGCCACATAGCTATCTGCACCCCATATAGAGTTAAGACTTCGATATGGAAAGGTGGCTGAGTAACTGAGGAGCCGTTCCAAAGTTACTCTCATCCGTGGCTACTTTTGGTACTCGAGACGTAAACAAACGGGCGCCATTGCTGAATAACGTCACGTCCGTCCTCATCCTGAGCTCAGCTTCTACCAATCTCCGCGATACAGTAGGTCAGGGAGGGGCCTGAAAGGCTGAACTAGAATAGACGGGAGGGTCCATCAGGACGACATGGCTATCTCACCCAAAAATAGATTTTTCGCTTCTCTCAAAATCCGTTTTTTTGGCTCAAGCCATGTCGTCCTGATGGAAGTGTACCAGAGAATTAATGTATCGTGGATTTTTCCCCTTTAATCCAAGTACCAAGGGCTTCGAACAGTATTATAGTACATGTCCTTACCAGAGATTCTATGATGAACTGGCTTCCTGCCCCCCTGGCAGGGAAGTCCTGGTGGACAATAGGTACATCTCGAAACGATCTTTGAAGAACTACTCACCCGGTGGAGAGATCATGCTAGTCTCGGAGATAAGACAAAGGTTAATATTCGAGTAGGAATATTATCAAGCATAATATATAACATAATTACTACTCACCTGGTGGAGAGATCATGCTGGTCTCGGAGACAGGACAAAGGTTAATATTCGAGTAGGAATATTATCAAGGCATAAGTAAGTATATAACATAAATACTTATATTATTCTTTTAGATCATCATTAAAGAGTTAAATGAAACTATAACAATCATATATTTCTTGATAAGGAATAGGAGCGAAAGACGACGCACGTGGAAATAAAATAGACATTTTATTTTTAGGATTGCAGATCATTATGGAAGTAATTACAATAATGATTGTAGAATTTATTTACAATAATAAAGAATAATGTACATAGAAATGAAAGACGGTAATCTTGAGTCTGAAAAGAAAAGTTTGCTTTTTAGACACACAAGTTCCCAGAGGAACGCCAGTCTTTTAAAATTCAAAGAAAAACACTCCATGCCCTAGGGCATGTGGCACTCATGTAAAGTCTATGACATTTCACCTTGGTAAAGAACAGTCTATTAGAAACACTAAGTGTCCATTAAATCACATGTATCACAATAGGGTCAACACAGGCACCTGTAGAGTTAGAGTCCAAAGTAACTCACTGTCCCATGCAGATTTAAGCAGCAGGTTTCATAACACTACCTGCAGCTACCACGAAATGCTTCACTTCGTGCACTTGTTTTGCGTAGTGATTGAAGAAAACGCGCGATGATTTCCAGCCTGTAAAGCTCTTGAGGCTTTCGAAATAAATACTCTGGAAGAAATTCAGAGAAGAAGCGACTTTTTTAGGATCATGACCTGCGGGTGTACTGTCAGGATCCGCTCTGCGAATGAAGTAGGTGATTTTCGCTCTTAGTTGTTTCAGTGACAGGTCCCGATGATTCTCCTTTGAAGAGTTTTCCTCCACCGAAGTCTGAAGTTCTTCGAAGATAGACCTTAAGACTCTCCACTGGTCATAGAGAGACATCTTCCTTCAGGGGGCAGATTCTCCAAGGGCCCCATCTCTTGGTGGGTAGTTCATTCTTGGCAAGAAACGTCGGATCGGGGAAGAGGGTAAGATCTCCTGTCTCGGCGAACAGGATATGACCCTCTTCTCTTGATAAGGCCACTATTTCACTGATTTGGGCTTCCGAGGCGAGAGCAAAAAGGAAGATAACTTTTTGAGTCAGATCTTTCAGAGGGCACGAATCGTTGTCCAGGCTAGAAGCAAAATGGAGCACCTTGTCCAGGGACCAGGAGATAGGTTTTGGTAGGGGTGCTGGGCGTAGTCTAGCGCATGCCTTTGGCAGTTTATTTAAGATATCGCTGGACAGATCAATTTGGAAGGCGTACAGTAGTGGTCTAGTCAAAGCCGATTTGCAGGTAGAAATTGTGTTGGCTGCTAAGCCTTGTCCATGAAGGTGAATGAAGAAGGACATGCAAAAATCAATGGTGATCTCCGTAGGATTTTTTGCCTTGACGAAGGAAACTCACTTTTTCCAGGAAGATTCGTACTGCCGTCTGGTAGACTCTGTCTTGTACTCCTCGAGGAAGTCTAAGCTTTTCTTCGAGATCCCAAACCTTTTCTTTGCGGCTAAGGAGAGAAAATCATGTGATGAAGGTCCCTGACTTTCAGTGATGAAGCGAAGACAGTCGACTTCTGTACTTGTTGAGAGAGAACTGGGCCCGGTAGTGGGATCAGCGTGGGCTGCAGCTCCAGGACCAGGGGATACCAATTGCTCCGGGGCCACTTGGGAGCCACTAGGGCCGCTGTCCCTTTGAAGGTTCTTAGTTTGGATAGGACTTTCAGCAGAAGGTTGGGAGGAGGGAACAGGTATCCTGGACCATCTGTTCCAATCCAGGGACATGGCGTCCACCGCTTCTGCCTTGGGGTCCTCGTACGGGGCCACATATCGAGGAAGTTGATTGTTGTCGCTCGTCGCGAAGAGATTGATCTGAAGTTCCGGGACTTGGTGAGAGATGAAGGAGAATGATCTTGCCTCTATAGACCATTCCGACTCTATTGGGCTTGTCCTCGATAGAGCGTCCGCCGTAACGTTGCGGAATCCTTGTAGGTGAACTGCAGACAGGTGCCATTTCTTCCATTCTGCCAAACAAAAGATCGGGAGAAGCACCTGATTTATTTGGGGCGATCTCGAGCCCTGACGATTGAGACATCTGACTACCACCGAGTTGTCCAGAGTCAGACGGATGTGGATCGAGGGAGGCGGGGAGAGTTTCTTCAGGGTGAGAAGGACCGCCATGGCCTCCAAGATGTTGATGTGAAACGTCTTGAATAGGGGAGACCATGTTCCTTGAACCTGTTTTTGGTGGGAGTGACCTCCCCAACCCTCCAGTGAAGCGTCCGTGTGGATGTTGATCGATGGAGGCGGGTGTTTAAGAGGGATGGACCTTTTCAGGGCCTTTGCTTCTGACCACGGCTTTAAAAGTAAGCGAAGTCTGTTCGGAAGCCGTCTCTTGAGGTCTCTTTGAGCGATGGATGCAAATCATCTCCAGACTCCCGCGGCATCCTTTAGCTGTGCGCGAAGCACTGGGTTTGTCACAGAGGCGAACTGTAGAGAGCCGAGAACTTGTTCCTGTCGTCATCTTGAGATCCGTTTGGATATTAAAAGCCTTCTGACAGAACCTGCTATTTCCTTCCTTTTCTTCTGTGGAATGGAAAGGTGGTGTGACTGAAGGTCCCAATGGATTCCCAACCATTGGAACTTCTGAGCTGGAGAGAGGCGAGATTTTTCTGCGTTTATCTTGAAGCCCAGATGCTCTAGGAACTGGGTGACTTTGTTGCAGGCTCTCAGACAATCTTCGGGCGATGTCGACCAGACTAGCCAGTCGTCTAGGTAGGCCATTACTTGGACGCCCTGAAGAAGTAGCTGTTGGACGATTGCGTCTGCCAGCTTGGTGAAGATCCGTGGAGCCACGTTGAACCCGAAGGGCATGGCCCTAAAGGCGTAACTTTTCCTTTGGAGTCGCAATCCTAGGTAGGAGGAAGCGTAATGATTCATTGGAATGTGCCAGTAGGCATCCGCCAGGTCTATGGAGACCGTGTAGGCCCTGTGAGGCAGAAGGGTCCTTATTTGTTGCAGAGTCAGCATCTTGAATTTGTTGTTCGCAATGAACTTGTTGAGGGGGGACAAGTCTAGAATGACTCTGAGTTTGTCTGAGTCTTTTTTGGGAACACAAAAGAGTCTCCCTTGGAACCTGGTTGACTTTACCCTTCTGATCACCTTCTTGTTCAAGAGTTCCAGGACATATTCTTCCAGGAGAGGGGTTGACTGTTGGAAGAATTACTGAAAGGATGGGGGTGGTTGAATCCAGCTCCAGCCCAGTCCTTTCTTGACGATGCTGTGTGCCCAAGGATCGAAGGTCCAACGATCCTGGAATTGGCGTAGTCTTCCTCCCACTGGAAGCACTTCATTGCTTCTGGTGTCCCGAGGGTTTGCCACCTCGGCCGCTAGCTCCCCTTCCTCCTCTGCCTCTCGAGGGACGGCGAGAAGTATCTCTGCCGGAGCCTCTGCCTGAGCCCCTACCTCTATGACGAAAGGTAGTCGAGTGTTGCTCATAGGCAGGGGTGAAGACCGGTGACTGCGACACCACCGGCTGGGGGACCAATTGAAAGGTCTGTTGTGGCTGCGTAGCCACTTGGGGAGTAGCGGGACCCAGAAACTGTCGTCTTGGTTGACGTTGCTGGGGTCTGGGTTTTGAGGATTTCCTCTTAGGCTGAGGGCCATCGTCCTGAGAGGACTTCCTCTTTCGGGACATGCCCCACTTGTGGAGAAGGTTCCTGTTCTCTGTAGCAGCTTTGTCCACTATCTTTTTCACCAAGGTAGACGGGAAGAGATGTTTGCCCCAGATATTGGAGGAAATCAGTCTCCGGGGTTCGTGTTTCACCATTGCACTGGCGAATACGAATTCCCTACAGGCTCTACAAGCCCTAGCAAAACTGTATAGATCCTTGGTCACAGTCGCCAGGTGCGACTTAGCAAGGACCATGTAAAAGTCCGGGACTCTGGTGTCCCCGGCCATGAGTTCTAGCTGTACCTGATGGGACAGCGAAGCGGCGAGTCTCTCTTTCGTATCCTGTTCCCTATGAAGGAGATGATCGTTCAGCCGTGGGAGGTCCTCGTTGAATTGACGACCGGCCACATCAGGTTCTAGCTTTCCTACCGTGAACGTCAACTGAACGTCTTTCCAGTACCTATCATCGGGGGGAAGAGTAAGGGAGAAGGGTCTGCACTCCTCCAGTGCAGGGCAAGGCTTCCCTTCCTCCACAGCCTTCATGACCGCTTGGAAGGCCTTTTCAATGAAGGGGAAGGTCGCAGTAGCTGGAGCAACGAAGGTTGGATGCTTCTTGATCAGCCCTGGCATCTTGGAGTTTGTGAAACCCCGGCTCTTCACTGCCTGAGCTAGCATAGCTTGGGCCTTCGCGAGATTGAACACTATCACTTCCTTTGGTTCGGTCTCTTCTTTTGAGGCTGGTTCGGACCTGAGCCGGACGTAACTGTCCGGATAAGCCTCGAAGTTCGGGAAGAACTCCACTTCTTCCAACAGAATAGAGCCAATCCTTTCACTAATGTAGATTTTGCCAGTAGTGATTGGCATATGCTCGGCGTATCTCCAAGGGTTAGCTTCCGAGCAGGTGGGGAGGTCCTCTTGAGTGGCCGATGGAAGAGGGTCCGGGGTGGCAGAAGTCAGAGGAACAGGTTCCTTGGATGGTGCTGGAGTTGCTGGGGGAGCTGGAGCGACCTCGTTCTCCGAGTCAGGGTATTCCACCTGATCTTCCTCATAGTCGAGCTCTTCGCCCATGAGGTTCTTCTCCGTCTCTTCAGACACCTCCGACATACGTTCCACGTTGTCGGAATCAAGATGGCACTCACGCATGGACTGTGCCATGACGATGTCGGGTTCGACCACTATTTGGACGGTGGGAATTTGTTCTCGAGGGACCACCGAGTCCTTGGATGCTTTTGGAAAAAGCAAAGCCCTCAAGTCTTCATTGGGAAGATACGGTCCAGTGACGTTCTTTTGGAAGCCACGCACCCATTTGCGTAGCTTCTCTCTAGCGATGTCCCTTACCTCCGTGGTAGGAGGATTGTTGAACGCTTCGTCAAGAAGACTCTTGCAGACTGAACAGTTCTGCGGGTCCCAAAATTTAAGGTCGCCTTTCTTGGCGGCGCAGGGGGCGTGGGTCAGGCACGCCTTGTGCCCGTAGAATTCCGGATGCTTCACTCCACAGAAGTTGCTTTCGCACTTCATATACTCCTCCTGTAAAAGAAAGAGATCATGAGTACATGGAAGGCATAAGAATAACTTACATTACTCTAGAATTAAGAATAATTTAATCTATAATAGCATATTAATCATATGTTCAAGATTGATGAGCAGGAAAGGAAGTAGATAGACACATACTTGTGAATCCCGCCCAGCTGGTTACCGTAACCTTATCCGTAGACAATTCCTTTGGACCCGAGGGTCTCAAATGAGGGAAATCCGTATGGATGAGCCAAGCTAGGCTTCTTAAAAGGAATTGCCCGCAGAGTGTACAAGGATCTGAGAACACTCAGAGCCTTGGGGGAGAGGGGAAAATAGGATAAACCCCTTAGTAAATGTAGGTTCCGGCAATCGACTGTACTGAGATACACAGAATATGCTGGAAATGTTGTAATGTGCAATCAAACAGCATGGCCACTATTTTAGTTGGTATAACAATACCTATATGGAGGTAGCCAGGCTATCTGGCTGCATCATATTGACTTCCGGCATGTTGCCGGCAGACAGGGAAGGGGTACATGTCCCTTAGCGTCTCATGAGGGGGCGCCGGCAGACCGACGGCACGCCGGAGGCCGGTCCTGCAGGGTGGAAAACATCAAGGAAGACACACTGAGCAACCGAGATGGACAATACCACAGTGGCGACCTTCGGCACAGCGGCGGATCGCCGGCAGAGGCGGCGGGCTCCGGCAGCCGGAGGCTGACGGCATGGTGAACCTTAGTTCAATTCATAAGATATATATATAAGGGTGGATACCTAGATTACTGGCAATCAATGCCGGCATGTGGGGGGCAGACTCCGATAGTCGGCCGGCTGTCGCTAGGTAAATATAAGGGGTGGGACGTCGGCGGTATGTCAACGGAAGGCGGCAGCCTCCGGCACTCGGTATGCTGACGTCTTAGAGGGGGAAGGTATCTTATGAATAAAGGTCACCTGAGGTAGTGGCGGTTATCGCCTACAGCAGAGACGGCAAGGGACCAGCACCAAGAGAGATAGAGAAAAAGGTAAGGAGGGATGGGGGGTAATATCCTATACCCCTTCGGCATCCCCCCGGAGAGAGTGCACTCATGATAGGAGTAGATACTCCTAATATCCGGCGGCAGTGGGCCGGCTGACGGCCGGGAGCCTGAGGTAACCCAAGGAAGGGATAGAGAGCACTCAAAGAGGGGGAATCCCCCGCTGGCAGGACCGCCGCCGATAACCACCCTTATAGAACGCTATGAAGGGTATGTGTACCAGAGCGGCCAGCTCAGCAGGAGAACAAGGCTAGCCCTACCAGTCCACCCAAGGGAGGAGTTGTAGGACCGAGGACAGGGGTGTGTAGGCAGGCCTACACCAAAGGGATAGAGTGGGGAGGGAGAAGTAGGGGTCTTTCTAAATGGGTAGACTCTGTATGAGAGCAGCCACCAAGGCAAGGGAGAACGCTCCCTAACCTAGGATAGGTAGCCCAGATCAAGTACAGTACTAATGTACTGTCCCAAACTATAATAAGACAGAGTCTGCCCCCAGAGCTTAACCTAGATTAGGAGGACCAACTCCTAGGCTAGGAAAGTCTGAAAGACACATCGCTAGTTGCAGGGAGGAAGGGTAACCCGACCAAGTGCAACTGGGGAAGGGCAGAGCCCTTCCTAATGTCTCAGCCGCGACCCTAAGGGGGGTTCATTCCCTTAGGGTAGGCTGGGAAACGATAAATACTCTGGGTGTAGACAAGATCTCCCTATAGAGAAGGGAAAGCAAGTCTACCCAGAGGGAATTACCCGCAGGCAGGGGAATAGGGAGCATACAAGGGTTCCTACATTAGGTTAGGAGGGGGTTGGTAAACAACCAACTCAGTCCCTTGTATGGTCCCCGATGGCGAAAACACTTACATCACAGTAACTAGTATGTTTAATAATGCCAAAATCTTCATAACTTAACTTAGGAACACTAATATATATCATGCATGAAAAAGAGCACTAGGCTGTCAAGCCTAGGGGCTAAGCTAGCGATCTAGTATGGGGTCGAACAGCGACCGTAGACTAATGAGCGCTAAAACACGATATAATGATTTCCTAGCTATGAAGATTAAATAACTAATAATATTAATTAGTTAAAGGACCGGAGAAGGCTGTTCTGGCTAACTAAATAAGGCATGCAATGTGAGCAGCGACGCCGTCATGGCGCGTCCGGTATCGGCACAGCTCCACCACAAAACACGATATTTTAAGAAAATTAGAAGTTACTTTATGGCCAGAGCTTATTTAAACAATACTAGGACCTGGTACTCAACTTTCAAGAAGAAGGCGAGGCTGAAGGCTGCGACATTACGGCGATGTAAGCAGATAAAAGAGTCACTTGGGAAAAATCCAACTTCGCGTAGAAGCTACAGGCGAAAGGATGAGGACGGATGTGACTTCATTTAGCAATGGCGCCCGGTTGTTTACGTCTCGAGTACCAAAAGTAGCCACGGATGAGAGTAATTTTGGAATGGCTCCTCAGTTACTCAGCCACCTCTCCATATCGAAGTGTTAACTCTATATGGGGTGCAGAGAGCTATGTGGCGTGTTAATACATGCGTCCCCTGTTGATATACAATATCCTAGAGGGAAACCTTTAGGGTACTCGCACCAGAAGTTAGAATTCTGTGATAACCTTTAGTTTAATTCTCTGGGAATATCCACTGTACTTAAATATACCCTAGGAAGTTACTGAAGGAACCTTCCATCAAGACAACATGGCTTGAGCCCAAAAATCTATTTTTTAGTGAGGTAGCCATGTCGTCCTGATGGAAGTAACTTCGAAGGTAGCTTCCTAGGTATATTTGACCTACAGTGATATATCCCAGAGAATTTACCAAAGGTATCCAGAATTCTAACTCCTGGAGCGAATATCCCTTAAAATTTTACGAAGGGATATCGCGTAATATCAGAGGACGTATTCTTGACACGTCTCATGGCTATCTACACCCCTATTAGAGCTTTCATTTCGAGGGGAAAGAGAGGCAAGACTAAGGAGAGTCGTTCCAGAGACATCGTTCTCGACGCTCCCTACTGCTCTGCAAATAGTGCGCCAATCCGCCACCGTCATTCTTTGTAGCTTTGTAGGTGTTGCAGATACAGTTCTATAGGGAGGGATTCATCATCCTTTTGTCCCAAAAGAGGGTGGGTCCATCAGGACGACATGGCTACCTCACCCAAAAATAGATTTTTCGCTTTGCTCAAAATCCGTTTTTTGGGCTCAGGCCACGTCGTCGTGATGGAAGTGTACCACAGCATTAATGTATCTGTGGATTTTCAATAGTGCCGTTCATCTCGAGCTAAAGCTTTCCTCTTCGGTCTTTAGACCTAGAGACACTTGATGTTACCGTTATACATCAATCAGCTGATCATGAAATATGTCAGTGCTTCCTGCCCCCTACAGGGAAGAGTCTGGGTAGACTCGAGGAAAAAACCCAAGGATTGTGAGTTCAAGGAACAATCTAGCAAACAGTTTGTATATTAGAGTCAACATATATGTAAAGCATAGTCTGTACTATGATGGTATTGGTTTGAGCAGGTTACTGTACCTCCCGGGTCTGTCGATGAAGAGACGGATAGGTTTATATATGTGTAGGAAACCTTAAACAGTAAAATGAACAGTCTAGTCAACAAGATCTTACCTGTTTGCCTGGAACACAATGAATCTTAGTTCTGGTATTTACTTAAATATCAAAAAGAGTCAAGGATGCTCTGACTTATACAAACAATGAAATATTTGGGGCGAAAGAGACGCAAATATTCGTTCCTTTGTTTATTACAAAAATAGAAATCATGGTTGTAAACAATTACAATGTATGCTGAATAATTCTGCATAAAAGCATAAACAGTAATAACAGGATAAATAGGGTTTGCCTGAAAAGGAAAACATTAGCCACTCTAAGGGAAATATGAAATTTCACTATACATTCTGTTGTTACTAGGAACACTGTGCATATAAGAATGCCTGGCACTTGTGTCAGTTTATTATGCTTAATGTCACCTGTGTAGGGAGAACAGTCTATAGTGTTATCACTTAAACACAAAACTTAACATGATATGTCTTACGAGTCTATCATGTACACCCTTCACTATAAGTCCCTAATAGTGCACTGTTCTTCGCAGTAATCAAGCAGCGGGTTTTATTACACTGCCCACTGCCACCACATGAAATTTAATTTCTTGTAATTGCTTCGCATAGTGCTTGAAGAAGACCCTCAAGGACTTCCATCCAGTATAAGCACGAAGACTTTCAAACGACATCGTTTGGAAAAAATTCAGAGACGAAGCAATTTTCCTCGGATCATGACCTGCGGGTGTACTGTCTGGATCCGCTCCGCGAATGAAGTAGGTGATTTTCGCCCTAATCTGTTTCAAAGATAATGTTGAACCGGAAGTCTCTCCCCTGAAAAGCTAACCTCCCTTAAAGTCTGAAGTTCTACGAAGATAGACCTTTAGGCATTCCAAGTTTTCCAAGTTGATCTTGAATCCCAAGTGTTCCAGGAACTGGATCACTTCCTTGGAGGCTTGCCTGCACTCTTCTTCGGATGCTGCCCACACCAGCCAGTCGTCCAGGTAGGCTACCACCTGGATCCCTTTTAGGCGTAGTTGATGAATGACTGCATTCGCAAGCTTGGTGAATACCCTTGGAGCTATGTTTAGTCCTAAGGGCATGGCTCTGAAGACATACTGTCCTTTTTGTAGTTTGAATCCCAGGTAGGGGGAAACTTGATGGCTGATCGGAACGTGCCAGTATGCATCTGTCATGTCTATGGAGACTGTGTATGCCCGTTTGGGCAACAGGGTCCTGATGTGTTGAAGCATCAGCATTTTGAACTTGTAGTTCACTATGAACTTGTTGAGTGATGACAAGTCCAGAATTACTCTGAGCTTTTCCGAGTCCTTCTTCGGAACACAAAATAGCCTTCCTTGGAATCTGACAGACTTCGCCTTCCGTATAACACTTTTGCTCAAGAGTTCCTGAACATATTCTTCCAATATGGGGGTTGAGTGTTGGAAGAATTGAGGGAAGGTTGGTTAGAGTTGAGCTCTAACTCCACCCTAGTCCGTTCTTGATTAGGCTGTGGGCCCAGGGATCGAAGGTCCAACGATCCTGGAAGTAGAAGAGTCTCCCTCCTACCGGTAGCATCTCAGTTTGAGTGCTGGGTGGAGGATTTACATCCTTGGCCACGTCCACCCCTGTTGCCCCTACCTCTGGAGGGACGTCTAGAGGAACCTCGAAAGGATCCTCGAGACTTCAGACGAAAGGTCGTAGACTGCCTTTCAAACACTGGGGTGAACACCGGTGACTGAGTCGCCAATGTTTGGGGCACCAGTTGGAAGGTAGTGGGTGATTGTGCCACCATCTGGGACACCGTGGCCACGGGAAGCTGTTGTTGTTGCTTAGGCCGA
Source organism: Palaemon carinicauda (assembly GCF_036898095.1). Classification (NCBI taxonomy): domain Eukaryota; kingdom Metazoa; phylum Arthropoda; class Malacostraca; order Decapoda; family Palaemonidae; genus Palaemon; species Palaemon carinicauda. The sequence continues at coordinate 51,426,411 of NC_090745.1, read as the reverse complement.
GAGGGCACTTAAGGTCGTTTTGGTCTATTCTTCGGCTGGGGACCCTCGTCAGCTAAAGATTTCCTTTTGGAGGACAAGCCCCATTTGGAAAGAAGGTTTCTATTTTCAGTAGTGGCTTTGTCCACGACCTCTTTGACCACTTCACTTGGGAAGAGGTCTTTTCTCCAGATGTTAGAAGCTATCAGCGTCCTGGGTTCGTGTCTTACCACAGCCGAGGCGAACACGAATTCTCTGCATGCCCTTCTGGCTTTAATAAAGTTTTACAGGTCTTTAGTTACTGTCGCCAAATGGGCTTTGGCGAAGACCATGTACATGTCCGTGGTATCTGGGATGCTTGCCATTGTCTCCAGGCCAGTCTGCATAGACATGGAAGCGGCTAAGCGTTCTTTCGTCTCCTGTTCCCTACGCAGGAGAAAGTCTGACAGCTTGGGAAGGTCTTCGCCGAACTGTCGTCTGGCAATATCTGCCTCCAGCTTCCCGACTCTGACGGTGTTGTGGACATCCTCCCAGTCCGCATTGTCTGATGGGAAGGCAAGAGAGAAAGGTCTACACTCCTTCAGTGTAGGGCACGGTTTCCCTGCCTCAACTACCTTTAAGGCTGCCTTGAGCCCTTTGTCCATAAAGGGAAAGGCACGTTTAGGATCAGCAATGAAGGACGGGTGCTTCTTGCTGAGAGCCGGCACCTTAGAGCTGGTATAGGCCCTCTCTTTTAAGGTGGTGGTATATAAGGCCTGAGCCTTAGAGAGTTTAAGGACAATAGTTTCCTTCGGATCTGTTTCCTCTCTGGATGTGGGTTCCGTCCTGAGACGGACATAGCAACCGGGTAGGCCCCTTTGCTGGGCCAGAACTCAATTTCCTCTACTGGGACAGTGCCCAGTTTTTCTGAGAGGAAGATCTTCCCGCCCGACATGGGCATGTGCTCTGCGTACCTCCAGGGGTTAACGTCAGAGAAAGCGGGGAGATCTTTAAGGTTTAGCTTCTTTGGAGCCAAACGTGTCGCAACTAGTTGATGCTTCTCAGTCCGAAGAGAGGCCTCCTTCTCGGACGATTTCTGTTGCATGTCCTGCACCATGGACAGCAACGAGTGCAAAGTACTCGTGATCGAATCTAGTTGGGGGTGCAGTGGAGGAGGTAGAAGGCACCGGCTCATTCACTATGGCCGATGACACCGAAATCGTTTCGGCTTTCTCAGTTTCCGTCTCAGGTGGAACGTCATACGCCTGATCCAACTCCTCCATTAGGAGATTGTTCTCGGTCTCCTCTGAGACAACTGACATGTTGTCTTCTAGCTGGATGCTCTCTAAGGCATCCGAGACTTCAGATTCTACCGGAATCTGAACCAGGGGAATCTCAGATTGAGCCTGGGGAATATCTGGATCCGAAGAGAGCCCTAGGGAAAAGAGAAGCCCTCATCTTTAGAAAGATATGGGCCAGAAGTATGCTTCTGGAAACCCCTGACCCATTTACGCAGCTTTTCCTTTGCTGCGTCCCTTGACTCAGTGGACTTTTGGTCATCAAAAGCCTCTCCTACCAGTTTTTCACAAACGGTACATACCCGCGGGTCCCAATACTTGAGAGCCCCCTTGGAGACTGCGCAGCGAGCATGGGCCCTGCACATGTCGTGGCCGCAGAAGTTCTTACTGCGGACCCTGCAAAAACTATTCCCGCACTCGGGATACTCCTCCTGTAAAGAAAGGAAAAGTCTATTAGTATTCGGTGAAATTCTCAAATTTCAACATACATATAATATTTAATATTAGCTTGGATAGGGTAAGCTAAAAATAGGAAAGACACCTACATGTGTTTCCTGTCCAGCCAATTGCTATAACCTCCTCCAATATTGGAAGTAGAATTCTTAAGAATTTTCAGAGGAAGATGATATCCTATGATATAAAGTGTCTCTTAACACAATCTTCCAGTTTCAAAATTGGAGTTTAAGGACAATAATGGATCTTAACCATTAAAGAAAGAGAGAATTACTCTCTTATATGTGATGGTTTCATAATAGGCTGCCCATGAAGCACCTTGTAGGTTGGAAAAAACTTTGGGCTTTAGCACTGACTGTTTGGTAACAAATTGCCAGTCCTGTCAGGCCTGCCGGCACCTGCCGGGCAGGTTGGCACATGCCGGCCTATTCTGGGATATTGAAGGCAATTATTGTCTTCATAACATTGTGTGATAGGCCGCCGGCAACGGCTCTGCCGGCTGCCGGCAGTCTCTGCCGGCGGCTCTGCCGGCGGCGGTGGCTCTGCCGGCCGGCAGTGGTACTGCCGATCGGCCGGCAGCCAAGGATCCTTCCATCAAGGGGACCCAGCGGCAGTCGGCGGCAGATGACCAGGTATGGGTGGCCGGCGGCCGAGGATCCTTCCATCAAGGGGATCCGGCGTCAGTTGGCGGCAGATGACCAGGTATGGGTGGCCGGCAACTCAGCAGCCGGCAGTCGGTTCCCGAATGTCCAATGTCTTTGTGTTGTCGGTCAACTATGTTCCCAACAAGCGGCGGCAGTGCAACTGCCGGCCGGCAGACAATGGACATGGCCCAGTATGAAAGTACGAGAGAAAGAGAGGATGGAGGAAGGCAAGGGCTCAGCCTTGCCGACCTGCATCCAGAATGAGGGTTCAAGTGGAAGGGGGAATTAATTTTGTGCTTCCACCCAACCATATCCCAGTCATAAGGGCTATGGAAGGCAGTCCAAGGAAAGACTGATGAACACTCTAAAGAATATGAGGATACCCGCCGGCAGCCGGCCTGGCTGGCGGCAGACGGGGAACCTTAGGCCAGTCCTACAAGAACCCTAGGGTCAATGTAGAACGACAGCCAGGAGGGTGTTGGATCATTCAACACGAAAGAGATAGCGGGGAGGGGTTAGGTGTCCTATAGGCAAGGTAATGCCCGAAGGCACTACCTAACCTAAAGGATTCTGGTCTCATGAAGTAACCTCAGGTAGGAAAAATCATTTCCCCAGGTTGGGTTAGTCAAGGGAGAGGATGTCTGTAGGACACCAACTCGCAGGAGAACAGAATCTCGTACTAGAGATCTTAGGCAGTGAAGAAATTGTTTTTTCGGTCTAGGGTCTACCAGCACAGGACTGTCTGCTAGGCCAAGGAAGGGGGAATTGTCATACAAAACCCCCAAGTATGGCCTAGGGAGGTCTAGCCTGCTGAAAGAACAGCTTAACCTGACATGGGAAATCATTTCACCAGGACAGGGAGATGCCTAGCCTAACACAGACTGATACTCTGATGTCCCGTCCTAAACTCAAAACCGATTCAGTGGTTAGGAGAAAGGAAATGGAACGTCTCAGTAAAACTTTGCCAGAACTCTGTTCACAGCAAAGAAAACTGAGAATAGCTTAGGTGAATCAGAGGGAAGGGGATTGCTCTTAAATCTCCTAGGAGATTGGTATCAACTTAAAAGGTATAGGAGGTGTCAGTCTCCCCTTAAAAGGCAATACAAGAGCAATGGGGACATGTATGAAAGTATACTAAAGCCCCTAGGCTAGTAGCCTAGGAACATTGAGAATCGATCACCGAAACTCTCTGTATACTATCTTGGAAGAGGAAAGCATAATTAAGTAATATCATAAATGTGTAAAATATTGCCTGTGCTTCAATAAAACTTTTCCAGGAAGGTTATATCATGCATGAAGTGTGAGGGTGCCTAAGCTAGGAAGCCTAGCACTCGTAAGGCTCGATCAGAAATAGCCAAATCCACGACAACAATGACACAATATAAGAATCCCTAGCTAAATATCTAAATAGCTAAAGTTATTAAATCGTAAAAATGACGGGAAAGGGTCGATCTGGCTAACTAAATGAACAGAAAGAACGACCGCGTCACTGACGCCCTCCGGCTGGCAACAGCTCTTGTTACGTTAATTACGATCTCAATCGAAAAGCAAAACTGGCAATAGCTTACATTTACACAAGATAAAGATATTACTTAACTTTCCAGAAGCTGATGAGGCTGGGGAAGACATCATAGCATCCAAAATACTCCAAAATAGCACGAGAGAACAGGGAAAACACCGATCTAGCGAAGCTACGATAGAAAGAATGACGTTGGCGCCTCGCGGTGGCGGATTGGCGCACTATTTTCAGAGCAGTAGGGAGCGTCGAGAACGATGTCTCTGGAACGACTCTCCTCATTCTTGCCTCTCTTTCCCCTCGAAGTGAAAGCTTTATTGGGGGCGTAGATAGCCATGAGACGTGTCAAGAATACGTCTTCTGATATTACGCGATATCCCTTCGTAAAATTTTAAGGGATATTCGCTCCAGGAGTTAGAATTCTGGATACCTTTGGTAAATTCTCTGGGATATATCACTGTAGGTCAAATATACCTAGGAAGCTACCTTTGAAGGAACTTCCATCACGACGACATGGCCTGAGCCCAAAAAAGCAAATAATGCCGGGAAGGGTCGTTCTGGCTAACTAAATGTACAGAAAGAACGACCACGTCCATGATGCCATCCGGCTGGCAACAGCTCTTGTTACTTTAATTACGATCTCAATCGAAAAGCAAAATTGGCAAGAGCTTACATTTACACAGTTCAAAGATATTACTTAACTTTCCAGAAGCTGATGAGGCTGGTGAAGACATCATAGCGACAAATAATTCCAAAATAGCGAGGGATAACACGGGATAACACCGATCAACGAAGCTACGAGAGAAAGAATGCCTTGGTGGCGCCTTGCGGTGGCAATTTGGCGCACTATTTACAGTACAGAAGGAGTGTCGAGAGCGTTGTCTCTTTAACGACTCTAATTATTCTTGCCACTCTTTCCCCTCGAAGCGAAAGCGCTATTGGGGGTGTAGATAGCCATGAGACGTGTCAAGAATACGTCCTCTGATATTACGCGATATCCCTTTAAAAATTTTAAGGGATATTCGCTCCAGGAGTTAGAATTCTGGATACCTTTGGTAAATTCTCTGGGATATATCAATGTAGTCAAATATACCTAGGAAGCTACTAATGAAGGAACTTCCATCACGACGACATGGCCTGAGCCCAAAAAAGGTATCCAGAATTCTAACTCCTGGAGCGAGTATCCCTTATATATTTTAAAAGGAATATCGCATTATATCAGAGGACGTATTCTTGACACATCACATAGCTATCTACACCCCTAAAAGCGTTGACGCTTCGAGAGGGGAAAGTGGGAAGAATTATAGGAGAGCCGTTATAATGGCAACACTCCTATTGTACTGTAATTGGGCGCCAGCCCACCTCTGCGCGGCGCTATCTAGTCATTCTTTATAGCGTTCCTTAGGTGCGACGGATACAGTATATTAGGGAGGGATTCATTATCCTTTGTCAAAAAGAGGGTGGGTCCATCAGGACGACATGGTTACCTCACCCAAAAATAGATTTTTGAGCTCAAGCCATGACGTCCTGATGGGAGGTTCCTTTAGTATATGTTTACAGTGGATATTCCCAGAGAATTAAACCAAAGGTTTCACAGAATTCTAACTTTTGGCGCGAGTACCCTAATGACACGCCACATGGCCATCTGCACCCCACATAGTGTTTACGCTGCGAGGGGGAAAAGGTGGCGAGATAACTGAGGAGCCGTTGCAAAGTTATCCTCCTACGTTACTGTTACGGTACCTCGTGACGTAAACAAACAGCAGCCACAGATGTCCGCCATCATGAATGACGTCACGTCCGTCTTCTTCATTCCAACCTTGGTAGCGCATCTACGTTGTTTGGTTTTTTCCCAGTGCTCTTATTTTTCGCTTTTTATCGCCATGTTGAAACCTTCAGCCTCGCCTTCTTCTGGAAAGTTGAGTACTATGTTCTTGTATTGTATAAATAAGCTCTGGCCGTAAAGTAACGACTATTTTTCCTAAAATCTTGTGTTTTGTGGCGGAGCTGTGCCTTGACTGGAGGCGTCATGTTGCGACGCTGCTGTTCGCACCGCATGCTTCATTTAGTTAGCCAGAACAGCGTTTCTGGTCTCATAACTAATTAAATATCATTAGTTATTTAGTCTTCATTGCTAGGAATTAGTTATATTATGCCAATAGTATTCTCGGCGCACTTAGTTAGCCGACCCCCATGCTAGCCTACTAGCCTACCCTAGGCTCGATGCCTAGTGTTCATGTTTACTTACTGCATGATATAATAAGTGTTCCTAGTATTTTTAAAATTATGAAATGAAGATATAAGCATTTATACATACAAGATTCAGTGTTGCACATGTGTTTTCGCCTTCTAGGGATCATTCAAGGGATCGTGCATGGTCTACCCATTGTCACTCCCCTAACCTAACGTTGGGGCCCTTGTATGCTTCCTTATCTCCCCTGTTACCTTACAAGGTAACCTCCTCCCTCTGGGTAGCCTTGCTATATCCTAGCCCTCTTACCTCGAATTGCATTCGGGTAGGTTAGGCTGGGGTCGTTCTTTCCTTCTCCTCACCATTGTTCATGGCTTGAGTTGGGACAGAACCCCAGAGTAACTGTCGTTCATCCCAGTCCACCTTAGGAGAACGTCTTCTCCTTACGGTATCGACTGAGGTTGAAGGTGGAAGGGCTCTGCCTTTCCCCCTAGATTGCACTTGGTTGGGACACGTCCCTTCCTTCCTGCAGCCTAGCGATTTGTCTTGCTCTTACCCTCCCTAGCCTAGGAGAATGATTCTCCTGGCCTAGGCTAGGCTTGAGTGGATTCTGTTTTATTATAGTTCAGGTCAGTACTCTGGTGCTGTACCTGATCTGAGCTAACCTTCCCTAGGTTGGAGAGCGTTCTCTTCTCCCTGGGTAGGCTAGCACCCGAACAGATCCCCTCTCTCTTGGGAGCGTAGGGTGTGTCACCACCCCTTCTGCTCCCTCCCAGGACCCTCACCCCCTCCCCACTCTGTCCCTTTGTGTTGGCTCGCACCCCTATCCGCTGTCTTACAACTCTTTGCTTGCGGCGAGTTGTGGGATTGACTATGCTCTTCTGCTGGGTGGCCGCTCTGCTACACTTCTCTACTTAGTTGAACTATGGGGTAGTGCCGGCAGTCGGCCTGCCGGCGGAAGACCTCCCTCTTTGAGTGTTCTCTGATCCTCCCTTGGGTTACCACAGGCACTATAGCCGGCTGCCGGCTCCCTGCCGCCAGATGATAGGCATATCCCCTCCTATCATGAGAACACTCCTTCCAGAGGAAGGTTAGTTTGGGTATTGGGTATTACCCTTCCTTACCTTCCCTCCTTACCATTCCCTCTCTCTATCTGGTGCCGATCCACTGCCGCCTCCGCTTGCCGGCGCTAGCCCCTGACATCTCTGGTAACCTTCCTGCCTCATCGAATGTTGTCAGCTTAGGTCTACCAAGGCCGACTGCCTGTCGGCTGCCAGAGTCCGTCGTCCTGCCGGCGATCCACCGCCGTGCCGGCGATCGCCATTCCCAAGTATATTCCTGTCTTCCAGCCACTTAGCTTGTGGCCTTTGACGGGTTCACCTTGCCGGACAGGCCTACGGCGTGCCGTCAGTCTGGCGGGGCTCCTAACCTCGGCTTACAGCGGGCAATCACCCCTCCCCGGCTGCCGGCCCCGTGCCGGCAGTCACTATAGTGCAGCCGGGTGAACTAGCCAGTCCTTCTCTGGAATTTCATACCTTAGAACGACGACTATGGTACTCGGTTGTACAGTAAAATATTTCCAGCATCTTCTGTGCTTCCTAGTGTAGTCTCTTGCCGGGGCCAATCCTTTAAAAAAGGGGGGTTTATGCTATTTTCCCCCCTTTCCCTATATGAACTGGATAATTTCAGGTCTACACCTCTCTATGATTAATTCCTTAGAGGAAGCCTAAGCTTGGCTCATCTTACAGGATGCTCTCCTCTCCTCTAGAACCCTATAGGTCCTATGGAATTAATTATGGGGCATAGTCACGGCAATTGGCTGGACAGGATGCACAGGTATGTGTCTTCCTACTTCTTTTCTAGCTCACCTATCCTGAGCTTAGATAACTGAATCTTATAATTTCTAAGTTATTACTTATTTTAAGATTACTATAAGTCATATTACAATGACTTCTATGTACTCATTGTCTCTTTCTTTTACAGGAGGAGTATGTGAAGTGTGAGAGTTCCTTCTGCGGAGTTCATCGCCCTGACTTCTATGGGCATTGGGCGTGCCGGACCTATTCCGCCTGTGCTACGAAGAAGGGGAATCTCAAGTATTGGGACCCGCAGACTTGTGCTATCTGCAAAAGTCTTCTTGATAAGGCGTTTGACAGCCCTCCGTCTGCAGAGGCCAGGGACAATGCTCGAGAGAAACTGCGCAAGTGGGTGTGCGGTTTCCAGAAAAACGCCTCAGGGCCTTATCTCCCCAATGAGAAGATGAGGGCCCTTCTCTTTCCCAAAGCTATGGCTGACTCTGTAATCCCTAGGGATGAGATTCCCTGCATTCAACTGGTGGTTGAACCTGAGGTTTTGGCTGCTCTCCGAAAATGTCACATAGACGAAGTTGAGAAGATGTCGGACGTGTCCGACAACACCTAGAGAACCCTCATGGGTGAGGATGTGGAGGAAGAAGAGGATCAGGTGAAGTTCCCTGATTCGGAGGGCAAGCTTGCCCAGGAACTTCCTGTGACTCCTACTGTGGTCGAGGAACCAGTGCCCTCCACTTCTACTGCTTCATTTCCTGCGCTGCCAACCACCGAGGATACGATCCAAGTTCTGGTGGCGCTTATGGACGAGAGGTTCCGTAAGGGCCAAGAGGACCTCAAACGTCACTTCATGGGCTGGAACCAACTGAAAAAGATCTCGGTCAAGGAACTTCCTCCCTGCTCAGTGTCAAACCCTTGGAGGTACGCTGGCAGGATCTTCATAAACGACAAGTTAGGTGCCATCACCCTCGAAGAAGTAGAGTTCTTCCCCAGCTTCGAGGCATATCCGGACTGTTTCGTCCAACTCAGCTCCGACCCGGCCTCCAAGGAGGTAACTGAACCCAAAGAAGTGATCGTGTTCGAGCACTCAAAGGCACAGTCTATGCTGGCAGATTGCCTCAAGACCCGGGGCTTCACCAATTTGAAGATGCCGGCACTAAGCAAGAAGCATCCATCCTTTCTTGCTCCCCCTACCATTACCTTTCCTTTTGTGGAAAAGGCCTTCAATGCTGTCATGAAGGCGGTGGAGGAGGGAAAACCCTGCCCTACACTGGAGGAGTGTAGGCCTCTCTCCCTTGCCCTTCCCCCCGACGATAAAAGCTTGAAGGACATCCAGCTTACATTTACGGTCGGGAAACTGGAACCTGACATCGCGGGACTTCAGTTCAACGAAGATCTCCCTAAGTTGAACGACCACCTAATCCGTCGGGAACAGGACACCAAGGAGAGGCTAGCTGCCTCCCTATCCCTTCAAGTCCAACTTGAAGTAATGGCCGGGGACATCAGGGTCCCGGATTTCTTCATGGTTCTCGCGAAGACCCATCTTGGTACCGTGATAAAGGACTTATATAGCTTCATCAAGGCCCGGAAAGCCTGTAGAGAGTTCGTGTTCGCCAATGCGGAGGTCACACACAAACCCCGGAAACTAATCTCCTCCAACATCTTTGGTGAAGGAGATCGTGGACAAGGCCACCACTGAGAATCGGAACCTTCTCAACAAGTGGGGCATGTCACGTAAAAGGAAGTCCTCTCAGGATGATGGCCCACAGCCTAAGAGGAAATCGTCTAAGCCTAGACCCCAGCAGCGTCAACCCAAACACCAGTTTCAGGCTCCCGCTACTCCACAGTTAGTGGCACAGCCACAACAGACCTTTCATTTGGTCCCCCAACCGGTGGTGTCCCAATCACCGGTCTTCACCCCTGCCTACGAACGCCAGTCAACTACCTTTCATCCCAGAGGTAAAGGCTCCGGCAGAGACTCCTCTCGTCGTCCTTCCAGAGGCAGAGGAGGAAGGGGAGCAAGCGGCCAAGGTGGCAAACCCTTGGGAAACCAGAAGCAATGAAGTGCTTCCGGTGGGAGGAAGACTCCGCCACTTTCAGGATCGCTGGACCTTCGATCCTTGGGCACACAGCATCATCAAGAAGCGACTAGGCTGGAGCTGGACACAATCACTTCCAACCTTCCATCAATTCTTTCAGCCATCAACCCCCATCCTAGAAGAGGTCCTAGAACTCTTGAACAAGAAGGTGATCAAGAGGATTAAGTCCACCAGGTTCCAGGGAAGACTGTTTTGTGTTCCCAAGAAGGACTCAGACAAGCTCAGAGTCATTCTCGACTTGTCCCCTCTCAACAAGTTTATTGTGAACAACAAATTAAAGATGCTGACTCTTCAACATATAAGAGCCCTACTGCCTCACAAGGCTTGCACGGTCTCAATAGACCTGGCAGATGCCTATTGGCACATCCCAATGAACCACCAAGCTTCCTCCTAGGCCTACCTAGGATTCAGGCTCCAAAGAAGAACCTACGCCTTCAGGGCCATGCCCATCGGGCTCAACGTGGCTCCAAGAATCTTCACGAAGCTGGCAGACACAATTGTCCACCAACTACGCCTCCAAGGCGTCCAAGTGATGGCTTACCTCGACGATTGGCTGGTCTGGTCGACATCGTTAGCAGAATGTTCGCGAGCCTGCAGAAAGGTGGACCAATTCCTGGAACATCTGGGTTTCAAGATAAACACCAAGAAGTCTCGCCTGTCTCCAGCTCAGAAGTTTCAATGGTTAGGAATCCATTGGAATCTTCAATCACACTGCCTTTCCATCCCCCTGAAGAAAAGGAAGGAAATAGCCGGGTCTGTCAAAAGACTTCTCAAATCCAAACGGATCTCAAGACAACAGCAGGAACGAGTACTCGGTTCCCTACAGTTTTCCTCAGTGACAAACCCAGTGCTACGAGCACAGCTAAAGGATGCCTCAGGAGTCTGGAGACGAAACGCATCCATCGCTCGGAGAGATCTCAAAAGACCCCTACCAAACAGGCTTCGCTCACTTCTCAAGCCGTGGTCAGAAACAAGGACCTTGAAAAAAACCATCCCTCTTCAACCACCGCCTCCGTTGATCAACATCCACACGGACGCATCCCTGGAGGGATGGGGGGGGGGGGCGGTCCACTCCCAGCAACGACAAGTTCAAGGAACATGGTCTCCCCTGTTCAAGACGTTCCACATCAACATCTTGGAGGCCATGGCGGTTCTTCTCACTCCGAAGATACTATCTCCGCATCCTTCAATCCACATTCGTCTAACTCTGGACAGCTCCGTAGTAGTCAGATGTCTCAACCGTCAGGGCTCAAGATCACCCTACCTAAACCAAGTGCTTCTCCCCATTTTTTGCCTAGTGGACAAGAAGAAGTGGCACTTGTCTGCAGTTCACCTACAAGGATTCCGCAATGTGACGGCAGATGCTCTATCGAGGACAAGCCCCATAGAGTCGGAATGGTCCCTAAACGCAAGATCATTCTCCTTCATCTCTCGTCAAGTTCTGGAACTACAGATCGATCTCTTCGTGACGAGCGACAACAAACAACTTCCTCGTTATGTGGCTCCTTACGAGGACCCCAAGGCGGAACAGATGGTCCAAGATTTACCTGTTCCCTCCACCCAACCTTCTGCTGAAAGTCCTCTAAAAGCTGAGAACCTTCAAGGGAACAGCAGCCCTAGTGGCTCCCAAGTGGCCCCGGAGCAACTGGTTTCCCCTAGTTCTGGAGCTACAGCTCAAGCTGATCCCTCTGCCGGGTCCAGTTCTCTCCCAACAGGTGCAGAAGTCGACTGTCTTTGATTCATCAAAGAAAGTCCAAGTCCTTCATCTCATGATTTTCTATCCCTAGCCGTTAAGAAAAAGTTCGGTATCTCGAAGAAAAGTTTAGACTTCCTAGAGGAATACAAAACAAAGTCTACCAGAAGGCAATACGAATCATCCTGGAAGAAGTGGGTGTCCTTTGTCAAGGCTAAAAATCCTACAGAAATCTCCATAGATTTTTGCATGTCCTTTATTCACCTTCATGGACAAGGCTTGGCAGCCAATATGATTTCTACTTGTAAATCGGCCTTGACTAGACCATTACTGTACGCCTTCCAAATAGATTTGTCCAACGAGTTCTTTAACAAACTCCCGAAGGCATGTGCAAGACTCCGTCCTGCACCTCCACCGAGACCCATCACCTGATCCCTGGATGAAGTGCTTCATTTTGCCTCTAACTTGGACAATGAATCTTGCCCTCTGAAAGACTTGACTCAAAAAGTTATTTTCCTTATTGCTCTCGCATCGGGAGCTCGAGTCAGTGAAATAGTGGCATTATCAAGAGAGGAGGGCCAGATACAGTTCGCCAAGACAGGGGAACTTACCCTCTTCCCTGACCCTACGTTTCTTGCCAAAAACGAACTCCCCACCAAGAGATGGGGACCCTGGAGAATCTGCCCTCTGAAGGAAGATGTCTCTCTATGCCCAGTGGAGAGATGAACTTCAGACTTTGGCGGAGGACAACTTTTTAAAGGAGAAACATCGGGTAGCGACCTGTCACTTGAACAACTATGGGCGAAAATCACCTACTTTATTTGCAGAGCGGATCCTGACAGTACACCCGCAGGTCATGATCCTAGGAAAGTCGCCTCTTCCCTAAATTTCTTCCAAGGAATGGATTTTGAAAGCCTCCGATCATTCACAGGCTGGAAATCATCTAGAGTGTTCTTCAAACACTATGTGAAGCAGGTGCATGAAATCAAGAGATTCGTGGTAGCAGCAGGTAGTGTAATGAATCCTGCTGTTTAGTGCTGCGTAGAACAGTGAGTTATTTCGGGACTCTAACCCAACGGGTGCCTGTGTTGACCCTAGTGCGTTACATGCTGTTTTCTTTGCCCCTATTCTTATTATTATATTATGTATAATAAATCTCCTGACTGAAATATGCTCACTAATCAGTTAAATATTTTTCCTACATAAATATTTAACCTTCTGATCTGTCCACGAGACCGACACGATCTTCGCATCCAGGTGAGTTTATCTTCATCAGGGCACTTCGAGATATTCCTCTTGTCCAAACAGGACCTCCCTGCCAGGGGGGCAGGAAGCCATGTCATTGTTATGCCACTGGTAGTGACATATAACGGAGATGTCACGGTTTCTATGGTCACCAGACCAAAGGAATATTGTTTGAAGTAGAAGGCACTTGATATGGGGAAAAACCACAATACACTAATTCTCTGGTACACTTCCATCAGGACGTCATGGCTTGAGCCCAAAAAACGGATTTTGAGTGAAGCGAAAAATCTATTTTTGGGTGAGATGGCCATGAGTCCTGATGGACCTGCCCTACTGTTTCCAGTTCAGCCTGCCAGGCCCCTCCCTTCCATATTGTATCGTGGAGGCTGGGAGATGCGCTGAGTTTGGAATGAAGAAGACGGACGTGACGTCATTCATGATGGCGGACAGCTATGGCTGCCGTTTGTTTATGTCACGAGGTACCGTAACAGTAACGTAGGAGGATAACTTTACAACGGCTCCTCAGTTCTCTCGCCACCTTTTCCCCCTCAAAGCGTAAACGCTATGTGGGGTGCAGATGGTCATGTGGCGTGTCAATGCATACGTCCCCTGTTGATATACGATATCCTAAAGGGAAACCTTTAGGGTACTCGCGCCAGAAGTTAGAATTCTGTGAAACCTTTGGTTTAATTCTCTGGGAATATCCACTGTAGACATATATACCCTTAGGAAGCTACTAAAGGAACCTTCCATCAGGACGTCAAGGCCATCTCACCCAAAAATAGATTTTTCGATTCGCTCAAATTCTGTTTTTTGGGCTCAGGCCATGTCGTCCTGATGGAAGTTTACCAGAGCATTAATGTATCTGTGTATTTTCAATAGTGCCCGTCATCTCGAGATAAATTTTCCTTGGTCGTCTGGACCTAGAGACACTTGATGTTACCATTATACATCATTCAGCTGATCATGGACTATGTCAGTGCTTTCTGCCCCCTTACAGGGAAGAGTCTGGGAAGACTCTAGGAAAAAACCCGAGGATTGTGAGTTCAAGGAACAATCTAGCAAACAAGTTTGTATATTAGTGTCCTCATATATATAAAGCATAGTTTGTACTGTGAATGGAATTGATCTGTGTAGGTTACTGATACCTCCCAAGACTGTTTGTTCATAGAGACAGATAGACAGGTTTACATTTGTGTAGGAAACCTTAATTCAGTAAGGTAAACAGGTTAGTAAAATCAGTCACTACCAGTGACTGAACTTAAAGGCATAACAAATTATCTGAAGAATGTTTGCTTGGAACAGTATTACAATAGAATATAGAAATCATGGTTGTAACATTTACAATCAATCATATTTTTCACTAAAAATATCTGTGTGAAAGCATAATTGGTAATAGCAGAAAAATTTTATAAGTTTCATCTGAAAAGGAAACACAAGCCACTCTATGGGAAATATGGAATATTTCACTTTGGATTCTGTTGTTACAAGGAACACTTGCATACGAATATGCATGGCACATATGTCAGTCTATTATGCTTAATGTCACCCGTGTAATTAGAACAGTCTATAGTGTCATGCACTAGACACATCACTCAACATGATAAACCATAAAAGTTTATCATGTACACCCTTCACTAAAAGTCCCAAATAGTGCACTGTTCTTCGCAGAGATCAAGCTGCAGGTTTTAGTACACTACCTGCTGCCACCACGAAGTGTTTGATCTCCTGTAGTTGTTTCGCGTAGTGCTTGAAGAAGACCCTGGATGACTTCCATCCAGTGTAAGCGCGAAGACTTTCAAACGACATAGTTTGAAAGAAGTTTAGAGACGAAGCAACTTTTCTCGGATCATGACCTGCGGGTGTCCTGTCTGGATCCGCTCTACGAATGAAATAGGTGATCTTCGCCCTTAGTTGTTTCAAGGTTAATGTCGAACCTGATGTTTCTCCCCTGAAAAGCTGACCTCCCTTAAAGTCTGAAGTTCTACGAAGATAGACCTTTAGGCATTCCACTGGGCAGAGGGATGCTTCTTCCTTCAGAGGGCGGATTCTCCAAGGACTTCACTTCTTAGTGGACAGCTTGTTCTTTGCGAGAAACGTTGGGTCCGGAAAAGGTTCAGTTCTCCGCAGTCTGTGAACTGAATGTGGCCATCATCCCTCAAGAGGGCCACTATTTCGCTAACTCTGGCTCCTGAGGCTAGTGCAAATAAGAATATCACCTTTTGAGTCAAGTCTTTTAGAGAGCAATCTTCATTGTTCAAGGTTGATGCTAAGTGAAGAACCTTATCCAAGGACCATGAAATGGGCTTTGAAGGGGCTGCGGGCCAAAGTTTAGGGCAGGCTTTTGGAATCTTGTTGAAGATTTCGTTGGAGAAGTCCATCTGGAAGGCGTACAGCACGGGTCTGGTTAGGGCAGATTTGCACGTAGCAATCGTATTGGCTGCTAACCCTTGTTCATGGAATCCGTAGAAATCTCCTTTGGTTTCTTTGCCTTGACGAAGGCGACCCATTTTTTTCCAGGAAGACTCGTATTGTCTTCTCGTTGACTTTGACTTGTATTCTTCAAAGAAGTTAATACTGTCCTTTGAAATCCCAAACCTTTTTTTGACTACTAAGGTGAGAAAATCATGAGATGAAGGTTCTGGGTTTCCTGTGATGAAGCTGAGACAGTCTATTTCTGCCCTTGTTGAGTCAGAACTGGATCCAGCAACGGGATCAGCTTCAGGCGTAGTTTCGTTATTAGGGGGAAGCAGACGCTGTTGGGCCACTTGTGGGCCACTATTGCTGCCATTCCGTGAAAGGATCTCAGTTTGTTGAGGACTTTCAGCAGAAGGTTGGTTGGAGGGAACTGGTAGATCTTGGACCATCTGTTCCAATCTAGGGACATTGCATCCGTTGCTTCCGCTAGAGGATCCACGTACGGGGCTACATACCGGGGTAGCTTCTTGTTGTCGCTTGGTGCGAAGAGGTCTACTTGCAGTCCTGGGACTTTGCGTAAGATGAAGGAGAATGATCTTGCGTCTAGGGACCATTCTGTCTATATCGGGTTGAACCTGGATAGAGTGTCCGCCGTCACATTGCAGAACCCTTGAAGATGAACTGCTGACAAGTGCCATCTCTTCTTCTCCGCTAGCCGGAGGATAGCCAATATCACTTGATTGACTTGAGGCGATCTCGAGCCCTGTCGATTTAGGCATCTCATTACAACCTCGCTGTCTAATACCAGTCGGATGTGGATTGAGCAGAGAAGTTTCAGTTTTTTCACTGAAAGAAAAACTGCCATGGCTTCCAGAAAGTTGATGTGGAAGGTTTTGAAGAGGGGAGACCAGGTTCCTTGGACTTTCCGATGGTGAGAGTGACCTCCCTACCCTTCCTTCGAGGCATCCGTGTGGACGGTGACTGACGGTGGAGGCGGTTGTAAGAGTACCTTGTTCTTTAGATACTTGGCCTCCGACCATGGCTTGAGTAGGGATCGCAGACGATTAGGTATAGGTGTTTTTAGATCTCTTTGAGCGTTTGATGCATATTTTCTCCAAACTCCTGATGCA
The DNA here is from genome assembly GCF_036898095.1 of Palaemon carinicauda. Taxonomy (NCBI): domain Eukaryota; kingdom Metazoa; phylum Arthropoda; class Malacostraca; order Decapoda; family Palaemonidae; genus Palaemon; species Palaemon carinicauda. The sequence continues at coordinate 51,409,961 of NC_090745.1, read as the reverse complement.
TCTTTTAATTGTGCTCTCAATACTGGGTCTGTCACTGAGGCGAACTGGAGAGACCTCAACACTCTCTCCTGTTGCCTTCTTGATATCCTGGCAGATTGAAGGAGTCTCTTGACAGATCCTGCTATCTCTTTCCTCTTCTTTGATGGAATGGAAAGGCAGTGTGACTGTAAGTTCCAGTGGACACCCAGTCACTGGAACTTCTGAGCTGGAGATAGTCAAGACTTTTCCAAGTTGATCTTGAATCTTAGGTGTTCCAGGAACTGGACCACTTCCTTGGAGGCTTGCATGCACTCTTCTTTGGATGCTGCCCACACCAGCCAGTCGTCCAGGTAGGCTACTACCTGAATTCCCTTTAGGCGTAGTTGATGAATGACTGCATTCGCAAGCTTGATGAATACCCTTGGGGCTTTGTTCAGACCGAAGGGCATGGCTCTGAAGATGTACTGTCTTTTCTGTAGCTTGAATCCTAGGTAGGGGGAAACTTGACGGTTGATTGGAATGTGCCAGTACGCATCCGTCATGTCTATGGAGACTGTGTATGCCTGTTTGGGCAAAAGGGTCCTTATGTGTTGGAGCGTCAGCGTTCTGAACTTGTAGTTCACTATGAACTTGTTGAGTGGTGATAGGTCCAGAATGACTCTGAGCTTTTCCGAGTCTTTCTTCAGAACACAGAACAGCCTTCCTTGGAATTTGATGGACTTTGCCTTCCTTACAACTCTCTTGTCTATGAGTTCCTGAACGTATTCTTCCAAAATGGTGGTTGAGCGTTGGAAGAATTGAGGGAAGTTCGGTGGAGTTGTATTCCAACTCCACCCCCAGTCCGTTCTTGATTAGGCTGTGGGCCCAGGGATCCCGGAAGAGGAGAAGTCTCCCTCCTACTGGTAGCATCTCACTTGGAGTGCTGGTTGGAGGGTTTGCCTCCTTGGCCACGTCCACCTCTGTTGCCCCTACCTCTGGAGGGGCGTCTAGAAGCTCCACGAAAGGAACCTCGAGACTTCGGCCTAAAGGTCGTCGATTGCCTTTCAAAGGCTGGGGTGAAGACGGGTGACTGAGTCGCCACTGGTAGAGGCACCAGCTGGAAAGTGGTGGGTGGTTGTTCCACCGTCCGGGGCACCATGGCCACGGGGAGCTGTTGTTGTTGTCAAGGACGAGAGGGCACTCTGAGTCATTTTGTCTTCCTTTTCGGCTGGGGACCCTCATCAGCGGAAGACTTTCTTTTGGAGGACAAGCCCCACTTGGAGAGGAGATTCCTGTTCTCCGTTGCGGCTTTGTCCACGACCTCATTGACCACTTCACTTGGGAAGAGAACTTTTCCCCAGATGTTGGAGGCTATCAGCTTCCTTGGTTCGTGCCTCACCGCAGCCGAGGCAAACACGAACTCTCTACAAGCCCGGCAGGCTTTAATGAAATTAAATAGGTCTTTGGTGACCGATGCCAAATGAGCTTTGGCAAAGACCATGAACATATCTGGGGTCTCGGGAACACTTGCCATCGTCTCTAACCCGGTTTATAGAGACATAGAGGTGGTAAGTCGTTCTTTGGTCTCCTGCTCCCTGCGCAGGTGAAAGTCCGACAACTTTGGTAGGCCTTCATCGAACTGACGTCCGGCAATGTCAGCCTCCAGCTTCCCGACTGAGAAGGTGTTATAGACATCCTTCCAGTCCGCATCATCAGACGGTAGGGCAAGGGAAAAGGGTCTACACTCCTGAAGTGTAGGACAAGGTTTTCCTACCTCGACCGCCTTCAAGGCTGCCTTAAACCCTTTCTCCATAAAGGGGAAGGCACGGGAAGAATCTGCAATGAAGGACGGGTGCTTCTTGCTGAGAGCCGGCACCTTGGAATTAGTGAAGGCCCTCTCCTTCAAGGTTTTGGTAAACAAGGCCTGGGCCCTGGGGAGGTCCAGAATGATGACCTCTTTCGGCTCTGTTTCCTCTTTGGAAGGGGATTCCATCCTCAGGCGGACGTAACAATCCGGATAGGCCCCTTTGCTGGGCCAGAACTCCACATCATCTACTGGGACAGTGCCCAGTTTCTCGGAGAGGAAAATCTTCCCCCCTGACATCGGCATGTGCTCAGCATACTCCAAGGGTTGATGTCAGAAAAGGCGGGAAGATCTTTGATGTTTAGCTTCTTGGGGGCTAAACACATAGACACGAGCTGGTGCATTTCAATCCGTAGAGAAGCCTCCTTCTCGGACGACTGCTTCTGCATGTCCTGGAAAATAGACAAAAGCGAGTGCAGCGTATTGGTGATCGAGTATAGCTGGGGGCCAGAAGAAGAAGTCGATGGAACAGGCCCAGCCACTGTAGCCGATAAAACCTAAATCGTTTCGGTTTTCTCCGCGTCGCCTTCAGGAGGAAAGACAGTTTCTTGCTCCAGTTCTTCCACTAGGAGATCACGTTCCGTCTCCTCGGAGACAACTGACATGTTGTCTTCTAATTGGATGTCCTTTAAGGCATCGGATACCTCAGATTCTATCGGAATCTGGACGAGGGGAATCTCAGGTTGAGCCTAGAGAACAATTGCATCCGAAGATGCCCTAGGGAACAGACAAGCCTTCATCTTCTCATTAGGAAGATATGGGCCAGAGGTGTTCTTCTGAAAACCTCTGACCCATTTTTTGCAGCGTATCTCTTGCTGCATCCCTTGACTTTGTGAACTTCTGATCATCAAAAGCCTCTTTTACCAGTTTGTCACAAACGGTACATACCTGTGGGTCCCAATACTTCAGAGATCCCTTCGTAATTGCGCAGCGCGCGTGGGTCCTGCACATATCATGGCCGCAGAAGCTCTTACTGTGGACTTTGCAGAAATGGTTCCCGCACTTGGGATGCTCCTCCTGTAAAGAAAGAAAAGCTTATAAGTATTCGGTGAAAATCTCAGATTTCATCATACAGATTTATAAAAATTTTATTTAGCTTAGAATAGAGTAAGCTAGAAAAAAGGGAAAGACACCCTCATGTGCCTCCTGTCCAGCCCATTGCTATGACTTCCTTCAATATTGAACATTAAATTCTTGACGAATTATAAGGGGAGATATCCTTGGATATGAAGTGTAATCTTAACACTGTCTTCCAGGTTCAATATTGGGGATTATTTAATAATGGATATCATCCAATAACTAAGCAGAGAGAATCGCTCTCTATATGTGATGGTCTCACAATAGGGTGCCCATGAAGCACCTTGTAGGTTGGAAAAAAACGGATTCTGAGCGAAGCGAAAAATCTATTTTTTGGGCTCAGGCCATGTCGTCCTGATGGAAGTTCCTTCGAAGGTAGCTTCTTAGGTATATTTGACCTACAGTGATATATCCCAGAGAATTTACCAAAGGTATCCAGAATTCTAACTCCTGGAGCGAATATTCCTTAAAATTTTACAAAGGGATATCGCGTAATATCAGAGGACGTATTCTTGACACGTCTCATGGCTATCTACGCCCCCAATAGAGCTTTCACTTCGAGGGGAAAGAGAGGCAAGAATAATTAGAGTCGTTACAGAGACATCGCTCTCGATGCTCCCTACTGCTCTGCAAATAGTGCGCCAATCCGCAACCGCGAGGCGCCACCGTCATTCTTTGTAGCTTTGTAGGTGTTGCAGATACAGTACTATAGGGAGGGATTCATTATCCTTTTGTCCCAAAAGAGGGTAGGTCCATCAGGACGACATGGCTACCTCACCCAAAAATAGATTTTTCGCTTTGCTCAAAATCCGTTTTTTGGGCTCAGACCATGACGTCGTGATGGAAGTGTACCAGAGCATTAATGTATCTGTGGATTTTCAATAGTGCCATTCATCTCGAGCTAAAGCTTTCCTCTTCGGTCTTTAGACCTAGAGACACTTGATGTTACCGTTATACATCAATCAGCTGATCATGAAATATGTCAGTGCTTCCTGCCCCCTACAGGGAAGAGTCTGGGTAGACTCGAGGAAAAAACCCAAGGATTGTGAGTTCAAGGAACAATCTAGCAAACAGTTTGTATAATAGTGTCAACATATACGTAAAGCATAGTCTGTCCTAGGATGGTATTGGTTTGAGCAGGCTACTGTACCTCCCGGGTCTGTCAATGAAGAGACGGACAGGTTTATATACATGTAGAAAACCTTAAACAGTAAAATGAACAGTCTAGTACAACAAGATCTTACCTGTTTGCCTGGAACATAATGAAACTTAGTTCTGGTATTTACTTAAATATCAAAAAGAGTCAAGGATGCTCTGACTTATACATACAATGAAATATTTGGGGCGAAAGAGACACAAATATTTGTTCTATTGGTTATTACAAAAATAGAAATCATAGTTGTAAACAATTACAATGTATGCTGAATAATTCTGCATAAAAGCATAAACAGTAATAACAGGATAAATAGGGTTTGCCTGAAAAGGAAAACATTAGCCACTCTAAGGGAAATATGAAATTTCACTATACATTCTGTTGTTACTAGGAACACTGTGCATATAAGAATGCCTGGTACTTGTGTCAGTTTATTATACTTAATGTCACCTATGTAGGGAGAACAGTCTATAGTGTTATCACTTAAACACAACACTCAACATGATATGTTTTACGAGTCTATCATGTACACCCTTCACTATAAGTCCTGAATAGTGCACTGTTCTTCGCAGTAATCAAGCAGCAGGTTTTATTACACTGCCCGCCGCCACCACATGAAATTTAATTTCTTGTAATTGCTTCGCGTAGTGCTTGAAGAAGACCCTCAAGGACTTCCATCCAGTATAAGCACGAAGACTTTCAAGCGACATCGTTTGGAAGAATTTCAGAGACGAGGCAACTTTCCTCGGATCATGACCTGCGGGTGTACTGTCTGGATCCGCTCTGCGAATGAAGTAGGTGATTTTCGCCCTAATCTGTTTCAAGGATAACGTTGAACCGGAAGTCTCTCCCCTGAAAAGCTGACCTCCCTTAAAGTCTGAAGTTTTACGAAGATAGACCTTTAGGCATTCCACTGGGCAGAGGGATGCTTCTTCCTTCAGAGGGCAGATTCTCCAGGGACCCCATCTCTTAGTGGGCAGCTCGTTCTTGGCGAGAAACGTCGGATCCGAAAAGAGGTTCAGTTCTCCATTGTATGTGAACTGAAAATGGCCATCATCCCTTGAGAGGGCCACTATTTCGCTAACTCTGGCTCCCGAGGCTAGTGCAAATAAGAATATCACCTTCTGAGTCAAATCTTTCAGTGAGCAATCCTCATTGTTCAGGGTTGATGCTAAATGAAGAACTTTGTCAAAAGACCATTAAATGGGCTTAGGAGGAACTGCGGGCCGAAGTTTTGCGCAGGCTTTAGGGATCTTGTTGAAGATTTCGTTGGAAAAGTCCACCTGGAAGGCGTAAAGTATTGGTCTGGCCAGGGCGGATTTACATGTAGTAATCGTATTGGCTGCTAAACCTTCTTCATGAAGATGGATGAAGAAGGACAAACAGAAGTCCGTAGAAATCTCCTTAGGTTTCTTCGCCTTGACAAAGGCCACCCATTTCTTCCAGGAAGACTCAAGTGTTCTTCTTGTTGACTTTGACTTATATTCTTCTAGGAAGTTGATACTGTCCCTAGAAATCCCAAACCGTTTGTTGACCGTTAAGGCGAGAAAATCATGAGATGAAGGTTCTGGGTTTTCACTGATGAAACTGAGACAGTCAATTTCTGCACTTGCTGAGACAGAACTGGGTCCGGCAACGGGATCAGTTTCAGGCGTAGTTCCGTTACCAGCGGGAACCAAACGCTGTTGGGCCATTTGTGGGCCACTATTGCTGTCGTCCCCCGAAAGGATCTCAGTTTGTCGAGGACTTTCAGCAGAAGGTTGGTTGGAGGGAATAGGTAGATCTTGGACCATCTGTTCCAATCTATGGACATTGCATCCATTGCTTCCGCTAGAGGATCTTCGTACGGGGCTACATACCGGGGTAGCTTCTTGATGTCGCTCGTTGCGAAGAGGTCTATCTGCAGTCAAGGGACTTTGCGTAAGATGAAGGAGAACGATCTTGCGTCTAGGGACCATTCTGACTCTATCGGTTTGGTCCTGGATAGAGCGTCCGCTGTCACATTGCGGAACCCTTGAAGGTGGACTGCTGACAAGTGCCATCTCTTCTTCTCTGCTAAGCGGAGGATGGCTAGTATCACTTGATTTATGTGAGGCGATCTCGAGCCTTGTCGATTTAGGCATCTCATTATGACTTCGCTGTCTAGACACAGACGGATGTGGATTGAGCAGCGGAGTTTCAGTTTCTTTAGGGAAAGAAAAACTGCCATGGCTTCCAGAAAGTTGATGTGGAAGGTTTTGAAGAGGGTAGACCAGGTTCCTTGGACTTTCCGATGATGAGAGTGACCTCCCCTACCTTCTTTCGAGGCATCCGTGTGAACGGTGACTGACGGTGTAGGTGGTTGTAAGGGAACCTTGTTCTTTAGGTTCTTGGCTTCCGACCATGGCTTGAGTAGGGATCACAGATGATATGGTGTCGGTCTTTTTAGATCTCTTCGAGCGTTTGATGCATATTTTCTCCAGACTCCTGATGCATCTTTTAATTGTGCTCTCAATACTGGATCTGTCACTGAGGTGAACTGAAGAGACCCCAACACTCTCTCCTTTTGCCTTCTTGATATCATTGTGGACCGAAGAAGGCTTCTGATAGATCCTGCTATCTCTTTCCTTTTCTTTGATGGAATGGAAAGGCAGTGCGACTGCAAGTTCCAGTGGACGCCCAGCCACTGAAACTTTTGAGCTGGAGACAGTCAGGATTTTTTCAAGTTGATCTTGAATCCCAAGTGTTCCAGGAACTGGATCACTTCCTTGGAGGCTTGCCTGCACTCTTCTTCTGATGCTGCCCACAACAGACAGTCGTCTAGGTAGGCTACCACCTGGATTCCCTTTAGGCGTAGTTGATGAATGACTACATTCGCAAGCTTGGTGAATACCCTTGGAGCTCTGTTTAGTCCGAAGGGCATGGCTCTGAATACATACTGTCTTCTTTGTAGTTTGAATCCCAGGTAGGGGGAATCTTGACGGCTGATCGGAACGTGCCATTACGCATCCATCATGTCTATGGAGACTGTGTATGCCCGTTTGGGCAACAGGGTCCTGATGTGTTGAAGCGTCAGCATTTTGAACTTGTAGTTCACTATGAACTTGTTAAGTGGTGACAAGTCCAGAATTACTCTGAGCTTTTCCGAGTCCTTCTTCGGAACACAAAATAGCCTTCCTTGGAATCTGACGGACTTCGCCTTCCGTATAACTCTTTTGCTCAAGAGTTCTTGAACATATTCTTCCAATATGGGGGTTGAGTGTTGGAAGAATTGAGGGAAGGTTGGTAGAGTTGAGCTCCAACTCCACCCTAGTCCGTTCTTGATTAGGCTGTGGGCCTAGGGATCGAAGGTACAACGATCCCGGAAGTAGAAGAATCTCCCTCCTACCGGTAGCATCTCACTTTGAGTGCTGGGTGGAGGATTTACCTCCTTGGCCACGTCCACCCCTGTTGCCCCTACCTCTGGAGGGGCGTCTGGAGGAGCCTCGAAAGGATCCTCGAGACTTCGGCCGAAAGGTTGTAGACTGCCTTTCAAACACTGGGGTGAACACTGGTGACTGAGTCGCCAGTGTTTGGGGCACCAGTTGGAAGGTAGTGGGTGATTGTGCCACCGTCTGGGGCACCATGGCCACGGGAAGCTGTTTTTGTTGCTTAGGCCGAGAGGGCACTTAAGGTCGTTTTTGTCTATTCTTCGGCTGGGGACCCTCGTCAGCTAAAGATTTCCTTTTGGAGGACAAGCCCCATTTGGAAAGAAGGTTTCTATTTTCAGTGGCGGCTTTGTCCACGACCTCTTTGACCACTTCACTTGGGAAGAGGTCTTTTCCCCAGATGATAGAAGCTATCAGCTTCCTAGGTTCGTGTCTCACCACAGCCGAGGCGAACACGAACTCTCTGCAAGCCCTTCTGGCTTTAATAAAGTTGTGTAGGTCTTTAGTTACTGTCGCCAGATGGGCTTTGGCGAAGACCATGTACATGTCCGGGGTATCTGGGATGCTTGCCATTGTCTCCAGGCCAGTCTGCATAGACAAGGAAGCGGCTAAGCGTTCTTTCGTCTCCTGTTCCCTACGCAGGAGAAAGTCCGACAGCTTGGGAAGGTCTTCGCCGAACTGTCGTCCAGCAATATCTGCCTCCAGCTTCCTGACTGTGAAGGTGTTGTGGACATCCTTCCAGTCCGCATTGTCTGATGGAAAGGCAAGAGAGAAGGGCCTACACTCCTCCAGTTTAGGGCACGGTTTCCCTGCCTCAACTGCCTTTAAGGCTGCCTTGAGCCCTTTGTCCATAAAGGGAAAGGCACGTTTAGGATCAGCAATGAAGGACTGGTGCTTCTTGCTGAGAGCCGGCACCTTAGAGCTAGTATAGGCCCTCTCTTTTAAGGTGGTGGTATTTAAGGCCTGAGCCTTAGAGAGTTCAAGGACAATAGTTTCCTTCGGCTCTGTTTCCTCTTTGGATGCGGGTTCCGTCCTGAGACGGACATAGCAATCCGGGTAGGCCCCTTTGCTGGGCCAGAACTCAATTTCCTCTACTGGGACAGTGCCCAGTTTTTCTGAGAGGAAGATCTTTCCGCCCGACATGGGCATGTGCTCTGCGTACCTCCAGGGGTTAACGTCAGAGAAGGCGGGGAGATCTTTAACGTTTAGCTTCTTCAGGGCCAAACATGTCGCAACTAGCTGATGCTTCTCAGTCCGAAGAGAGGCCTCCTTTTCAGACGATTTCTTTTGAATGTCCTGCACCATGGACAGCAACGAGTGCAACGTACTCGTGATCGAATCTAGTTGAGGTGCAGTGGAGGAGGTCGAGGGCACCGGCTCATTCGCTGTGGCCGATGATACCGAAATCGTTTCGCCTCTCTCAGTTTCCGTCTCAGGTGGAACGTCATCCGCCTGATCCAACTCCTCCACTAGAATATTGTTCTCGGTCTCCTCTGAAACAACTGACATGTTATCTTCTAGTTGGATGCTCTTCAAGGCATGCGAAACTTCAGATTCTACCGGAATCTGAACCAGGGGAATCTCAGGTTGAGCCTGGGGAATAACTGCATCCGAAAATGCCCTAGGGAAAAGACAAGCCCTTATCTTTTCATTAGGAAGGTATGGGCCAGAAGTATTTTTCGGTAAACCCCTGACCCATTTACGCAGCTTTTCCCTTGTTGCGTCCATTGACTCAGTGGACTTTTGGTCATCAAAAGCCTCTTTTACCAGTTTTCCACAAACGGTACATATCTGCGGGTCCCAATACTTGAGAGCCCCCTTGGTGAATGCGCAGCGAGCATGAGCCCTGCAAAAACCCTGCAAAAACTATTCCCGCACTCGGGATACTCCTCCTGTAAAGAAAGGAAAAGTCTATTAGTATTCGGTGAAATTCTCAAATTTCAACATACTGTACATATAATATTTTATTTTAGCTTTGATAGGGTAAGCTATAAATAGGAAAGACACCTACATGTGTTTCCTGCCCAGCCAATTGCTATGACCTCCTCCAATATTGAAAGTAGAATTCTTAGGAATTCTTGGGGGAAGATGATATCCTATGATATTTAAGAATTTTCAGAGGAAGATGATATCCTATGATATAAAGTGTCTTAACACAATCTTCCAGTTTCAATATTGGGGAAAAGGACAATAATGGATCATAAGTATTAAAGGAAGAGAGAATTACTCTCTTATATGTGATGGTCTCACAATAGGCTGCCCATGAAGCACCTTGTAGGTTGGAAAAACTTTGGGCTACAGCACTGACTGTTTGGTAACAAGTTACCAGTCCTGTCAGGCCTGCTGGCACCTGCTGGCCCAGCCGGCATCTGCTGGGCAAGCCGTCACATGCCGGCCTATTCTCGGCTATTGAAGGCAATTATTGTCTTCATAACATTGTGTGATAGGCCGCCAGCAACGGCTCTGCCGGCTGCTAGCGGCGACGGCTCTGCCGGCCGACAGCGGCTCTCCCGGGGGTCTCTGCTGGCGGCGGCGGCTCGGCTGGCCGGCAACGGCTCTGCCGGCTGTCGGCGGTCTCTCCCGGCTGCCGGCGGTCACTCCCGGCTGCCGGCGGTCTCTCCCGGCTGCCGGCAGTCTCTCCCGGCTGCCGGCGGTCTCTCCCGGCTGCCGGCGGTCTCTCCCGGCTGCCGGCAGTCTCTCCAGGCTGCCGGCGGTCTCTCCCGGCTGCCGGCAGTCTCTCCCGGCTGCCGGCGGTCTCTGCCGGCGGCAGCTGTTCAGCCGGCCGGCAGTGGATCTGCCGGCCGGCGGCGGCTCTGCCGACCGGCAGCCGAGGATCTTTCCATCAAGGGGACCCAGCGGCAGTCGGCGGCAGATGACCAGGTATGGGTGCCGGCCGGCAACTCAGCAGCCGGCAGTCGGTTCCCAAATATCCAATGTCTTTTGGTTGTCGGTCAACTATGTTCCCAACAAGCGGCGGCAGGGCAACTGCCAGCCACAGACAATGGATATGGCCCAGTAAGAAAGTACGAGAGAAAGTGAGGATGGAGGAAGGCAAGGGCTCAGCCTTGCCGTCCTGCATCCAGAATGAGGGTTCAATTGGAAGGGGGAATTAAATTCGGGCTTCCACCCAACCATATCCCAGTCATAAGGGCTATGGAAGGCAGTCCAAGGGAGGACTGAAGAATACTCTAAAGAATATGAGGATACCCGCCGGCAGTCGGTCTTGCCGGCGGCAGACGGGGAACCTTAGGCCAGTCCTACAAGAACCCTATGTTATGTATTATTGTAATAATGTACTATATTATTTTAAGTGTTGCAGGTATTGCGCAACATTGCATCATATTGCATGAATAAAACATGTTATGCTTTGTACATAAGTGTAATGATTTGTTTTAGTATTAGGATTCAAACATTTGTTGATTACCTCAGAGATAGGATGTGATTCTTTATAGTTTTGTACTGGAGTAGGATTTGAGTCTTTTCAGAGCGATGCTCTTTTGTTTAGCAATGTTTTGGTTTTGTCAGATTGTGTATGACGCTCCACAAACACTTAGGAGTCAGCTGTCAAAGAGCCATGTAGTCATAAGTTGCATTAAACGTGTATTTTAAGAATACCAACGTCTTATTAAATCCCACCCAGAAAAATTGACGACAAAGATGGGATCAGTTGAGAAATAATTACTAACAATTGTTCATCTATGTTCCAGGTAATTATTATGGTTAATAGAACTTCATACCAAAGTCCTACACAACAATTGGCGACGAGGATGGGATCAGCTGAGAAATAATTACTAACAATTGTTCATCTATGTTCCAGGTAATTATTATGGTTAATAGAACTTCTTACCAAAGTCCTACACCAATTGGCGACGCCCAGGAGGACGAAAACACGCAGGGAGAAACATTGGACCTTATGTAGAAGGACGGCCAGCACAAGAGAAGGTCCGTTTGTACATTAAGGGACAAGAGGAAAATCCTCCAATGAAGATTGTACAAGCAGCAGAACAGGAATTTCATCAAACAAACAAAACAAGAAAGGGTGAAATTTAAAGTTAGGTAGGCTACAAAACAGGTAGGAAGTAAACTTGTGACTGCAGAACAGTAGTTTAACCTAATGTAGGTATTAAGGTAAGACTCAAAATGCCTTTTAATATAGAACACCCCGAAAGTTTCAGCATCACTGCTGAGCCCAATTCTGTTGCAACACGATGGCAACAGTGGTGTGAGGAATTTAAGATTTATTTAGAAGTATTAGGGAACATGAAGGATGCCCAAAAGAAGGCATTATTACTTCATACAGCAGGTAGTGAAGTTCGGGAAGTGTTTAAGACTTTGCAGCCTACAGATGACACAAGTGAAGCTGCAATTAAGGCTCTTACCACATATTTTGCTCCTCAGGTCAATAAATTTTTTGAAAGATACCAGTATTCAGCGGAGGCTTATCAGATCATAAACCTTTATTAGCAATATTGGGTCCAAAAGCAAGTTTACCTACGTTGGTAGCTGCAAGACTACAACGTTGGGCAGTTACGTTAGCAGCATACCACTATGATATAGAATACCGTCCAACATCAAACATGGATAATGCAGATGCTTTATCCAGATTACCCGTAGACAAAGCTCCAGAGGAGTATGATGACAGTGTTCTGTTAATTTTTGTATATGATGTACCAATAACTGCAAAAGATGTAGCACACAGTACCAAGAGAGACCCAGTGCTTGGTAAGGTTTTGGAGAGTTTAACGACAGGTAGGGACTTATGTGGAAAAGAGGAAAATTGTAAACCGTATAAGGATATATGGTATGAACTGAGTGTAACACAAGGAATAGTGATGAGAGGTTCAAGGGTAGTTATTCCTAATTCACTGATAAATAAGGTTTTGTCTGAAATACATGCTGATCACCAAGGTATTGTAAGATCAAAGTCAATTGCGAGAACTTTTGTATGGTGGCCAGGTGTAGATAAAGATGTGGAATCTTATATAAAGAATTGTATGAATTGTGTTATGCAACAGAACAATCCTCAATTTGCTAGAATGCACCCGTGGGAGTTACCCAGGTATTCATGGCAAAGAGTGCTTATAGATTTTGCAGGTCCTTTTTTAAATTATTTGTTTTTGATAGTAGTAGATGCTTACAGTAAGTGGCCAGAAATTATCCCAATGAAGACAACAACGTCTTACGCCACAATAAAAGAATTAATGCAAATTTTTTCAACGCACGGTATTCCAGAAAGAATTGTTACAGATAATGGTCCACAATTTACCTCACAGGAGTTTAAAGAATTTTGTAATGTCAATGGTATAAAGCATACATTTTCAGCTACATATCATCCATCTACTAATGGAGAGGCTGAAAGATTTGTCCAAACGTTTAAACACAATATGAAGTGTAGAAAAGCAAATTCAGGTAATATATTTTTGCATGTGTCAAAATTTGTATTGTCTTATAGAACAACGCCGCACAGCACAACAGGCATGACACCCTCAAATTTGTTGATGGGGAGGAGGATAAGGTGTAAGTTAGATTTGTTGTATCCAAGTTTGCAAAGTGATTTAGAAGATAAAGGGTATAAACAAGTAGTAAAGCTTCCTAATGTAAGACATTTTTTACCTTTGTCTGATGTCATGGTAAGATCGTACAACACTTCAGAGAAGTGGGTACCAGGAGAGATTGTAAGAGAGATAGGAAATTTACATTATGATGTTCGTGTTGGTGATAATGTTGTAAAACATCATGTTGATCAATTACAGCCGTTAAACAGAAAGACAGTAGAGCATGTGAATGTTAGAGATGAGAAACTTAAAGAAGTAGTTAGATCAAATGAGTCAAATATTAACCAAGATGGTCCAACATCCAATGTAGATTCAGAACCAATTCATGTACCAGTACAAGATGAGGTTAAAGTGCTTCCTAATAGGATCAACAGATGAAAGCCCCCTGAGAGATTAGATTTATGAAGATTTTTACAATGTCAAGTTAAGGGGGAGGAGACTGTTATGTATTATTGTAATAATGTACTATATTATTTTAAGTTTTGCAGGTATTGCGCAACATTGCATCATATTGCATGAATAAAAGATGTTATGCTTTGTACATAAGTGTAATGATTTGTTTTAGTATTAGGATTCAAACATTTGTTGATTACCTCGGAGATAGGATGTGATTCTTTATAGTTTTGTACTGGAGTAGGATTTAAGTCTTTTCAGAGCGATGCTCTTTTGTTTAGCAATGTTTTGGTTTTGTCAAATTGTGTATGACGCTCCACAAACACTTAGGAGTCAGCTGTCAAAGAGCCATGTAGTCATAAGTTGCATTAAATGTGTATTTTAAGAATACCAACGTCTTATTAAATCCCACCCAGAAAAATTGACGACAAAGATGGGATCAGTTGAGAAATAATTACTAACAATTGTTCATCTATGTTCCAGGTTATTATTATGGTTAATAGAACTTCATACCAAAGTCCTACACAACAATTGGCGACGAGGATGGGATCAGCTGAGAAATAATTACTAACAATTGTTCATCTATGTTCCAGGTAATTATTATGGTTAATAGAACTTCTTACCAAAGTCCTACAACAATTGGCGACGCCCAGGAGGACGAAAACACGCAGGGAGAAACATTGGACCTTATGTAGAAGGACGGCCAGCACAAGAGAAGGTCCGTTTGTACATTAAGGGACAAGAGGAAAATCCTCCAATGAAGATTGTACAAGCAGCAGAACAGGAATTTCATCAAACAAACAAAACAAGAAAGGGTGAAATTTAAAGTTAGGTAGGCTACAAAACAGGTAGGAAGTAAACTTGTGACTGCAGAACAGTAGTTTAACTTAATGTAGGTATTAAGGTAAGACTCAAAATGCCTTTTAATATAGAACACCCCGAAAGTTTCAGCATCACTGCTGAGCCCAATTCTGTTGCAACACGATGGCAACAGTGGTGTGAGGAATTTAAGATTTATTTAGAAGCATTAGGGAACATGAAAGATGCCCAAAAGAAGGCATTATTACTTCATAAAGCAGGTAGTGAAGTTCGGGAAGTGTTTAAGACTTTGCAGCCTACAGATGACACAAGTGAAGCTGCAATTAAGGCTCTTACCACATATTTTGCTCCTCAGGTCAATAAATTTTTTGAAAGATACCAGTTTTCAGCGCAGGCTTATCAGATCATAAACCTTTATTAGCAATATTGGGTCCAAAAGCAAGTTTACCTACGTTGGTAGCTGCAAGACTACAACGTTGGGCAGTTACGTTAGCAGCGTACCACTATGATATAGAATACCGTCCAACATCAAACATGGATAATGCAGATGCTTTATCCAGATTACCCGTAGACAAAGCTCCAGAGGAGTATGATGACAGTGTTCTGTTAATTTCTGTATATGATGTACCAATAACTGCAAAAGATGTAGCACACAGTACCAAGAGAGACCCAGTGCTTGGTAAGGTTTTGGAGAGTTTAACGACAGGTAGGGACTTATGTGGAAAAGAGGAAAATTGTAAACCGTATAAGGATATATGGTATGAACTGAGTGTAACACAAGGAATAGTGATGAGAGGTTCAAGGGTAGTTATTCCTAATTCACTGATAAATAAGGTTTTGTCTGAAATACATGCTGATCACCAAGGTATTGTAAGATCAAAGTCAATTGCGAGAACTTTTGTATGGTGGCCAGGTGTAGATAAAGATGTGGAATCTTGTATAAAGAATTGTGTGAATTGTGTTATGCAACAGAACAATCCTCAATTTGCTAGAATGCACCCGTGGGAGTTACCCAGGTATCCATGGCAAAGAGTGCTTATAGATTTTGCAGGTCCTTTTTTAAATTATTTGTTTTTGATAGTAGTAGATGCTTACAGTAAGTGGACAGAAATTATCCCAATGAAGACAACAACGTCTTACGCCACAATAAAAGAATTAATGCAAATTTTTTCAACGCACGGTATTCCAGAAAGAATTGTTACAGATAATGGTCCACAATTTACCTCACAGGAGTTTAAAGAATTTTGTAATGTCAATGGTATAAAGCATACATTTTCAGCTACATATCATCCATCTACTAATGGAGAGGCTGAAAGATTTGTCCAAACGTTTAAACACAATATGAAGTGTAGAAAAGCAAATTCAAGTAATATATTTTTGCATGTGTCAAAATTTTTATTGTCTTATAGAACAACGCCGCACAGCACAACAGGCATGACACCCTCAAATTTGTTGATGGGGAGGAGGATAAGGTGTAAGTTAGATTTGTTGTATCCAAGTTTGCAAAGTGATTTAGAAGATAAAGGGTATAAACAAGTAGTAAAGCTTCCTAATGTAAGACATTTTTTACCTTTGTCTGATGTCATGGTAAGATCGTACAACACTTCAGAGAAGTGGGTACCAGGAGAGATTGTAAGAGAGATAGGAAATTTACATTATGATGTTCGTGTTGGTGATAATGTTGTAAAACGTCATGTTGATCAATTACAGCCGTTAAACAGAAAGACAGTAGAGCATGTGAATGTTAGAGATGAGAAACTTAAAGAAGTAGTTAGATCAAATGAGTCAAATATTAACCAAGATGGTCCAACATCCAATGTAGATTCAGAACCAATTCATGTACCAGTACAAGATGAGGTTAAAGTGCTTCCTAATAGGATCAACAGATGAAAGCCCCCTGAGAGATTAGATTTATGAAGATTTTTACAATGTCAAGTTAAGGGGGAGGAGACTGTTATGTATTATTGTAATAATGTACTATATTATTTTAAGTTTTGCAGGTATTGCGCAACATTGCATCATATTGCATGAATAAAAGATGTTATGCTTTGTACATAAGTGTAATGATTTGTTTTAGTATTAGGATTCAAACATTTGTTGATTACCTCAGAGATAGGATGTGATTCTTTATAGTTTTGTACTGGAGTAGGATTTAAGTCTTTTCAGAGCGATGCTCTTTTGTTTAGCAATGTTTTGGTTTTGTCAGATTGTGTATGACGCTCCACAAACACTTAGGAGTCAGCTGTCAAAGAGCCATGTAGTCATAAGTTGCATTAAATGTGTATTTTAAGAATACCAACGTCTTATTAAATCCCACCCAGAAAAATTGACGACAAAGATGGGATCAGTTGAGAAATAATTACTAACAATTGTTCATCTATGTTCCAGGTAATTATTATGGTTAATAGAACTTCATACCAAAGTCCTACACAACAATTGGCGACGAGGATGGGATCAGCTGAGAAATAATTACTAACAATTGTTCATCTATGTTCCAGGTAATTATTATGGTTAATAGAACTTCTTACCAAAGTCCTACAACAATTGGCGACGCCCAGGAGGACGAAAACACGCAGGGAGAAACATTGGACCTTATGTAGAAGGACGGCCAGCACAAGAGAAGGTCCGTTTGTACATTAAGGGACAAGAGGAAAATCCTCCAATGAAGATTGTACAAGCAGCAGAACAGGAATTTCATCAAACAAACAAAACAAGAAAGGGTGAAATTTAAAGTTAGGTAGGCTACAAAACAGGTAGGAAGTAAACTTGTGACTGCAGAACAGTAGTTTAACTTAATGTAGGTATTAAGGTAAGACTCAAAATGCCTTTTAATATAGAACACCCCGAAAGTTTCAGCATCACTGCTGAGCCCAATTCTGTTGCAACACGATGGCAACAGTGGTGTGAGGAATTTAAGATTTATTTAGAAGCATTAGGGAACATGAAGGATGCCCAAAAGAAGGCATTATTACTTCATACAGCAGGTAGTGAAGTTCGAGAAGTGTTTAAGACTTTGCAGCCTACAGATGACACAAGTGAAGCTGCAATTAAGGCTCTTACCACATATTTTGCTCCTCAGGTCAATAAATTTTTTGAAAGATACCAGTTTTCAGCGCAGGCTTATCAGATCATAAACCTTTATTAGCAATATTGGGTCCAAAAGCAAGTTTACCTACGTTGGTAGCTGCAAGACTACAACGTTGGGCAGTTACGTTAGCAGCGTACCACTATGATATAGAATACCGTCCAACATCAAACATGGATAATGCAGATGCTTTATCCAGATTACCCGTAGACAAAGCTCCAGAGGAGTATGATGACAGTGTTCTGTTAATTTCTGTATATGATGTACCAATAACTGCAAAAGATGTAGCACACAGTACCAAGAGAGACCCAGTGCTTGGTAAGGTTTTGGAGAGTTTAACGACAGGTAGGGACTTATGTGGAAAAGAGGAAAATTGTAAACCGTATAAGGATATATGGTATGAACTGAGTGTAACACAAGGAATAGTGATGAGAGGTTCAAGGGTAGTTATTCCTAATTCACTGATAAATAAGGTTTTGTCTGAAATACATGCTGATCACCAAGGTATTGTAAGATCAAAGTCAATTGCGAGAACTTTTGTATGGTGGCCAGGTGTAGATAAAGATGTGGAATCTTATATAAAGAATTGTATGAATTGTGTTATGCAACAGAACAATCCTCAGTTTGCTAGAATGCACCCGTGGGAGTTACCCAGGTATCCATGGCAAAGAGTGCTTATAGATTTTGCAGGTCCTTTTTTAAATTATTTGTTTTTGATAGTAGTAGATGCTTACAGTAAGTGGCCAGAAATTATCCCAATGAAGACAACAACGTCTTACGCCACAATAAAAGAATTAATGCAAATTTTTTCAACGCACGGTATTCCAGAAAGAATTGTTACAGATAATGGTCCACAATTTACCTCACAGGAGTTTAAAGAATTTTGTAATGTCAATGGTATAAAGCATACATTTTCAGCTACATATCATCCATCTACTAATGGAGAGGCTGAAAGATTTGTCCAAACGTTTAAACACAATATGAAGTGTAGAAAAGCAAATTCAGGTAATATATTTTTGCATGTGTCAAAATTTGTATTGTCTTATAGAACAACGCCGCACAGCACAACAGGCATGACACCCTCAACTTTGTTGATGGGGAGGAGGATAAGGTGTAAGTTAGATTTGTTGTATCCAAGTTTGCAAAGTGATTTAGAAGATAAAGGGTATAAACAAGTAGTAAAGCTTCCTAATGTAAGACATTTTTTACCTTTGTCTGATGTCATGGTAAGATCGTACAACACTTCAGAGAAGTGGGTACCAGGAGAGATTGTAAGAGAGATAGGAAATTTACATTATGATGTTCGTGTTGGTGATAATGTTGTAAAACGTCATGTTGATCAATTACAGCCGTTAAACAGAAAGACAGTAGAGCATGTGAATGTTAGAGATGAGAAACTTAAAGAAGTAGTTAGATCAAATGAGTCAAATATTAACCAAGATGGTCCAACATCCAATGTAGATTCAGAACCAATTCATGTACCAGTACAAGATGAGGTTAAAGTGCTTCCTAATAGGATCAACAGATGAAAGCCCCCTGAGAGATTAGATTTATGAAGAATTTTACAATGTCAAGGGGGAGGAGACTGTTATGTATTATTGTAATAATGTACTATATTATTTTAAGTTTTGCAGGTATTGCGCAACATTGCATCATATTGCATGAATAAAAGATGTTATGCTTTGTACATAAGTGTAATGATTTGTTTTAGTATTAGGATTCAAACATTTGTTGATTACCTCAGAGATAGGATGTGATTCTTTATAGTTTTGTACTGGAGTAGGATTTAAGTCTTTTCAGAGCGATGCTCTTTTGTTTAGCAATGTTTTGGTTTTGTCAGATTGTGTATGACGCTCCACACACACTTAATTGTCAGCTGTCAAAGAGCCATGTAGTCATAAGTTGCATTAAACGTGTATTTAAAGAATACCAACTTCTTATTAAATCCCACCCAGAAAAATTGACGACAAAGATGGGATCAGCTGAGAAAAATTACTAACAATTGTTCATTTATGTTCCAGGTAATTATCATGGTTAATAGAACTTCCTACCAAAGTCCTACACAACACCCTAGGGTCAATGTAGAATAACGGCCAGGAGGGTGTTGGATCATTCAACACGAAAGAGATAGCGGGGAGGTGGTTAAGTGTCCTAAAGGTAAGGTAATGCCCGAAGGCACTACCTAACCTAAAGGATTCTGGTCTCATGAAGTAACCTCAGGTAGGAGAAATCATTTCCCCAGGTTGGGTTAGTCAAGGGAGAGGATGTCCGTCGGACACCATCTCACAGGAGAGCAGAATCTCGTACTAGAGACCTTAGGCAGTGAAGAAATCCTTTCTTCGGTGTAGGGTCTACCAGCACAGGACTGTCTGCTAGGCCAGGGAAGGGGGAATTGTCATAGAAAACCCCCAATTATGGCCTAGGGAGGTCTAGCTTCCTGTAAGAGCAGCTTAACCTGACACGGGAAATCATTTCACCAAGACAGGGAGATGCCTAACACAGACTGATACTCTGATGTCCCGTCCTAAACTCAAAACCGACTCAGTGGTTAGGAGAAAGGAAATGGAACGTCTCAGTAAAACTTTGCCAGAACTCTGTTCACAGCAAAGAAAACTGAGAATAGCCTAGGCTAATCAGAGGGAAGGGGATTGCTCTTAAATCTCCTAGGAGATTAGTATCAACTTAAAAGGTATAGGAGGTTTCAGTCTCCCCTTAAAAGGCAATACAAGAGCAATGGGGACATGTATGAAAGTATACTAAAGTCCCTAGGCTAGTAGCCCAGGAGCATTGAGAATCATTCACCGAAACTCTCTGTATACTATCTTGGAAGAGGAAAGCATAATTAAGTAATATCATAAATGTGTAAAATATTGCCTGTGCTTCAATAAAACTTTACCAGGAAGGTTATATCATGCATGAAGTGTGCAGGTGCCTAGGCTAGGAAGCCTAGCACTCGTGAGGCTCGATCATAATAGCCAAATCCACGCCAACCATGACAATATAAGAATCCCTAGCTGAATATCTAAATAGCTAAAATTATTAAAGCGTAAAAATGCCGGGAAAGGGTCGTTCTGGCTAACTAAATGAACAGAAAGAACGACCGCATCACTGACGCCATCCGGCTGGCAACAGCTCTTGTTACGTTAATTACGATCTCAATCGAAAAGCAAAATTGGCAAGAGCTTACATTTACACAAGATAAAGATATTACTTAACTTTCCAGAAACGATGAGGCTGGTGAAGACATCATAGTGTTCAAAATACTCCAAAATAGCACGAGAGAAGAGGGACAACACCGGTCAAGTGAAGCTATGATAGAAAGAATGACGGTGGCGGATTGGCGCACTATTTGCAGAGCAGTAGGGAGCGTCGAGAACGATGTCTCAGGAGTGACTCTCCTTATTCTTGCCTCTCTTTCCCCTCGAAGTGAAAGCTCTAATGGGGGCGTAGATAGCCATGAGACGTGTCAAGAATACGTCCTCTGATGTCACGCGATATCCCTTCGTAAAATTTTAAGGGATATTCGCTCCAGGAGTTAGAATTCTGGATACCTTTGGTAAATTCTCTGGGATATATCACTGTAGGTCAAATATACCTTGGAAGCTACCTTCGAAGGAACTTCCATCACGACGACATGGCCTGAGCCCAAAACTTTTTGTATAGGCTACAGTACAGACTATTGCCGTCAGTACTGTGTGCCTGCCGGCATTGCCCTGGGCTATTGAAGGTATGTACTGCCTTCAAGATAAGGGACGGCGGGTCGCCGGCAGTTGCTTCGCTGCCGGCAGCCAGAGGGTCCCTCTATCAAGGTGGACGCACCAGCAGCCGGCGGAAAATATGTCTGCAGACTTTGGATGACCGGCCGCCGGCAGTCAACATAGTTGCCGGCGGCCGGCCAGAATGCGTACCTGTTGCTGTTGGGTCGCTGATCAACGGTACCCTATGGCAAGCGGCGGCAGAGCAAACTGACAGTGGACAGTCGTCCGAGATGGCTGCCGGCAGCTGCAAGTTGCCGGCAGTCGGCCCAGGGTTGACGAAAGATAAAGAAAAAGCGTGGATGGGGGGAAAGCAAAGGTTCAGCCTTGCAGACTTTTATCCGGAATGAGGATTCATATGGAAGGGGGAATGATATTCGGGCTTCCATCTAACCATAGCCCATTCATATTGGTAGTAGGGTCATGGAAGGCAGTCCAAGGGAGGAGTGAAGAACACTCTAAGAAAAGGGGAGGATCCCTGCCGGCAGCCGGCTCGGCCGGCGGCAGACAGGGAACCTCAAGCCAATTCCGCAAACTACCCATAGTTTCGATTGTAGAATGATGGCCAGGATGTGTGAGGGCTAGGCCAACATCAAAGGACAGCAGGAGAGGGGCAAGGGTCCTGTAGCTGAGGTAACACCTAGAAGGCACTACCTAACCTAAGAGATTCTGATCCGTAGTAAAGACAACCTTAACGGGCGGAGAATTCAATTCCTCAGGTTGGGTTAGTCTGATAAGTGAGAAGGCGGCACACAGGTCGCTGTCTCAAGGGGGGAACAGAATCTAGTGCCGGAGGCCCTAGGCAAGGGAAGAATTCAATTCTTCGGCTTAGGACCTGCCGGCACAGGACTGTCTGGTAGGCCATGAGAAGGAGGAATTATCATATAATGCCTCCAGGGTATTGGCAACCTAACCTGACTTGGGAAATCAATTCACCAAGACGGACGGTTGTCGATGACAGACATTCTACTCTGATGTCACGTTCCAGGCTTAAAACCGACTCAGTGGTTGAGAGAAAGAAACGGGAACCGTCCAGTAAAGATTTGCCAGAACACAGTTCAAGGCAAAGCCAACCGGAGTTAGCCTAGGCTAGTCAGAGGGGAGAGGAATTGCTCTTAAATCTCGCAAGGAGATTGGTATCGACTTAAAAGGTATAGGACGTGTCAGTCTCCACTTAAAAGACGATACAAGAGCAATTGGGGTTATGTGAGAAAGTATACTAAAGCCCCTAGGCTGGTAGCCCAAGCGCAGATGAGAAACGGTTACCGAAACTCTCTGGTATACTATCTTGGAAGAGGAAAATTTTTATGCAGTAATATCTTTTTTGGGCTCAGGCCATGTCGTCGTGATGGGAGTTCCTTCAAAGGTAGCTTCTTAGGTATATTTGACTACAGTGATATATCCCAGAGAATTTACCAAAGGTATCCAGAATTCTAACTCCTGGAGCGAATATCCCTTAAAATTTTAAAAGGGATATCGCGTAATATCAAAGGACGTATTCTTGACACATCTCATGGCTATCTACACCCCAATAGCGTTTTCGCTTCGAGGGGAAAGAGTGGCAAGATTCAGGAGAGTCGTTAAAGAGACAACGCTCTCGATTCCCCTACTGTACTGTAAATAGTGCACCAGATCGCCACCGCAAGGCGCCATCAAACCATTCTTTCTCTCGTAGCTTCGTTGACCGGTGTTATCCCGTGTTATCTCTCGCTATTTTGGAGCTTTTTGGTCGCTATGATGTCTTCACCAGCCTCATCAGCTTCTGGAAAGTTAAGTAATATCTTTGAATTGTGTAAATGTAAGCTCTTGCTTTTCGATTGAGATCGTAATTAAAGTAACAAGAGCTGTTGCCAGCCGGATGGCGTCATGGACGGAGTCGTTCTTTCTGTACATTCAGTTAGCCAGAACGACCCTTTCCCGGCATTATTCGCTTTAATAACTTTAGCTATTTAGAATTTTAGCTAGGGATTCTTATATAATGTCT
This sequence comes from Palaemon carinicauda, assembly GCF_036898095.1. Taxonomy (NCBI): domain Eukaryota; kingdom Metazoa; phylum Arthropoda; class Malacostraca; order Decapoda; family Palaemonidae; genus Palaemon; species Palaemon carinicauda. The sequence goes on along the minus strand of NC_090745.1, from coordinate 51,386,911 downwards.
TTGTTGTCGTGGATTTGGCTATTTATTGCGAGCCTCACAAGTGCTAGGCTTCCTAGCCTAGGCACCTACACACTTCATGCATGATATAACCTTCCTGGTAAAGTTTTTTTTGGGCTCAAGCCATGTCGTCCTGATGGAAGGTTCTTTCAGTAGCTTCCTAGGGTATATTTAACTACAGTGGATATTCCCAGGGAATTATACTAAAGATTATCACAGGATTCTAACTTCTGGTGCGAGTACCCTAAAGGTTTCCCTCTAGGATATCGTATATCAACAGGGGACGCATGTATTAACACGCCACATAGCTATCTGCACCCCATATAGAGTTAACACTTCAATATGGAAAGGTGGCTGAGTAACTGAGGAGCCGTTCCAAAGTTACACTCATCCGTGGCTACTTTTGGTACTCGAGACGTAAACAAACGGGCGCCATTGCTAAATGATGTTACGTCCGTCCTCATCCTTTCGCTTGTAGCTCCTATGCTTAGTCGGATTTTTCCCAAGTGTCTTACTTATCTGCTTACATTGCTGTTATGACTCAATCTTCAGCCTCGTCCTCTTCTGGAAAGATAAGTACCAGATCCTAGTTTTGTTTAAATAAGCTCTGGTCCTAAAGTAACTTCTACTTTTCGTAATATTTGGTGTTTTGTGGTGGAGCTGTGCCAGAACCGGACGCGCCATTTACGACGCCGCTGTTCATTTTGCATACTTTATTTTTTGGGCTCAAGCCATGACGTCCTGATGGAAGGTTCCTTCGGTAGCTTCCTTGGGTATATTTAACTACAAGGATATTCCCAGGGAATTACACTGAAGATTATCACAGGTTTCTAACTTCTGGTGCGAGTACCCTAAAGGTTTCCCTCTAGGATATCGTATATCAACAGGGGACGCATGTATTAACACGCCACATAGCTATCTGCACCCCATATAGAGTTAACACTTCAATATGGAAAGGTGGCTGAGTAACTGAGGAGCCGTTCCAAAGTTACACTCATCCGTGGCTGCTTTTGGTACTCGAAACGTAAACATACGGGCGCCATTGCTAAATGACGTCACGTCTGTCCTCATCCTTCTGCTTGTAGCGCCTTGCTCTAGTCGGATTTCCCCTTGTGCGATTTTCATCGACTTACATCGCCGTCATGTCTTTACCTTCAGCCTCGCCTTCTTCTGGAAAGTTGAGTTCCAGGTCCCAGTATTGTTTAAATAAGCTCTAGCCATAAAGTAACTTCTACTTTTTGTAAAATATTGTGTTTTGTGGCAGAGCTGTGCCGCTACCTGACGCTCCATTTTATGGCGTCGCTGTTCTTTTGCATGCCTTATTTAGCTAGCCAGAACAGCTTTACCCGGCCTCTTAACTAATTGATATTGTTAGTTATTTAGTCTTCATAGCAAGGAATTACATATATCATGTTTTAACGCTCAACTACTCGGTCGTCGTTCGACCCCATACTAGATTGCTAGCTTAGCCCCTAGGCTAGATAGCCTAGCACTTGTGTTCATGCATGATATATACCAGTGATCCTAGGTTAAGTTATGAAGATTGTGGCATTATTTAACATACTGTTAACTGTGATGTAAGTGTTTTCGCCTTCAGGGATCATATAGGGGATCGGTTTGATTGCGTTCCTTTCCAACCTAACCTAAATGTAGGAACCCCTATATGCTCCCTTTATCCCCTGCCTGCGGGCATTCCCTCTGTGTGGCCATGCTTCCCCTTCTATATAGGGGAATCTTGTCCACAATCAGAGTATTTATCGCTTCTCAGTCTACCCTAAGGGAATGATCCCCCCTTAGGGTTGCGACCGAGAAAGAGGAACGGCTCTGCCCTTCCACAGTTGCATCTGGTTGGGTTACTCATCCCTTCCTGCAACTTGCGATGTGTCTTTCAACCTACCTAGCCTAGGATTTAACTCTCCTTATCTAGGTTAGGCTTTGGTGGGGGGCTAGTTCTGTACTTTTATAGTTTGAGACGGTACTCCTGTACCAATCTCATTCTGGTTACCTAACCTAGGCTAGGGAGCGTTCTCCCTATCCTTGGTGGGCGTTCTTGTACAGAGCCTCCACTATAAAAGACCCCTCTTTTTCTCCCTCCCCACCTATCCCTTTGGTGTAGGCTTGCCTATACACATCTGTCCTTAGTCCTACAGCTCCTCCCCTGAGGTGGAGTGGTAGGGCTATCTTGTTCTCCTGCTGAGCTGGCCGCTCTGGTACATATACCCTTCATAGCATTCTATGGGGGTAGCCACTGGCAGCGGTTCGTCCAGCAGGGGGTTCCCCCTCTTGAGTGCACTCTAACCCTCCCTTGGGTTACCCCAGGCACCCATGAGTGCATTCTCTCCGGAGGGATGCCGGAGGGGTATGTGGTCTTACCCCTCCAATCCCTCCTTACCTGTCTCTCCTTCTATCATGGTGCCGGTCCCTTGCCGCCTGTACTGCCGGCGATACTGCCTTACCTCTGGTGACACTCTTTCATAAGATCCCCCCCCCCCTCCTCTAAGTCGTCAGCCTTCCGTGTGCCGGAGACTGCCGCCTTCCGTCAGCATACAGCCGATGTCCCACCCCTCCCTTTACCTAGTTTCAGCCGGCGGTCTAGGTATCCTACCATATACATAATTATCTTATGAACTGATCCAAGCTCACCAAGCCGTCAGCCTTCGGCTGCCGAAGCCCCCGCCTCCGGCTGCCGGAGCCCCCGCCTCCTGCCGGCGACCCGCCGCTGTGCCGGAGGTTGACAAGATGGTATTATGCTTAGATACTCAATGTGTCTGTCTTGATGCCTTCCACCCTACTGGATCGGCCTCCGGCGTGCCGTCGGCCTGCCGGCATCCTCCAGAGACGTCAAGGAACATGCACCCCTTCTCATACCTGCCGACAGACCTCACACTGCAACCAGATGGCTTAGCCACTTCCATATATAGGTATTGTCTTACCATATAAATCTGTGGCTGTGCTGTCTTCTTGCACATTACAATATTCCAGCATACTCTGTGTGTCTTAGCACGGCCGATTGCCGGAACCTATATCTAATACGGGGTCTCCTATTACCCTTCTACCCCAGGGAACTGAGTGGTCTCAGCCCCTGATACACCTCGCAGGCAATTCCTGTTAGAGGCTTAGCTTCTACCCACTATGGTTTATCCACATGGATTTCCGTTTTGTGACCTTCGGCCACAAAAGAAATTGCCTAATGATAAGGCTACGGTAACCGGCTGGGCGGGATTCACAAGTATGTGTCTATCTACTTCCTTTCCCGCTCTCTACTCTCAAACATTATAATACTTATGAATTATTTAATGTTTTAAATAAAATTTTGATTAATTAATCTTAATCTTAGAGTAATGTAAGTCATTCTTATGCCTTCCATGTACTCATGATCTCTTTCTTTTACAGGAGGAGTATATGAAGTGCGAAAGCAACTTCTGCGGAGTGAAGCGCCCGGACTTCTACGGGCACAAGGCGTGTCGGACCCACGCCCCCTGCGTCGCCAAGAAAGGCGACCTGAAATTCTGGGACCCGCAGCACTGTACAGTCTGCAAGAGTCGTCTGGTCGAAGTAATCGACGATCCTCCTTCAGCGGAGGCAAGGGACAACGCTCGAGAGAAGCTACACAATTGGGTGCGTGGCTTCCAGAAGAACGCCACCGGACCGTATCTCGTCACCGAAGATTTGAGGGCCTTGCTGTTTCCAAAGGCATCAAAAGACTCAGTGGTCCCCAGTGATCAGATTCCCACCGTCCAGATAGTGGTGGAACCTGATATTGTCATGGCCCAGTCCATGCATGAGTGCCGTCTAGATTCTGACAACGCGGAACGTATGTCGGAAGTTTCGGAAGGGACGGAGAGGAGCTCGACTATGAGGAAGATCAGGTGGAATACCCTGATTCGGAGCATGAGGTCGCTCCCACTCCTACCCCCGCACTGACTCCTGCACCGGCCGAGGAACCCGTTCCTTCGACTTCTGCCACCCCGGACCCTCTCCCATCAGGCACTCAAGATGCTTGAAGCCCTCATGGAAAGAAAACTTCGCGAGACCCACGAGCTATTCAGGTCTAACTTAGGAAGTTTTAAACAACCGAAACGGATTTCGGTTAAGGACCTCCCTGCTTGCTCGGATACTAACCCATGGAGGTATGCCGAGCACATGCCAATCACCACTGGCAAGATCTTCATCAGTGAGAGGGTCGGCTTGATCGTGTTGGATGAAGTGGAATTCTCCTCGAATTTCGAGGCTTATCCGGACTGTTACGTCCGGCTCAGGTCCGAACCAGCCTCTAAAGAAGAGACCGAACCGAAGGAGGTAATCGCGTTCGATCTCGCAAAGGCCCAGGCTATGCTAGCCAATGCGGTAAAGAGTAGGGGCTTCACCAACTCCAAGATGCCGGCGCTTAGCAAAAAGCACCCAACCTTCGTTGCGCCGAACAATGCGACCTTCCCCTTTATAGAAAAGGCCTTCACTGCGGTATTGAAAGCAGTGGAAGAAGGGAAACCTTGCCCTGTACTGGAGGAGTGCAGACCCTTCTCCCTTACTGTTCCCCCTGATGATAGACACTGGAAAGACATCCAGTCAACATTCACAGTGGGGAAGTTAGACCCTGACGTTGCCGGTCGTCAGTTTAATGAGGACCTCCCAAAGCTCAATGATCACCTCCTTCGTAGGGAACAGGATACGAAGGAAAGGCTTGCCGCATCGCTGTCCCTCCAGGTACAGCTCGAAGTCATGGCCAGAGACATTAGAATCCCGGACTTCTACATGGTCCTAGCCAAAACGCATTTGGCAACGGTAATGAAGGACCTGTACAACTTCACTAGGGCTCGCAGAGCCTGTCGTGAATTCGTGTTTGCAAACGCGACGGTGAAACACGAACCCCGGAGGCTGATTTCCTCCAATATCTGGGGTAAATACCTCTTTCCATCCTCCTTGGTGAAAGAGATTGCTGACAAGGCCGCCACGGAGAACAGGAACCTTCTCCATAAGTGGGGCATGTCGAAGAAAAGGAAATCCTCTCAGGATGATGGCCCTCAACCTAAGAGGAAACCTCAAAAGCCCAAACCCCAGCAACGTCAACAGAGACAGCAGTTTCCGGGTTCCGCTATTCCCCAAGTGGCAGCTCAGCCACAGCAGACCTTTCAGCTGATCACCCAACAGGTGGTATCGCAGTCACCGGTCTTCACCCCTGCATTTGAGCAGCACACCACTACCTTTCGTCCCAGAGGTAGAGGCTCAAACAGAGGTTCCGGCAGAGATTCGTCTCGCCGCCCCTCCAGAGGCAGAGGAGGAAGGGGAGCTTGCGGCCGAGGTGGCAAACCCTCGGGAAACCAGAAGCAATGAAGTGCTTCCGGTGGGAGGAAGACTCCGCCAATTCCAGGATCGTTGGACCTTCGATCCCTGGGCACACAGCATCGTCAAGAAGGGACTAGGCTGGAGCTGGACACAACAACCCCCAGCCTTCCAGCAATTCTTCCAACAGTCAACCCCCCTCCTGGAAGAATACGTCCTGGAACTCTTGAACAAGAAGGGGATCAGGAGGGTAAAGTCAACCAGGTCCCAAGGGAGACTATTTTGCGTCCCCAAGAAGGACTCAGACAAACTCAGAGTCATTCTAGGCTTATCCCCCCTCAACATGTTCATTGCGAACAACAAGTTCAAGATGCTGACTCTTCAACAAATAAGGACCTTTCTGCCTCAAGGGGCCTACATGGTCTCCATAGACCTGGCGGATGCCTACTGGCACGTTCCAATGAACCATCACGCTTCCTCCTACCTAGGATTTTGACTCCAAAGGAAAAGTTACGCCTTCAGGGCCATGCCCTTCGGGCTCAACCTGGCCCCACGGATCTTCACCAAGCTGGCAGACGCCATCGTCCAACAGCTCCGCCTTCGCGGCGTCCAAGTGATGGCTTACCTAGACGACTGGCTGGTCTGGGCGACATCGCCCGAAGATTGAGTACGATCCTGCAACAAAGTCACCCAGTTCCTAGAATATCTGGGATTCAAGATAAACGCCGAGAAATCTCGCCTCTCTAGCTCAGAAGTTCCAATGGTTGGGAATCCATTGGGATCTTCAGTCACACCGCCTTTCCATCCCGCAGAAGAAAAGGAAGGAAATAGTATGGTCTGTCAGAAAACTGCTGAAATCCAAACGGATCTCAAGACGATAGCAGGAACAAGTTCTAGGCTCTCTACAGTTCGCCTCTGTGACAAACCCAGTGCTTCGCGCACAGTTAAAGCCGTGGTCGGAAGCAAAGGCCCTGAAAAGGTCCATTCCTCTTCAACACCCGCCTCCATCGCTCAACATCCACACGGACGCTTCACTGGAGGGTTGGGGAGGTCACTCCCACTAACGACAGGTTCAAGGAACATGGTCTCCCCTATTCAAGACGTTTCACATCAACATCTTGGAGGCCATGGCGGTCCTTCTCACCCTGAAGAAACTCTCTCAGCCTCCCTCGATCCACATCTGTCTGACTCTGGACAACTCGGTGGTAGTCAGATGTCTCAATCGTCAGGGCTCGAGATCGCCCCAGATAAATCAGGTACTTCTTCCAATCTTCCGTCTGGCAGAAAAGAAGAAATGGCACCTGTCTGCAGTTCACCTACAAGGATTCCACAACGTGACAGCGGACGCTCTATCACGGACAAACCCAATAGAGTCGGAATGGTCTCTAGCCGCAAGATCATTCTCCTTCATCTCTCGCCAAGTCCCGGAACTTCAGATCGATATGTGGCCCCGTACGAGGACCCCAAGGCAGAAACAGTGGATGCCATGTCACTGGATTGGAACAGATGGTCCAGGATATACCTGTTCCCTCCCCCCAACCTTCTGCTGAAAGTCCTCTCCAAACTGAGAACCTTCAAAGGGACAGCGGCCCTAGTGGCTCCTAAGTGGCCCCGGAGCAATTGGTATCCCCTGGTCCTGGAGCTGCAGCCCACGCTGATCCCCCTCCCGGGCCCAATTCTCTCTCAGCAAGTACAGAAGTCAGGGACCTTCATCTCATGATTTTCTCTCCCTAGCCGCAAAGAAAAGGTTTGGGATCTCGAAGAAAAGTCTAGACTTCCTCGAGGAATACAAGACCGAATCCACACGACAGCAATACGAGTCCTCCTAGAGAAAGTGGGTCTCGTTCGACAAAGCAAAAAATCCTACGGAAATCACCATTGATTTTTGCATGTCCTTCTTCATTCACCTTCATGGACAAGGCTTAGCAGCCAACACAATTTCTACCTGCAAATCGGCTTTGACTAGACCACTACTGTATGCCTTCCAAATTGATCTGTCCAGCGATATTTTTAATAAACTACCAAAGGCATGCGCTAGACTACGCCCAGCACCTCCGCCAAAACCTATCTCATGGTCCCTGGACAAGGTGCTCTATTTTGCCTCTAACTTGGACAACGATTCGTGCCCTCTCAAGGACCTGACTCAAAATGTTATCTTCCTTTTTGCTCTCGCCTCGGGAGCCCGAGTCAGCGAAATAGTAGCATTATCAAAAGACGAGGGTCATATCCTGTTTGCAGATACAGGAGAACTTACCCTCTTCCCTGATCCAACGTTTCTCGCAAAAAATGAATTACCCACCAAGAGATGGGACCCCTGGAGAATCTGCCCCCTGAAGGAAGATGTCTCTCTATGTCCAGTGGAGAGTCTCTAGGTCTATCTTCGAAGAACTTCAGACTTCGGTGGAGGTCAACTCTTCAAAGGAGAAACATCGGGTAGCGACCTGTCACTGAAACAACTAAGAGCGAAAATCACCTACTTCATTCGCAGAGCGGACCCTGACAGTACACCCGCAGGTCATGATCCTAGAAAAGTCGCGTCTTCTCTGAATTTCTTCCAGAGTATGGATTTTGAAAGCCTCAAGAGCTTCACAGGGTGGAAATCATCGCGCGTTTTCTTCAAGCACTACGCAAAGCAAGTGCATGAAGTTAAAAATTTCGTGGTAGCCGCAGGTAGTGTTATGAAACCTGCTGTTTAACTCTGCATAGAACAGCGATTTACTTGGGACTTTAACTCTACGGGTGCCTGTGTTGACCCTTGTGTGATACATAGTGATTTCATGGACACTTAGTGTTTCTAATAGACTGTTCTTATCAAGGTGAAATGTCATAGACTTCACATGAGTGCCATATGCCCTAGGGCATGATGTGTTTTTTCTTAGATAAAGACTGACGTTCCTCCGGAACTTGTGTTTCTAAATGTGAAATTCCCTTTCAGATTCAAGATTGAAGTCTTCTATTTTCTATGTACATTATTCTTATTATTGTAAATTAACTTTACACCCTTTATTGCAATTATTATTACTATAACCTGCAATTTATGAAATAAAATGTCTATTTTATTACTTGTGCGTCTCTCTTCGCTCCTATTACCATTATAAAATACATGATTGTCATAGTTTCATTTACCCCTTTCCTTTGGAATGAGAAGAATAATATAAATTATCTGTATTATATACTCACCCATGCTGTGTAATATTCCTACTTGAATACTTACCTTCGTCATGCCTTCGAGACCAGATTGGTCTCTAATCCATGGAATATAGTGATTAATTATCACTTGTCTACACTTGAGAATATTCCTACCCGAATATGAACCTTCTATCTTGTCTCTGAGTCCTACACGAACTCTCCGCAGAGTGAGTAGCCCTTCGATGACCACTTCGGATTTTGGTATAATCCGCTGGGACTTCTCTGCCAGGGGGGCAGGAAGCTGGATCCCCACGGAACCTCTACCGAGGTCACATTACATACCTCTATTTGGAGCCCTTGGCACTTACTCTAAAAAAGGGGAAATTTTCCACGATACAGTGATTCTCTGGTACTCTTCCATCAGGACGTCATGGCTTGAGCCCAAAAAACGGATTTTGAGAGAAGCGAAAAATCTATTTTTGGGTGAGATAGCCATGACGTCTTGTTGGACCCTCCCGTCTATTCTAGTCCAGCCTTTCAGGCCCCGCCCTGTCCTGCTGTATCATGGAGATTAGCAAGGAGCTGGCATCAGGATGAGGACGGACGTGACGTCATTTAGCAATGGCGCCCGTTTGCTTACGTTTCGAGTACCAAAAGCAGCCATGGATGAGTGTAACTGTGGAACGGCTCCCCAGTTATTCTCCACCTTTCCATATCGAAGTGTTAACTCTATATGGGGTGCAGATAGCTGTGTTGCGTGTTAATACATACGTCCCCTGTTGATATACGATATCTTAGAGGGAAACCTTTCGGGTACTCGCACCAGAAGTTAGAATTCTGTGATAACCTGTGGTTTAATTCTCTGGGAATATCCTTGTAGTTAAATGTACCCTAGGAAGCTACCGAAGGAACCTTCCATCAGGACGTCATGGCTATCTCACCCAAAAATAGATTTTTCGCTTCGCTCAAAATCCGTTTAGCTAGCCAGAACAGCCTCTTCTGGTCCCTTAACTGATTAATATTATTAGTTATTTAGTCTTCATAGCTAGGATGTAATTATATCGTGTGTTTGCACTCGTTAAGCAACGGTCATTGGCCGACCCCATACTAGATCGCTAGCCTAGCCCCTAGGGTTGACAGCCTAGTGCTCATATTACTTCTTGATATAAAAGTGTTCCTAAGTTAAATTATGAAGATTTAGGCATTGTTAAACATACTAGTTACTGTGATGTAAGTGTTTTCGCCTTCGGGGACCATACAAGGGACTGTGTTGGTTCGTGTACCACACTCTCCTAACCTATGTAGGAACCCTTGTATGCTTCCTTTCCTTCTTACCTACGGGTAATTCCCTCTGGGTTTCCTTGCTTCTCCCTTATTCTATATTGGGGAGAATCTTTTCTTCACCCAGAGTATTATCGCTTTCTCATCCTACCCCTCATAGGGTCGTGCTTGAGACCTTAGGAAGGGCTCTGCCCTTCTCCAGTTTGCACTTGGTTGGGTTACTCCTTCCTCCCTGCAACTAGCGATGTGTCTTTCCAGGCCTCCCTAGCCTAGGAGAATGGTTCTCCTAATCTAGGTTAGGTTCTGGGGGCGAGATTCTGTTTTATCATAGTTCAGGACAGTACATCAGTGCTGTACCTGATCTGAGCTACCTATCCTAGGTTAGGGAGCGTTCTCCCTTGCTTTGGTGGCCTCTCTCATACAGAGTCTCCCCATCTTAGAAAGACCCCTACTCCCCTACCCCACTCTATCCCTTTGTGTAGGCCTGCCTACACACCCCTGTCCGCTGTCCTACAACTCCTCCCTTGGGTGGAGTGGTAGGGCTAGTCTTGTTCTTCTGCTGAGCTGGCCGCTCTGGTACACTTCCCCTCATAGTGTTCTATGGGGTTGGTTGCTGGCGGCGGTCCTGCCGGCGGAGGATTCCCCCTCTTTGAGTGCTCTCTGTCCCTCCCTTGGGTTACCTTAGTCTCCCAGCCGCTTGCCGGCCCACTGCCGCCGGATGATAGGTGTATCTACTCCTATCATGAGTGCACTCCCTCCGGAGGGAAGCCAGCGGGGTATAGGACATTACCCCTCCCTTCCCTCCTTACCTTTCTCTCTCTATTATGGTGCCGGTCCCTTGCCGCCTCTACTGCCGGCGACAGCCGCCCCTACCTCAGGTGACCTCTATTCATAACCCCCCCCCCCCCAAGGCGTCAGCCTGCCGCCTGCCGGAGGCTGCCGACATACCGCCGACGTCCTCCCTCATACATTTCTCCAGGATTACCTGGAGACAGCCGGCCGACTGCCGGAGGCTGCCTCCCCTTTCCCGCTGGCATTGATTGCCGGCATCCCAGGTGTCCGCCCTTCATATTATATCTTATGAGTTGAACTAAGGTTCACCATGCTGTCAGCCACCGGCTGCTGGAGCCTGCCGCTCTGCCGGTGACCCGCCGCTGTGCCGGCGGTTGCCTCTGTGGTGTTTTCCATCTTGGTTGTCCAGTGTGTCCTCCTTGATGTCTTTTCACCTTGCAGGACTGGTCTTCGGCGTGCTGTCGGCCTGCCGGAGCCACCTAATGAGGCGCCAATGGACATGCACCCCTTCTACGGCTGCCGGTACCATGCCGGCAGTCAATCTGATGCAACCAGATAGTCTGCCACCTCCATCTAGGTATCATTATACCATCTGATATAGTGGCTAAGCTGTATGGTTGCACAGTACAAGATTTCCAGCATACTCTGTGCATCTCAGTGCAGTCTCTTGCCAGAGCCTACATATTATTAAGGGGTTTATCCTATTTCCCCCTCTCCCCCACCAGGCTCTGAGCGATCTCAGATCCTTTTTACTCTGCGGACAATTCCTTTAAGGAAGCCTAGCTTGGCTCATTCTCCCACCTTTAAAACCCTCGGGTCCTAAGGAATTGTCTACAGAAAAGGTTACGGTAACCGGCTGGACAGGATTCACAAATATATGTCTAACTACTTTCTTTCCCGCTCATCTATCCTGAGCATATAAATCATAGGCTAATATTATAGGTTAAGTTATTCTAAGCCTAGAGTAAGTAAGTCATATCATGCCTTCCATATACTCCTGATATCCTTTTCAGGAGGAGTATATGAAGTGTGAGAGCTCCTTCAGCGGAGTTAAACGCCCGTACTTCTACGGGCACAAGGCGTGCCGGATCCACGCTCCCTGCGCCGCCAAGAAAGGCGACCTGAAATACTGGGATCCGCAGAACTGTTCGATCTGCAAAGGTCTCCTGGAAAAGGCGTTCAAGACTCCTCTTACCACCGAGGAACGGGACAATGCTAGAGAGGAACTGCGCAGATGGGTGCGCGGTTTCCTGACGAACGTTTCCGGACCTTATCTTCCAAATGAAGACACGAGGGCCCTGTTTTTCCCAAAAGCTTCTAAGGACGCTGCGATCTCTCAAGATCAAATCCCAACCGTCCAGTTGGTGATTACACCCGACATTGTAATGGAACAGTCCCTGCGCACGTGCCGCCTTGACTCCAAAGAGGTGGAATGTATGTTGGAGATCCCCTAAGGAACGGAGAAAAACCCTCATGTGCGAGGAACTCGACTATGAGGAGGACCGTGTGGAGTACCTCGACTCAGAGAACGAGGCCGATCCAACCCCCACGGTAACCCCAGTGGTACCCGAAGAACCCGTTCCCTCGATTTCCGCCGCCCAGGATCCACTTCCAGCGGCCACTCAAGAGGTCTTCAAGATGCTAGAAGCCATCATGGAAAAGAAACTGAGAAAGTCTCAGGAGCAGTTCCGGACTACTCTCAGCGGCTTCAAGCAACTGAAAAGGATTTCGGTTAAGGGCCTCCCTTCATGCTCGGAATCTAAAACTTGGAGATACGCTGGGCACATACCAATTACGACAGGCAAAATTTTCGTTAGTGAAAAGATCGGTTCTGTTCTCCTGGAAAAAGTGGAGTTCTTCCCGAACTTCGAAGCTTATCCCGACTGTTGCGTCCGACTCTGGTCCAAACCAGCCTCAAGAGAAGAGACCGAACCTAAAGAAGTGATCGTGTTTGATCTCGCAAAGGCCCAAGCTATGCTGGCTCATGCAGTGAAGAGTCGGGGTTTCACCAACTCCAAGATGCCAGCACTGAGCAAAAAGCATCCAACCTTTATTGCTCCAGCTACTGCTACCTTCCCCTTCGTTGAAAAGGCCTTCCAAGCGGTCATGAAGGCTGTGGAGGAAAGGAAACCTTGCCATGCACTGGAGGAGTGCAGACCCTTCTCTCTCACTCTTCCTCCCGATGGCAGGTACTGGAATGACATCCAGCTTACCTTTACGGTTGAGAAACTAGAACCTAATGTAGCCGGTCGTCATTTCAACGAGGACCTCCCACGGCTGAACGACCATCTCCTTCGTCGGGAACAAGATACTAAGGAGAGACTCGCGGCTTCACTGTCACATCAGGTACAGCTAGAAGTCATGGCCGGGGACACCAGGGTCCCATACCTTTACATGGTCCTTGCATAGTCACGCCTTGCTACTGTGACCAAGGATCTCTACAGCTTTGCTAGGCCTCGCAGAGCCTGTAGAGAATTCGTGTTCGCCAATGCAACGGTGAAACCCGAACCCCGGAGACTGATTTCCTCCAACATCTGGGGCAAACATCTCTTCCCTTCTACCTTGGTGAAAGAGATAGTGGACAAAGCCGCCACGGAGAATCGGAACCTTCTCCACAAGTGGGGCCTGTCTCGAAAGAGGATCTCCTCTCAGGACGGAGGCCCTCAACCTAAGAGGAAATCCTCGAAACCTAAGCCCCAGCAACGTCAACCAAGACATCAGTTTCCGGCTCCCGCTACTCCCCAGGTGGTTGCACAGCCACAGCAGACCTTTCAACTGGTCCCCCTACCGGTGGTGTCGCAGTCACCGGTCTTCACCTCTGCCTATGAGCAGCGTTCCACTACCTTTCGTCCCAGAGGTAGAGGCTCCGGCTGAGATTCTTCTCGCTGTCCCTCCAGAGGTAGAGGAGGAAGGGGAGCTTGCGGCCGAGGTGACAAACCCTCGGAAACCAGAAGCAATGAAGTGCTTACGGTGGGAGGAAGACTCCGCCAATTCCAGGATCGTTGGACCTTCAATCCTTGGACTCACAGCATCATCAGGATTGGACTGGGCTGGAGCTGGATTCAACCACCCCCATCCTTCCAGCGATTCTTCCAACAGTCCCCCCCCTCCTGGAAGAATATGTCCTGGAACTCTTGAGCAAGAAGGTGATCAAAAGGGTAAAGTCAACCAGGTTCCAAGAGAGACTCTTTTGTGTTTCCAAGAAAGACTCAGACAAACTCAGAGTCATTCTAGACTTGTCCCCTCTCAACAAGTTCATTGCGAACAACAAATTCAAGATGCTGACTCTGCAACAAATAAGGGCCCCTCTGCCTCACAAGGCTTACACGGTCTCCATAGACCTGGCGGATGCCTACTGGCACATTCCAATGAATCACTACGCTTCCTCCTACCTAGGATTTCGACTCCAAAGGAAAAGTTACGCCTTCAGGGAGATGCCCTTCGGGCGTAACGTGGCTCCACGAATGTTCACCAAGCAGACACAATTGTCCGACAGCTACGTCTTCAAGGCGTCCAAGTGATGGCCTACCTAGACAACTGGCTTGTCTGGTCGACATCGCCCGAAGATTGTCTGAGAGCCTGCAACAGAGTCACCCAGTTCTTAGAGCATCTGGGTTTCAAGATAATGCCGAGAAATCTCGCCTCACTCCAGCTCAGAAGTTCCAATGGTTGGGAATCCATTGGGATCTTCAGTCACACCGCCTTTCCATTCCACCGAAGAAAAGGAAGGAAATAGCAGGGTCTGACAGATGGCTTCTAAAATCCAAACGGATCTCAAGACGCCAACAGGAACAAGTTCTCGGCTCTCTACAGTTCGACTCAGTGACAAACCCAGTGCTTCACGCACAGCCAAAGGATGCCGCGGGAGTCTGGAGATGATTTGCATCCATCGCTCGAAGAGACCTCAAGAGACGGCTTCCAAACAGACTTCGCTCATTTTTAAAGCCGTGGTCAGAAGCATAGGCCCTGAAAAGGCCCATCCCTCTTCAACACCCGCCTCCATCAATCAACATCCACACGGACGATTCACTGGAGGGTTGGGGAGGTCACTTCCACCAACAGCTGGTTCAAGGAACATGGTCTCCCCTATTCAAGACGTTTTCACATCAACATCTTGGAGGCCATGGCGGTTCTTCTCACCCTGAAGAAACTCTCCCCGCCTCCCTCGATCCACATCCGTCTGACTCTGGACAACTCTGTGGTAGTCAGATGTCTCAATCGTTAGGGCTCGAGATCGCCCCAGATAAATCAGGTGCTTCTACATATCTTCCGTTTGGCAGATAGGAAGAAATGGCACCTGTCTGTAGTTCACCTATAAGGATTCCGCAACGTGACAGCGGACGCTCTATCAAGGACAAGCCCAATAGAGTCGGAATGGTTTCTAGACGCAAGATCATTCTCCTTCATCTCTCGCCATGTCCCGGAACTTCAGATCGATCTCTTCACGACGAGCGACAACAATCAACTTCCTCGATATGTGGCCCGTACTAGGACCCCAAGGCAGAAGCGGCGGATGTGATGTCCCTGGTTGGGGACAGATGGTCCAAGATCTACCTGGTCCCTCCACCCAACCTTCTACTGAAAGTCCTATCCAAAGTGAGAACCTTCAAAGGGACAGCAGCCCTTGTGGCTCCCAAGTGGCCCCGGAGCAATTGGTATTCCCTGGTCCCGGAGCTGCAGCCCACGCTGATCCCCGTACCGGGCCTAGTCCTCTCTCAACAAGTACAGAGGTTGGCTGTCTTCACTTCATCACTGAAAGTCAAGGACCTTCATCTCATGATTTTCTCTCCTTTGCCGTTAAGAAAAGGCTTGGGATCTCAAAGAAAAGCTTAGACTTCCTCGAGGAGTATAAAACAAGAGTCTACCAGAAGGCAGTAGGAATCTTCCTGGGAAAAGTGGGTCCCCTTCATCAAGGCGAAAAATCCTACGGAGATCACCATTGATTTTGCATGTCCTTCTTCATTCACCTTCATGGACAAAGCCTTGCGGCCAACACGATTTCCACTTGTAAATCGGCCTTGACTAGACCACTCCTATAAGGTATGCGCTAGACTACGTCCAGCATCTCCACCAAAACCTATCTCCTGGTCCCTGGACAAGGTGCTCCATTTTGCTTCTAGCCTGGACAACGATTCGTGCCCTCTAAAAGACCTGACTCAAAAAGTTATCTTCCTTTTTGCTCTCGCGTCGGGAGCCCGAGTCAGTGAAATAGTGGCATTATGAAGAGAAGAGGGTCATATCCAACTACGGGGGATCTTACCCTCTTCCCCGACCCAACATTTCTCGCAAAGAATGAACTACCCACCAAGAGATGGGGCCCCTGGAGAATCTGCCCCCTGAAGGAAGATGTCTCTCTATGCCCAGTCGAGAGTCTTAAGGTCTATCTTCAAAGAACTTCAGACTTCGGTGGAGATCAACTCTTCAAAGGAGAAACCTCGGGTAGCGACCTGTCACTGAAACAACTAAGAGCGAAAATCACCTACTTCATTCGCAGAGCGGATCCTGTCAGTACACCCGCAGGTCACGATCCTAAGTAAGTCGCCTCTTCTCTGAACTTTTCAGAATATGGATTTTGAAAGCCTTAAGAGATTTACAGGTTGGAAATTATCGCGCGTGTTCTTCAAGCACTACGCAAAACAGGCGCATGAAGGGAAACATCTCGTGGTAGCTGCAGGTAGCGTAATGAAACCTGCCGCTTAATTCTGCATAGAACAGTGAGTTATTTCGGACTCTAACTCTACGGGTGCCTGTGTTGACCCTATCGTGATACATACTGATTTAATGGACACTTAGTGTTTCTAATAGACTGTTCTTTATCAAGGTGAAATGTCGTAGAAATTTTACACGTGTGCCACATGCCCTCGAGCATGGAGTGTTTTTTTGGACTATAAAAGACTGGCCTTCCCTGGGGAACTTATGTTGCTGAAAAGCGAAATTTCCTTTTCAGACTCAAGATCACCGTCTTGAATTTTCTATGTACATTATTCGTTATTATTGTAGTTAAACTCTATAATCATTATGGCAATTACTTTTATAATGACTTGCAATCTTAGAAATAAAATGTCTATTTTATTTCCCATGTGCGTCTCGTTTCGCTCCTATTCCTTATTAGGAAATATAGGATTGTTATAGTTTCGTTTACCCCTTTCCTGTCTGATCTAGAGAATAATATAAGTATTTATATTATATACTCACCTATGATTGATAATATTCTTAATCGAATATTAACCTTTGATCTGTCTCCGAGACCAGCATGATCTCTCCACCAGGTGGGTAGTTCTTCAATGATCACTTCGAGATATTCCTCTTGTCCACCAGGACTTCCCTGCCAGGGGGGCAGGAAGCCAGTTCATCGTAGAATCTCTGGTAAGGACAATTACTAAAATTGTCATAGTCTCTACGGTCTCCAGACCATAGGAATATTATTCGAAGACCTTGGCACTTGGATTAAGTGAAAAAATCCACGATACAATAATTCTCTGGTACACTTCCATCAGGACGACATGGATTGAGCCCAAAATGCGAAAAATCTATTTTTGGGTGAGATAGCCATGTCGTCCTGATGGACCCTCCCGTCTATTCTAGTTCAGCCTTTCAGGCCCCTCCCTGACCTACTGTATCGCGGAGATTGGTAGGAGCTGAGCTCAGGATGAGGACAAACATGACGTCATTTAGCAATGGCGCCCGTTTGTTTACGTCTCGAGTACCAAAAGTAGCCACAGATGAGAGTAACTTTGGAACGGCTCCTCAGTTACTCAGTCACCTTTCCATATCGAAGTGTTAACTCTATATGGGGTGCAGATAGCTATGTGGCGTGTTGATACATGCGTCCCCTGTTGATATACGATATCCTAGAGGGAAAACTTTAGGGTACTCGCACCAGAAGTTAGAATTCTGTGATAACCTTTAGTTTAATTCTCTGGGAATATCCACTGTAGTTAAATATACCCTAGGAAGCTACTGAAGGAACATTCCATCAGGATGACATGGCTATATCACCCAAAAATAGATTTTTCGCTTCACTCAAAATCCGTTATTGAAGCTCAGGGAATATTTTACACATTTATGATATTACTGCATTATGCTTTCCTCTTCCAAGATAGTATACAGAGAGTTTCGGTGAACAATTCTCAATGCTCCTAGGCTACTAGCCTAGGGGCTTTAGTATACTTTCATACATGTCCCCATTGCTCTTGTATTGTCTTTTAAGGGAAGACTGACATCTTTTATACCTTTTAAGTCGATACAAATCTCCTAGGAGATTTAAGAGCAATCCCCCTTCCACCTGATTAGTCAGTTTTCTTTGCTGCGAACCGAGTTCTGGCTAAGTTTTACTGAGACGTTCCGTTTTCTTTCTCCTAACCACTGAGTTGGTTTTGAGTTTAGAACGGGACATCAGAGTATAAGTCTGTGTTAGGCATCTTCCTGTCTTGGCAAAATGATTTCCCATGTCAGGTTAAGCTGCTTTTATAGGAGGCTATGACAATTCATCCCTTCCTTGGCCTAGCAGACAGTCCTGTGCTGTTAGATCTTAGACCGAAGAAATGACTTCTTCACTGCCTAAGGTCTCTGGCACGAGATTCTGTTCTCTTGTGAGATTGTGTCCTATGGACCGTTCTCTCACTTGACTAACCCAACCTGGGGAAATGATTTCTCCTACCTGAGGTTACTCCATGAGACCAGAATCCCTTAGGTTAGGTGGTGCCTTCGGGTATTACTTTACATGTAGGACACCTACCCCTCCCCTCTGTCTCTTTCGTGTTGAATGAGCCAACACCCTCCTGGCCGTCGTTCTACATTTGACCCTAAGGGTTATTGTAGGACTGGCCTGAGGTTTCCTGTCTGCCGCCGGCTGAGCCGGCTGCCGGCAGGTACCCTCATATTCTTTAGAGTGTTTTTCAGTCCTCCCTTGGACTGCCTTCCATAGCCCATATGATTGGGATATGGTTGGGTGGAAGGCCGAATTCAATTCCCCCTTCCACTTGAACCCTCATTCTGGATGTAGGCCGGCACTTCTGAGCTCTTGTCTCCCTCCATCCTCTCTTTTTCTCTACCTTTCGTTTTACTGGGCCATGTCAATTGTCTGCCGGCCGGCAGTTGCTCTGACGCCGCTTCCTATGGGCGCCGCTGATCGACAACCCAATGACAATAGACATACAGTGGAACCTCTACATACGATTGTCCTGACATACGAATTTTCCAACAGACGAAGTAAAATTCGACCAAATTTCTGTCTCGGCATCCGAAGTAATGCTCCAACATACGATGTAGATCTTGTTTACGCCAGTAGATGGCAGCACGTAAGAGGGACGCCATTGAGCGTCGAGTGCTCAGTTCTCTGTTCTTGTGTGTATCCTGTGGTTGTACTCTGTTTGGTCTGTTATTAACAGCGCTTATTTTCTTCCTTTTCTCACATTTCCTTTTTGATTTTACCTATAACCATAGTGCCTAAGAAGCTAAGTTTCAGTACAGATAGTGGTGAGAAAAGGAAGGCAATTCTTTCATTAGAAATGAAGCAAGAAATTATAGAAAAACATGAGAGCAGTGTGCATGTGAGTGATATGGCTAAACAATATGGCTGGAATAGGCCTATGATCTCGACGATCATCAAGCAGAAGGGAGCCATTAAAGCAGATAAACCATGGAAGGGGATCACCATTATTACAAGACATCGTAGCAATACCCTGAAAGAGATAAAATGCCTTTTGTTGATAGGGATAAAGGACAAAGAGATTGTTGGCAACGATCATTTGTGAGAAGGGCCAGCGTGATGAACAGAAAGAAAGAAAAAAGTGAAGCAAAGAAAACCAAGATAGCAATAACAAGCTCTTTTAAAAAAGTCTTCTCTCTTTTTCTGTTTCTCAATAAACATAGCATTAACATGTTCTTTAAATAAAATCTCTCTCTCTCTCTCTCGTTCTTCTTCGCTGTTATAGTGTTAGAGACATCTATTATTTTTTTTCCGAGAGAGAGAGAGAGAGAGATTAAACAAAAATGTGTTTACAGTACATATGATTTTTAACAGCGTCAACGAGTTGAAACACAATTAAATGTAACTAAGAAAGTAATAACAGCTAATCTGAATTCCTTTATTAACTAAAACAAATATTGATACAAACACACTCGTGTGCATATGCACAAACACACACACAGGTGCAAGAATTGCTACGCAGTAAGAAACAGACGGTAGGGGAGGAGGTAGAGATAGTGACTGCGATAACGTACCGTAACTCGTCACTGAAAGTAATGAAAATTAAAAATCAAAAGAAAAAAAATTAAGAAATATGAAATATAAAAAATAAAAAAAAATAAATAAGCTAAGTTATATTAAAGTTTCCGTAGTGTAAGTTACTGTACGTTATCACAGTCACCATCTCTACCTCCTCGCCGATCGTGTCTCCTCCTGCGTGTGTGTGTGTGTTTGCGCATACGCACACGAGTATGTTTGTATCAATATTTGGTTTAGTTAATAATGGAATTCAGATTCGCTGATATTGTTTTTTTAGTTACATTTAATTGTCTTTCAACTTGTTGATGCTGTTAAAATCATATTGTAAGGACACCGATCCCTTCGTCGTCCAGAAAATCGACAAACTACTTATTTATTTAAATTCTCTCTTCGCCACACTGTGGTGTCCTATGTATATATATTCCGCTCTACCAGAGCTACATTTTGATATATGTATCGTTTCATAACATGTTTTTGTTAACCCATAATTCATATATTTGTAAGTGTTAGAAAACATATTTTGGCGGGCACTTCATCTGACTTGGCGCCAACGTCATCCTACGTTTCCGTCCGCACCTTGTAATGTATTTCTGTGCGCATTCAAATAAAGTATCAGTTGATCTTGGTGACGCTTGTCTCACTGTCCTTACAACTGGTGACCCCGGAGTTGAAAGTAGCATCAGCGGTTTTGGCTTTGCCATTAACGGACTTATTACGGCTGTGCTACCTTCTACATACTCCGTTACCTTAGGCACGAACCTGTCTTTGGTTCTCCCACACTTCAGTGAACGTAAGGCAGTAGGATGAGCTTAACCGACATATCAACTTCTCACCTCTTCGCCGACTCGTCGTCTGGCCACGATGCAGGAAGCAACACGCCCATCGCACCCAACGGCCTCGCCTCCACGCCCAAAGTCAAACTGCCGCCCTTTTCTCAACACAACACCGCTTCCTGGTTCCTGAGAGCGGACGTACTCTTCCGCGTCGCTAGACTCAGCGACTCCTGCGCCAAGGCTGACATCGTTCTCACCTCCATACCTGAAGAAGTATTCGACAAGATTTCCCCATGGCTCAACGCCCAGGCCGGCCAAGTTTCATACGACGACCTGAGAAAGAAACTCATCGGTATCTACTCCCTCTCCGTCTCAGCAAGGGCACAGAAAGTACTGGACCTCGCCGGCAAGCCCATGGGTGGCACCTCTCCTGTCGAGGCGTGGGACGAGCTGACCGGCCTGCTCATGCTCCCCGAAACAGACAGCAACGGCCGACGACGTGAGATTAGCTTATCTCGCGAGATCTTTCTTCGACGCCTACCACAGGACGTACGGGCCCAATTGACCGACGCCGACACGCTCCCGATGAACGAACTCCTGTCGAAGGCTCAGAAGCTCCACGAGGCCTCCAAAGCATCTCGCCTTGGAGCATCATCGTCAACACCGCCTCCGTTCTCCTCCTTCAGCAGCTGCTCTTCCATAGACTCCTCGGCAATGGCCCTCGAGGACGACGAGATCAACATTCTATCAAGAAAGAAACCACCGCAACCGACGCGACCAAACCCTAGGCCTAACCCAGCATGGTGCTTCTACCACCAACAGTTCGGTAGTGACGCCAAGAAATGTAGAGCACCATGCAGTTTCCTTAGAAGATGACGCCAGAAGCATCCACCTGCCACCATTGCGGCCACAGTTAACCATAACAAGATTGGTTTCTGTATCCTCGACACCATTTCCAACCGTAGACTCATGGTGGACACCGGCGCAAAGCAGTCAACGTTCCCTCCTTCGAAGTCCGACCTAGACCGTGGTCCCGACAAAAACGCTCCCTCACTCATCGCCGCCAACTGATCTCCCATACGGTGCTATGGAATCAAGACCCTCAAGATATCTATCATGGGCCGTTCGTATTCTTGGCCCTTCGCTATCGCCGACGTCAATCGCCCCCTCCTCGGTGCGGATTTCCTCGCCCACCATGGACTCCTCGTCGATGTCGCTAACAGACGTCTCATCGACACGGGAACCTGCCAGTCTCGCGCCCTAGAACACGGCCCTGCAACAATGTCCGCATCCGCCGTAACAACGCACCCCTACGCCGACCTCCTACGAGAGTTTCCCGAGGTTTTCAAGCCCGAGCTCCGACACTCGCCAGGTTCCCCGTCCAAGCATGGTATCTACCACCACATCACAACGACAGGACCTCCCACTCACGCCAAATTCCGCCACCTCCCGCCTCCGAAACTGAAGGATGCTAAACGCGCCTTCAAGGACATGGAACGCATGGGTATCTGTAAGAAAGCATCGAGCCCCTGGGCATCACCCCTGCACATGGTTAAAAAGCCGGACGGGTCCTGGAGACCTTGCGGCGACTACAGGTGCCTCAACCTCATCACAACGCCCGATCATTACTCGCTGCCCAACATGCAGGACCTAACGAACGCGTTGCACGGCGCAAAGTTTTTTACCAAGATGGACCTTCTCAAGTCTTACTTCCAGGTCCCCGTATTCCCGGAAGATATCCCGAAAACTGCCATTGTAACGCCGTTCGGATCCTACACCTTCGCATACTCAACCTTCGGTCTACGCAACGCCGGGGTGACCTTCCAACGACTAATGGATAGCATTCTGGGTGACCTACCTTTCTGCGTCTGCTACGTCAACGATATCCTGATATTCTCGAAAACCAAGGAGGAACACCGGGGACACGTCCGCACCGTCCTAAAGTGCCTACAGGAGAACGGCCTAGTCGTACGCTTCGACAAATGTACGTTCGGTGCGGAGGGAGTGGATTTCCTTGGTCACCACGTATCCTCGCGCGGGGTAAAACACATGACAACCAAAGTCGATGCCATCAGGAAGTTCCCAATGCCTACGACCATCCGCCAACTTCAGGAGTTCTTGGGAATGGTCAATTACTACAGGCGCTGCATCCCCAACATCGCACAAACCCTGTCACCCCTCGACGACGTCCTGAAAGGAAAAGCAAAAAAACTCGAGTGGGGCTTGCCCCAGCAACAGGTACTCGCTCGGACGAAGGATGCCCTTGCGAATGCCACCACCCTGGCTCATTTCGACGACAACGCGCCCCTGCGACTAACGACCGACGCCAGCAACGTCGCCTGCAGGGCTGTGCTTGAGCAACTCGTTAATGGTTCTCCTCAACCGCTGGCATTCTTCAGCAAGAAATTGAAACCCGCCGAAACAAGATACAGCACCTTCGATAGGGAACTCCTCGCCGTCTACCTCGCCGTCCGCCACTTTAGGCACATCTTGGAGGGTACCCCCTTCACGATTGCAACGGATCATCAACCCCTCGTCCACGCCTTCACGAAATCAACGGACGCATGGTCATCCCGACAACAACGTCATCTCGCATCAATCGCAGAATTCGGGTGCACCATACGTTACGTACCAGGAAAGAAAAACCCAGTCACGGACGCCCTTTCAAGGATTGAAATTGACGCGATCCACCTGGGAATCGACTACGCCAATCTCGCAACCGAACAACACACCGACCAAGAAGCACAGGTTCACCTGACGCAGCCATCCGCGCTCAAGATAAGTGCCGTTCCCCTCGGACCAGCAGGAGTAACTATTCTTTGCGACACCAGCACGGGCCGCCCTCGTCCCTGGGTACCAGCCTCCTGCAGAAGGAAAATATTCGATATCATCCATGGACTTTCGCACCCCTCAGGACGCACCACCGCTCGCCTTCTGTCTGAAAAGTTTGTCTGGCCAGGGATAAAAAAGGACGCCCGGGAATGGGCGAGGTCATGCATCAACTGCCAGTCAAGCAAGGTCAGCCGTCACACCGAATCGGGGGTGGGCGATTTTCCCCAGCCAAAAAGACGTTTCGGACATATACACATCGACGTCTTGGGACCATTGCCCCCTTCTGGATCTGCTCGCTCTCTACTTACGATCATCGATCGCTCCACGAGGTGGTTGGAGGCATCGCCGATGACGGAAGCTACGACTCAAGCATGTGTCGAAGCCCTCCTGTCAAGCTGGGTGAGCAGGTTTGGCGTTCCTGACGACATCACGACTGACAACCCCGCGGCAAACGTCATGGTCGAAAGAACGCACCGCGCCCTCAAGGCGTCCCTGATGGCGAGCTGCACCGACGGAAACTGGAAATCACGACTTCCTTGGGTACTCCTCGGCCTTCGCAGCGCCCCTCGCGCAGACGGCGAACCTTAGCCCGCCGAAAAAGTTTACGGGGAAGCGCTCGCAGTTCCTGGCTAATTCTTTCCCTCATCAACCGACGACACGCAGCTGGATCACCTAAGGGACATCGCCAGGAAGTTCAGGCCGTGTCTCAAAACTTACCAGGACAGAACCAAGCACTTCAAGCCAAAAAGCCTGGATGACTGCAAGTACGTTTTCGTCCGTGTCGACGCTCATCGACAACCACTGACTAGACCTTATCGAGGTCCCTACCGGGTAATTAAAAAGACAACGAAAGCCTTCCTTCTCGACGTCCATGGCCAAGAGGACTGGGTCTCAATATACCGCGTGAAACCAGCGTTTCTCGAAGGAAGCGACACGGCCTACGCTGGACCTGGCAAACCCAGAGTTCCGCCACAAAACAAGCCACCCAACGAAGGAAAAATCATCAAACGACGACAAGAGGAAGAGATCCTTACACCGACCGCCAGCGCGCCCCTCCATTTAAAAACAAGAGGAACCCTCCGACGCCCGAAGAGATACGAAGATTGATCATCAGCCCTCTACGCCGCCCGATGTCTTGGGGGGGGGGGGGAGTACTTGTAAGGGACACCGATCCCTTCGTCGTCCAGAAAATCGACAAACTACTTATTTATTTAAATTCTCTCTTCGCCACACTGTGGTGTCCTATGTATATATATTCCGCTCTACCAGAGCTACATTTTGATATATGTATCGTTTCATAACATGTTTTTGTTAACCCATAATTCATATATTTGTAAGTGTAAGAAAACACATATATTTTGGCGGGCACTTCAATAAGACATGGCGCCACCGTCATCCTACGTTTCCGTCCGCACCTTGTAATGTTTTTCCGTGCGCATTCAAATAAAGTATCAGTTGATCTTGGTGACGCTTGTCTCACTGTCCTTACAATATGTACACAACACATTTTTGTCTAATCTCTATCTCTCTCTCTCTCTCTCTCTTGTTCTTCTTTACTGTTAGTGTTAGAGACGTCTATTATTTTCTTCTGAAAGAGAGAGAGAGAGAGAGAGAGAGAGAGAGAGAGAGAGAGAGAGAGAGAGAGAGAGAGAGAGAGAGAGAGAGAGAGAGAGAGTGAGAGAGAGAGGGAGAGAGAGAGAGTATTTATTTAGAGAACATGTTAACACCATGTCTACCTTCTCCCCGATCGTCCGTCTCCTCCTGGCGTAGCAAATCCTACACCTGTGTTGGCCTGTCTCTAAGGTAAAGTGACAATAAAACACATTATGTATTTATTATTTCTTTACAATTAACTTTTTTACATTCTTCTTTCATATTATGCAGTTATGTTATTGTTATGTGTAATTATATGTAGTAACTTATTAAGGAGTTAATATAGATTTTTGGGGTGTGGAACGAATTATACAATTTACAGTGTATTCTTATGGGAATATTTGCTCCAACATACGATTGTTTTAACATACGAAGCAGTTTCTGGAACGAATTAAGATTGTATGTAGAGGTACCACTGTACTGGGACCGGCTGCCGGCTGCTGAGTTGCCGGCCGGCAGCCAACCACCCATAACTTGGACATTTTCCGCCGGGTCCTACTTGATGGAAGGATCCTCGGGTGCCGGCCGGCAGAGACGCTGCCGGCCGGCGGAGCCGCTGCCGGCCGGCGGAGCCGCTGCCGACCGGCAGAGCCATTGCCGGCGGCCTGCCGCCCATTATTTCGAAGACAGTATTGCCTTCAATAGCCCAGAATAGACCGGCATGTGCCGGCTTGCCCGGCAAACGCCGACAGGCCCGGCATGTGCCAGCAGGCCTGACAGGACTGACAGCATGCTGCCAACAGTCAGTGCTGTGGCCCAAAAGTTTTTTCCAACCTACAAGGTGCTTCATGGGCAGCCTATTGTGAGACCATCACATATAAGAGAGCGACTCTCTCTTCCATTAATGGTTATTATCCATTATTGTCTTTAATCCCCAATATCGAACCTGGAAGATTGTGTAAGGAAGACACTCTATATCAAAGGATATCATCTTCCCCTAAAAATTCTTAAGAATTCTGCTTTGAATATTGGAGGAGGTCATAGCAATTGGCTGGACAGGAAATACATGTAGGTGTCTTTCCTATCTCTAACTTACCCTATCCAAGTTAATATTATTAATAATATGTATGCTGAAATCTGAAAATTTCACTAAATACTTATATGATTTTCTTTCTTTACAGGGGGAGCATCCCGAGTGCGGGAATAGTTTTTGCAGGGTCCGTAGTAAGAACTTCTACGGCCATGACATGTGCAGGGCCCATGATCGCTGCGCAATCACCAAAGGGGCTCTCAAGTACTGGGACCCACAGGTATGTACCGTTTGCAAAAAACTGGTAAGAGAGGCTTTTGACAATCAAAAGTCCACTGAGTCAAGGGACGCAGCAAGGGAGATGCTGCGAAAATGGGCCAGGGGCTTCCAGAAGAACACCTCTGGCCCATACCTTCCTAATGAAAAGATGAGGGCTTGTCTTTTCCCAAGGGCATCTTCGGATGTGGTTATTCCCCAGGCTCAACCTGAGATTCCCCTGGTTCAGATTCCGGTAGAATCTGAAGTTTAGGACGCCTTGGAGAGCATCCAATTAGAGGACAACATGTCAGTTGTCTCGTAGGAGACTGAGAACAATCTCCTAGTGGAGGAACTGGATCAGGCGGATGACGTTCCACCCGAGGCCGAAGTCGAGAAAGCCGAAATGATTTCGGTATCATCAGCCACGGTGACTGAGCCGGTGCCTTTGACTTCTTCCACTGCACCCTAGCTAGATTCCATCACGAGTACGTTGCACTCCCTGTTGTCCATGGTGCAGGACATTCAGAAGAAATTGTCTGAGAAAGAGGCCTCTCTTCGGACAGAAATGCATCAGCTGGTTGCAACACGTTTGGCCCCGAAGAAGCTAAACATCAAGGATCTCCCCGCCTTCTCTGACGTTAACCCCTGGTTGTACGCAGAGCATATGCCTATGTCAGGTGGGTAGATCTTCCTCTCAGAAAAACTGGGCACTGTCCCAGTGGAGGAAATTAAGTTCTGGCCGAGCAGAGGGGCCTACCCGGACTGCTATGTCCGTCTAAAGACGGAACCTGCATCCAAAGAGGAGACAGAGCCGAAGGAAACTATTGTCCTTGAACTCTCTAAGGCTCAGG
The DNA here is from genome assembly GCF_036898095.1 of Palaemon carinicauda. NCBI lineage: Eukaryota > Metazoa > Arthropoda > Malacostraca > Decapoda > Palaemonidae > Palaemon > Palaemon carinicauda. Next base: position 51,359,866 of record NC_090745.1, on the reverse strand, counting down.
CCTTATATACCACCACCTTAAAGGAGAGGGCCTTTACTAGCTCCAAGGTGCCGGCTCTCAGCAAGAAGCACCCGTCCTTCATTGCTGACCCCAAACGTGCCTTCCCCTTTATGGACAAAGAGCTTAAGGCAGTCTTCAAGGCAGTTGAGGCAGGGAAACCATACCCTACACTGGAAGAGTGTAGACCCTTCTCCCTTGGCTTCCCATCAGACGATGCGGACTGGAAGGATGTTCACAACACCTTCACAGTTGGGAAGCTGGAGGCAGATATTGCCGGACGACAGTTCGGCGAAGACATCCCGAAGCTGTCAGACTTTCTCCTGCGCAGAGAACAGGAGACAAAAGAACATCTTGCTGTTTCCTTGTCTCTGCAAACTGGCCTAGAGACAATGGCAAGCATCCCGGATACCCCAGATATGTACATGGTCTTTGCCAAATCTCATTTGGCAACAGTCACCAAGGACCTGTACAACTTTGGGCTTGCAGAGAGTTCGTGTTCGCTTCGGCTGCGGTGAGACACGAACCAAGGAAGCTGATAGCTTCCAACATCGGGAAAAGACCTCTTCCCAAGCGAAGTGGTCAAAGAGGTCGTGGACAAAGCCGCTACAGAGAATAGAAACCTTCTCTCTAAATGGGGCTTGTCCTCAAAAAGAAAATCTTCAGCTGATGAGGGTCGAAACGACCAAAAGTGCCCTCTCGGCCTAAGCAACAGTAACAGCTTCCCGTGGCCACGGTGTCCCAGACGGTGGCACAACCACCCACCACCTTCCAACTGGTGTCCCAAACGCTGGCGACCCAGTCACCGGTGTTCACCCCATTTTTTGAAACGCAATCGACGACCTTTCGGCCGAAGTCTCGAGGTTACTTTCGAGGATCCTCCAGAGGTAGGGGCAACAAAGGTGGACGTTTCCAAGGAGGTAAAGTGAGATGCTACCGGTAGGAGGGATACTTTTCCTTTTCCGGGATCGTTGGATTTTCAATCCCTGGGCCCACAGCCTAATCAAGAACGGACTAGGGTGGAGTTGGAGCTCAACTCTACCGACCTTCCCTCAATTCTTCCAACACTCAACCCCTATACTGGAAGAATATGTTCAGGAACTCTTGAACAAAAGAGTTGTAAGGAAGGTGAAGTCTGTCAGATTCCAAGGAAGGCTATTTTGTGTTCCGAAGAAGGACTCGGAAAAGCTCAGAGTAATTCTGGACTTGTCACCACTCAACAAGTTCATAGTGAACTACAAGTTCAAAATGCTAACGCTTCAACACATCAGGACCCTGTTGCCCAAACGGGTATACACAGTCTCCATAGACATGACGGATGCGTACTGGCATGTTCCAATCAGCCATCAAGTTTCCCCCTACCTGGGATTCAAACTACAAAAAAGAAAGTACGTTTTCAGAGCCATGCCCTTCGGTATGAACATAGCTCCAAGGGTATTCACTAAGCTTTCAAATGCAGTCATTCATCATCTACGCCTAAAAGGAATCCAGGTGGTAGCCTACCTGGACGACTGGCTGGTATGGGCAGCATCCGAGGAAGAGTGCAGGCAAGCCTCCAAGGAAGTGATCGGGTTCCTGTAACACTTGGGATTCAAGATCAACTTGGAAAAATCTTGACTGTCTCCAGCTCAAAAGTTTCAATGGCTGGGCGTCCAATGGAACTTGCAATCACACTGCCTTTCCATTCCATCAAAGAAAAGGAATGAGATAGCAGGATCTGTCAAAAGCCTTCTTCGGTCCGCAAGGATATCAAGAAGACAACAGGAGAGAGTGTTGGGTACCCTCCAGTTCGCCTCAGTGACAGATCCAGTATTGAGAGTACAATTAAACGATGCATCAGGAGTTAGGAGAAAATACGCATCAAACGCTCGAAGAGATCTACAAAGGCCGATACCAAATCATCTGCGATCACTATTTAAGCCATGGTCGGAGGCCAAGAACCTAAGGAACAAGGTTCCCTTACAACCACCTCCTCCGTCAGTCACCGTTCACACGGATGCCTCGAAAGAAGGATGGGGAGGTCACTCTCATCATCGGAAAGTCCAAGGAACCTGGTCTCCCCTCTTCAAAACCTTCCACATCAATTTCCTGGAAGCCATGGCAGTTTTTCTTTCTCTGAAGAAACTGAAACTCCGCTGCTCAATCCACATCCGTCTGGTTCTAGACAGCGAAGTCATAATGAGATGCCTAAACCGACAGGTCTCGAGATCGCCTCACATAAACCAAGTGATAGTAGCCACCCTCCGCCTAGCGGAGAAGAAGAGATGGCGCTTGTCAGCAGTCCACCTTCAAGGGTTCCGCAATGTGACAGCGGACGCTCTATCCAGCACCAAACCGATAGAGTCAGAATGGTCCCTAGACGCAAGATCATTCTCCTTCATCTTACGCAACGTCCCAGGACTGCAGATAGACCTTTTCGCAACGAGCGACAACAAGAAGCTACCCCGGTACGTAGCCCCGTACGAGGATCCTCTAGCGGAAGTAATGGATGCAATGTCCATAGATTGGAACAGATGGTCCAAGATCTACCCATTCCCTCCAACCAACCTTTTGCTGAAAGACCTCGACAAACTGAGATCCTTTCGAGGGACAACAGCAATAGTTGCCCACAGGTGGCCCAACAGCGTCTGGTTCCCTTTAGTAACGGAACTACGCCTGAAGCTGATCCCGTTGCCGGACCCAGTTCTGACTCAGCAAGTACAGAAATTGACTGTCAGCTTCATCAGTGAAAACCCAGAACCTTCATCTCATGATTTTCTCGCCTTAGCAATCAAGAAACGGTGTGGGATTTCTAGGGACAGTATTAACTTCTTAGAAGAATACAAGTCAAAGTCAACAAGAAGACAATATGAGTCTTCCTGGAAGAAGTGGGTGGCCTTTGTCAAGATGAAGAATCCTAAGGAGATTTCTACAGATTTCTGTTTGTCCTTCTTCATCCATCTCCATGAACAAGGTTTAGCAACCAATACAATTACTACATGTAAATCTGCCCTAGCCAGACCAATGCTTTACACCTTCCAGGTAGACTATTCCAATGAGATCTTCAACTAGATTCCTAAAGCCTGCGCTAAACTTCGGCCCGCAGCTCCTCCTAAGCCCATTTCATGGTCTTTGGATAAGGTTCTTCACTTAACATCAACTCTGAACAATGAGGATTGCTCGCTGAAAGACTCGACTCAAAAGGTGATATTCTTATTTGCACTAGCCTCGGGAGCCAGAGTTAGCGAAATAGTGGCCCTCTTGAGGGATGATGGCCACATTCAGTTCACAGACAACGGAGAACTGAACCTCTTTCCGGACCCGACGTTTCTCGCCAAGAACGAGCTGCCCACTAACAAGTGGGGTCCCTGGAGAATCTGCCCTCTGAAGGAAGAAGCATCCCTCTGCCCAGTGGAATGCCTAAAGGCCTATCTTCGGAGAACTTCAGACTTTAAGGGAGGTCAGCTTTTCAGGGGAGAGACTTCTGGTTCAACATTATCCTTGAAACAGATGAGGTTGAAAATCACCTACTTTATACGCAGAGCGGATCCAGACAGTACACCCGCAGGTCATGATCCGAGAAGAGTTGCCTCGTCTCTGAATTTCTTTCAGACGATGTCATTTGAAAGCGTTCGTGATTATACTGGATGTAAGTCTTCCAGAGTTTTTTTCAAGCACTACGCGAAGCAATTACAAGAAATTAAATTTAATGTGGTGGCGGCGGGCAGTGTAATAAAACCTGCTGCTTGATTACTGCGAAGAACAGTGCACTATTTGGGACTTTTAGTGAAGAGTGTACATGATAAACTTTCAAGTCATATCATGTTGGGAATTGTGTTTAGTGATGACACTATAGACTGTTCTATTCACATGGGTGACTTTAAGCATAACAGACTGACACAAGTGCCAGGCATACCTATATGCACAGTGCCCCTAGTAACAACAGAATGCTTAGTGAAATTCTTATATTTCCCCTTAGAGTGGCTGGTGTTTCTTTTTCAGGAAACTGATTTTATTTTCTGTTATAACTGTTTATGCCTCTATACAGAATTGTTCAGTGCAATATGTAATTGATTACATTTATGATTTCTAAATTTTATTGTAATAAACAATAGAACGAATCTTTGCGTCTCTTTCGCCACAAATATTCCATTTTATGTATAAGTCAGAGCATCCTTGATTCTTTTGATATTCAAGAAAATATTGGAACTAAGATTCCTATTGTTCCAAGCAAACAGGTAAGAATTTATTGTACTAGACTGTTAATTTTACTGTTTAAGGTTTCCTACACGTATATAAACCTGTCCGTCTCTTTAACAACAGACCCGGGAGGTACAGTAACCTGCACAGATCAATACCATCCAAGTACAGACTATGCTTTACGTATATGATGACACTAATATACAAACTGTTTGCTAGATTGTTTCCTTGAACTCACAATCCTCGGTTTTTTCCTCGAGTCTACCCAGACTCTTCCCTGTAGGGGGCAGGAAGCACTGACATATTTCATGATCAGTTGGTTGATGTATAACGGTAACATCAAGTGTCTCTAGGTCTAGAAGGCCAAAAGGAAAAATTTATCTCGAGATGAACGGCATTATTGAAAATCCACAGATACTTTAATGCTCTGGTAAACTTCCATCACGACGACATGGCCTGAGCCCAAAAAACGGATTTTGAGCGAAGTGAAAATTTTATTTTTGGGTGAGGTAGCCATGTCGTCCTGATGGACACACCCTCTTTTTTTCAAAAGGATAATGAATCCCTCCCTATGGTACTGTATCTGCAACACCTACAAAGCTACAAAGAATGGGTTGGTGTCGCCTCGCGGTGGCGATCTGGCACACTATTTACAGTACAGTAGGGGAATCGAGAGCGGTGTCTCTTTAACGACTCTCCTGATTCTTGCCACTCTTTCCCCTCGTAGCGAAAGCGCTATTGGGGTGTAGATAGCCATGAGACGTGTCAAGAATACGTCCTCTGATATTACGCGATATCCGTAAAATTTTAAGGGATATTTGCTCCAGGAGTTAGAATTCTGGATACCTTTGGTAAATTCTCTGGGATAAATCACTGTAGTCAAATATACCTAGGAAGCTACCTTGAAGGAACTTCCATCAGGACGACATGGCTACCTCACCCAAAAATAGATTTTTTACTTTGCTCAAAATCCGTTAATTGTATTAAATATTGCCTGAGCTTCAATAAAACTTTACCAGGAATGTTATATCATGCATGAAGTGTGTAGGTGCCTAGGCTAGGAAGCCTAGCACTCGTGGGGCTCGGTCATAATTCTGCCAAATCCACGACAACAAGGGCATGATATAATAATTCCTAGCTAATTTGCTAAATAGCTAAAAGATATTAAAGCGATGAATGCCGGGAAAGTCGTTCTGGCTAACTAAATGTACATGCAAAGAACGACCGCGTCCATGACGCCATCCGGCTGGCAACAGCTCTTGCTATGTTAATTACGATCTTAATTCGAGGAAAAAACTGGCAAGAGCTTACATTTATACAATTCAAAGATAATACCTAACTTTCCAGAGGTAGATGAGGCTGGGGAAGACATCACCGCAGCAAAACAATCCAAAATAGCGAGAGATACTGTAATATGGGATAAACACCGGTCTAGTGCGCTACAAGAGAAAGAATGGCTAGATGGCGCCGCGCAGAGGCGGGCTGGCGCCCTATTACAGTACAGTAGGAGTGTTGCCTTCATAACGGCTCTCCTATAATTCTTGCCACTTTCCCCTCTCGAAGCGTAAACGCTATTAGGCTACGTTTTCACTATGTTCCCGGCGGTCCCGGCAACCCCCATTTCGGGCCACCATGAACAAAACGAAAACGTTATACAACTCTGTGGAATGGGATTGGCAAACGTGACAGGCGTCCATCCCGTTTTGTTCACGGTGGCCCCAAATGGGGTTGCCGGGACCGCCGGGAACATAGTGAAAATGTAGCCTTAGGGGTGTAGATAACTATGTGATGGGTCAAGAATACGTCCTCTGATATAATGCGATATCCCTTTACAAATATATAAGGGATACTCACTCCAGAAGTTAGAATTCTGGATACCTTTAGTAAAATTCTCTGGGATATATCACTGTAGTCAAATATAACCTAGGAAGCTACTAAGATGGAACTTCCATCAGGACGACATGGCCTGAGCCCAAAAAGGTACTCAACTTTCCAGAGTCAGAAGAAGCTGAAGATTGCGACATGCTGACAGTAAATGGCGAAACAACTGGGAAAAAACACATGGTCAAAGACGCTACTACGAAAGGAATGGAGTTCGCAGGCAGTGATGACGTCAGCCAAGATGGCGTCGCTTATGATGTCATCCGATTACCAATAACAGTAACTGATGAGGAGAACTTTGTAATGGCTCCTCCCATATCTTGCCACCAACTTATCCCTTGAAGCGTAAATGCTATGTGGGGTGCAGATAGCTATGTGGCGTGTCAAGAATACGTCCCCTGTTATTATAAGATATCCTAAAGGGAAACCTTAAGGGTACTCGCTCCAGAAGTTAGAATTCTGGAAACCTTTAGTTTAATTCTCTGAGAATATCCACTGTAGTCATATATACCCTAAGGAAGCTACTAAAGGAATCTTCCTTCAGGACGACATTGCCTGAGCCCAAAAAAGTAGTTAACCAAGATGCTCCAACATCAAATGTAGATTCAGAACCAATTCATGTACCAGTACAAGATGAGGTTAAAGTGCTTCCTAATAGGATTAATAGAGGAAAGCCCCCTGAGAGATTAGATTTAGGAAGATTTTTACAATGTCAAGTTAAGGGGGAGGAGACTTATGTATTATTGTAATAATGTACTGTATTACTTCAAGTGTTACATGTATTGTGCAACATTGCATCATATTGCATGAATAAAACATGATATGCTTTGTACATAAGTGAAATGATTTATTTTGATATTAGGATTCAAGCATTTATTAATTACCTCAAAGATAGGATGTGATTCTTTATAGTTTTGTACTGGAGTAGGATTTAAGTCTTTTGAGAGCGATGCTCTTTTGTTGTTTAGCAATGTTTTGGTTTTGTCAGATTGTTTATGACGCTCCATACACACTTGGGAGTTGGCTGTCACAGAGCAATGTAGTCACAACATTTATTAAACTTGTATTTTAAGAATACCAACGTATCATTAAATACCACCGAGAAAAATTGACGACCAGAGATGGGATCAGCTGAGGAATAATTACTAATAATTCTTCATCTATTGCAGGTAAACATTATGGTTGTTAATGTAGACATCCTACAAACATATTATAGCCTTGTCGTCTTGATGGACCCGCCCTCCTTTTCTATAGAAAAGGTCTTGGCAGGATCCCTCCCAAAACTACTATATCTGTAGCACCATGCTCAACGCTACAAGGAATAGCGCACTGGATTGACTACAGCGCCATCTAGATACCCTGCAGTAGCACAAGAGGAATGGGTACCTTGATAACGGCTCCCCTTCTAATTTTGCCAATTTCCCCCTCGAAGCGAAAACGCTATTCGGGGTGAAGATCGCTATGTGTCGTATCAAGCATACGTCCCCTGATTATGCGATATCCTTGAGAGAAATTTTAAGGATATTTGCACCAGGAGTTAGAATTCTGGAGACCTAACGGTTAATTCTCTGGGAATATCACTGTAGCCAAATATCCCTTAGAAAGTTACCTACAGGAACCTTCCATCAGGATGACATGGCCATGTCATCGTGATGGAAGTTCCTTCAAAGGTAGCTTCCTAGGTATATTTGACTACAGTGATATATCCCAGAGAATTTACCAAAGGTATCCAGAATTCTAACTCCTGGAGCGAATATCCCTTAAAATTTTACGAAGGGATATCGCGTAATATCAGAAGACGTATTCTTGTCACGTCTCAGGGCTATCTACGACCCCAATAGAGCTTTCACTTCGAGGGGAAAGAGAGGCAAGAATAAGGAGAGTCGTTAAAGAGACAACGCTCTCGACGCTCCAACTGCTCTGCAAATAGTGCGCCAATTCGCCACCGCGAGGCGCCACCAAGCCATTCTTTCTATCGTAGCTTCGTTTGACCGATGTTATCCCTGTTCTCTCTAGCTATTTTGGAGCTTTTGGACGCTATGATGTATTCACCAGCCTCATCAGCTTCTGGGAAGTTAAGTAATATCTTTATTTTGTGTAAATGTAAGCTCTTGCCAGTTTTGCTTTTCGATTGAGATCGTAATTAACGTAACAAGAGCTGTTGCCAGCCGGATGGCGTCATAGTCGCGGTCGTTCTTTCTGTACACTTAGTTAGCCAGAACAACCCTTTCCCGGCATTATTCGCTTTAATAACTTTAGCCATTTAGAAATTTAGCTAGGGATTCTTATAATATGTCATTGTTGTCGTGGATTTGGCTATTTATTTCGAGCCTCACGAGTGCTAGGCTTCCTAGTCTAGGCACCTACACACTTCATGCATGATATAACCTTCCTGGTAAAGTTTTATTGAATCACAGGCAATATTTTACACATTTATGATATTACATAATTATGCTTTCCTCTTCCAAGATAGTATACAGAGAGTTTCGGTGAACGATTCTCATGCGCCAAGGCTACTAGCCTAGGGGCATTAGTATACTTTCATATATGTCCCCATTGCTCTTGTATTGTCTTTTAAGGGGAGACTGACACCTCCTATACCTTTTAAGTTGATACTAATCTCCTAGGAGATTTAAGAGCAATCCCCTTTCCCTCTGATTAGCCTAGGCTATTCTCGGTTTTCCTTGCTGTGAACCGAGTTCTGGCAAAGTTTTACTGAGACGTTCCATTTTCTTTCTACTAACCACTGAGTCGGTTTTGAGTTTAAAACGGGACATCAGAGTATCAGTCTGTGTTAGGCATCTCCCTGTCTTGGTGAAATGATTTTCCATGTCAGGTTAATCTGCTCTTACAGGAGGCTAGACCTCCCTAGACCATACTTGGGGGTTTTGTTTGACAATTCCCCCTTCCTTGGCCTAGCAGACAGTCCTGTGCCGGTAGACCTTAGACAGAAGAAATTATTTCTTCACTGCCTAAGGTCTCTGGCATGAGATTCTGTTCTCCTGTGAGATGGTATCCTACGGACGCCCTCTCACTTGACTAACCCAACCTGGGGAAATGATTTCTCCTACCTGAGGTTACTCCATTAGACCAGAATCCCTTAGGTTAAGTAGAGCCTTCAGGCATTACTTTACCTATAGGACACCTACCCCCTCCCCTCTATCTCTTTCGTGTTGAATGAACCAACACCCTCCTGGCTGTCGTTCTACATTGACCCTACGGGTTATTGTAGGACTGGCTTGAGGTTCCCCGTCTGCCGCCGGCCAAGCTGGCTGCCGGCAGGTACCCTCATATTCTTTAGAGTGTTCTTCAGTCCTCCCTTGGACTGCCTTCCATAGCCCTTATGACTGGGATATGGTTGGGTGGAAGCCCGAATATAATTCCCCCTTCCACTTGAACCCTTATTCTGGATGCAGGTCGGCAAGGCTGAGCCCTTGCCTTCCTTCATTCTCTCTTTCTCTCTTACTTTCGTACTGGGCCATGTTATTGTCTGCTGGCCGGCAGTTGCCCTGCCGCTGCTTACTGAGAACGTCGTTGATCGACAACCCAAAGACAATAGACATTTAAGGACCGACTGCCGGCTGCTGAGTTGCCGGCCGACAGCCGGCCACCCATACCTGGTCATCTGCAGAGTCGCCGCCGCCGGCCGGCAGAGCCCCTGCCGGCCGGCAGAATCACCGCTGGCCGGCAGATCCGCCTCCGCCGGCTGGCAGAGCCACTGCTGGCCGGCATAGCCGCCTCCTCCGGCAGAGACCGCGGGAGAGACCGCCGGCGGTCTACCATCCAATTTTATGAAGACAATAATTTCCAGAATAGGCCGGCATGTGCCGGCTTGCCTGGCAGATGCCTGCAGGCCCGGCAGGTTCCGGCAGGCCTGACAGCACTGGCAACTTGTTACCAAACAGTCAGTGCTGTAGCCCAAAGTTTTTCCAACCTACAATGTGCTTCATGGGCAGCCTATTGTGAGACCATCACATATAAGAGAGCGATTCTCTCTTCCATTAATGGTTATTATCCATTATTGTCCTTAATCCCCAATATTGAAACTGGAAGATTATGTTAAGAAGACACTTTGTGTCATAGGATATCATCTTCCCCCAAAAATTCCTAAGAATTCTACTTTCAATATTGGAGGAGGTCATAGCAATTGGCTGGACAGGAAATACATGTAGGTGTCTTTCCTATTTATAGCTTACCCTATCCAAGCTGATATAAATTATATTATGTATGCTGAAATCTGAGAATTTCACTGAATACTTATATGCTTTTCTTTCTTTACAAGAGGAGCATCCCGAGTGCGGGAATAGTTTTTGCAGGGTCCGTAGTAAGAAACTTCTACAGCCATGACATGAGCAGGGCCCATGCTCGCTGTGCATTCACCAAGGGGACTCTCAAGCACTGGGACCCACAGGTATGTACCATTTGTGAAAAAATGGTAAGAGAGGCTTTTGACGATCAAAAGTCCACTGAGTCAAGAGACGCAGCAAGGGAAATGCTGCGGAAATGGGTTAGAGGCTTCCAGAAGAACACTTCTGGCCCATACCTTCCTAACAAAAAGATGAGGGCTTGTCTTTTCCCTAGGGCATCTTCGGATGCGGTTATTCCCAAGGCTCAACCTGAGATTCCCCTGGTTCAGATTCCGGTTGAATCTGAGGTTTCGGATGCCTTAGAGAGCATCCAATTAGAGGAAACCTGTCAGTTGTCTCAGAGGAGACTGAGAAATATCTCCTACTGGAGGAATTGGATCAGGCGGATGACGTTCCACCTGAGACAGAAACCGAGAAAGCCGAAACGATTTCGGTATTATCGGCCACAGTGAATGAGCCGGTGCCTTCGACCTCTTCCACTGCACCCCAACTAGATTCTATCACGAGTACGTTGCACTCGTTGCTGTCCATGGTGCAGGACATTCAAAAGAAATCGTCCGAGAAGGAGGCCTCTCTTCGGACGGAAATGCATCAGCTAGTTGCAACACGTTTGGCCCCGAAGAAGCTAAACGTTAAGGATCTCCTCGCCTTCTCTGACGTTAACCCCTGGAGGTACGCAGAGTACATGCCCATGGTGGGGGGGCGTGGGGGGGGAGGGGGGGAGGAAGATCTTCCTTTCAGAACAACTGGGCACTGTCCCAGTGGAGGAAATTGAGTTCTGGCCCAGCAAAGGGGCCTACCCGGATTGCTATGTCCGTCTTAAGACGGAACCTGCATCCAAAGAGGAAACAGAGCCGAAGGAAACTATTGCGATTTCCTTTCTTTTGCCTTGCGGTAGAAAAAGGATATGGGACTTTAGATAGCAGTGAAACCCTAGCCACTGGAATTCTTCAGCTGGAGATAGCATTGACTTTTCGAGGTTGATTTGAAAGCTCAGAGAATGTAGGAATTTCATGATTTCTTGAGCTGCTAGAAGAAATTCCAACTTAGTTGCAGCCCAGACTAGCCAGTCGTCTAGGCATAGCATCACCTGAAGGTCTTTGTTCTTTAGCTGTTGGACAATGGCCTCGACTAGCTCCATGAAAATCCTTGCAGCTATACTGAGCCCAAAGGGCATAGCTCTGAATATGTAGGGCTTTCTTAACAGTCTAAAACCAAGGTGGGGGAGAAGCGCCGACATATCGGAATATGCCAATGGGCGTCGGTAAGATCAATGGAAACAGTGTAGGGCTCCTGTAGGGTTTGTATTTGCAAAATGGTCAGGATCTGGAACTTGTTGCTCAGAATGAAATACAGAATAGTTCGAAGAGCATTCAAATCTTTCTTTGGCATGCAGAATAGGAAACCTTGAAAGTTCATGGATTTTGTGCAATGGATGACTCCCTTCCAGAGAAGATCCTGTACATATTCCTCCAAGAATGAGGTTGTGGGTTGGAAGAACTTCTTGAATTGGGGTGGTTTTTGTCTCCATTTCCTGCATAGTCCTTTCGAGACTATGCTGTGAGCCCAAGGATCGAAATTCCATTGATCCTTGAAAAGATAGAGTCTTCCCCCTTCTGGAAGCTCCTCATTGTTGTTTAGAAGGACCTGCCCATTTAAACTCTTTGCCTCGGCCTCTTCGGCCTTTAGAGGGACTGCCCCATTCAGACCTTCCTCTGCCACTAACATTTTTCGTAGTGGCTCTTTCATATACAGGGTTAAAGGTTGGAGACTGTGTTACATAATGCTGGGAACCGTGTACACTGTCTAGGGAATCGCAGCAACTGAGACTGTCGTGCCAGAAAAGGTCTTCTCACCTTGAAAGGGTCTCCTAGGCATCTTGCCTATAGGTTGAGACCCTTCTTCTGAGGTGAATTTCCTCTTGGAGGACATACTCCACTTTTGCATAAGGCTCTTATTCTCGTGAGTAGCTCTGTCCATCACTTCATTGACCACCTTCTGAGGAAAGAGATCTTTTCCCCAGTTGTTCGAGTCAATCAACCTTTTAGGCTCATGCCTAATAGTGGCTGTGGCTATGACGTGCTCTCTGCATGCTCTTCTGGCTAAAAAGAAAGCATGCAGATCCCTATGGAAAGTAGCCAGATGAGTCTTTACAAGGATCAGGAAGAGATCTAATTTCAAATAGTTCCCAATCAGCATTTCTAAATAGGACTGGTGGAACAAAGAAGCTGATAGCCTCTCTTTGGCTTTGAATTCTGACTTTAATAAAAATTCGGGAATTCTAGGCAACCTTTCATTGAACTGTTTGCCTCCAATGTCCCTATACAATTTCCAGACCGTAAAGGTGTATTGGATATCTTCCTAACTGTTCGATTCATAAGGAAGGGCTAGAGAGACAGATTTGCACTCTTCTAGCACTTGCAGTGGTTTACCTTAGATAACTGCCTTCTTCACAGCCTCTAAACCATTTGCGACAAAGGGAAAGGCTGTATCCTTGGGAGCAATAAAAGTTGGCCTGTTCCCTGCCAAAGGCCGAAAGTTGAGTGTTAGTAAACTCGGCCGTCTTTAGCTCCCTTTACTAATATAGATTGAGCCTTGCTGTGGTCCAAGATGGTAGTCTCTTTGAGAATAGTATCATCCCTTATGGATGATTCAAAGTTCACCCTTATATAGAAGTAAAGATAAATATCAATCGGGAAGTAGAATTACAAGTCGGAGACAGGCTTATATCCCATGCCTTCTCCAAGGTGGAGGTACCCCTCACTCGGAGCCATAAGCTCTGCATAGCGCTAAGGATTCCTCGCTGAACAAACTGGAAGGCTCGACGCTAGTGTAGTCTTAGACTTAGATTCCTGCTGGAAAGCCTGAATCATCGTCTCTAAGAACGCTTGAGCTCTTTTATCTTCGGCATGGATATATTCCATGAATGCCTTCATGGATGCCATGAACTCCAAGTGACCAGGTAACAAAGGTAACAAAGGTGTATTCGAAGTAGGAACAGGGGTAGAGGTGGAAGGAGGGACACCAGATACAGGAATGGGGAATTGAGCCAAAGAAGTACTAGTCACTTTACTTACCTTGTGGACATCCAGTGATTCATCAGAGGCTGCCATAGTCAGTAGGATTCTCTCTCTCTCTTTGACATCACGGAGGAAGTCTTCGACATGTTGTCGGCCTCCAGGCTCATCGCCCGAAGAGCGTCCCGAATTTCATCATCTGCTTGGTCCAGCTGTACTGGCGGGAGTTGTACCGTCGGTACCTAGCCACCGAAAACAGCAGTCACTTCAGCCTTGGGGAAGAGGAGGTCCTTAAGTTTCATTGAAGGAAGGTAAGGGGCAACTTGTTGAGAGCTCTTCTGGAAGCCTCTCACCTAATGACGAATGGTCATCTGACCCCACGCTTTCTCGTCCTGGGAGACGTTGATAGCGTGGAAACCAGTATATATAAAGTTTTTACACACACTGCAGTGAGTAGGTTCCCAGATAGCAAAGGAACCTTCCAGCAAGTCTTGTGACCACAAGTCAACTTGACCCGACTGGTGCAGGTTACTCTAGCACACTCCATGTCTTCAGCAACCTGTAAAGATGGAAAATTTTCAATGAGTATAAATGGGGTAACGAAAAATTTTGCATATATTATGATATATAGGAAAATTTTGTAAAAAGAGAAATTTTCAAAACAGTTTCTAAATCAAAAATTTTTACCTACACAAGCTACGGATAAGGCTACACTACAGCGGAAACTCATGCCAAACAGCTCAAACTTCCCTAGAAATTCAACTGTGGGGTAGAATAGGTAGAAAGGTTCACGTCAATGTAATACCATTTCCCACAAAGTCGGTCTATTAGACAATCCAATGAGGTAAATTCACATACCTCCCTGCCTAAGCTGGCAGTGGCTGCACCTGAGGTGGCAGCAGCTGTGCCTAAGGCGGCAGCTATTACTAGTGACCATGCTCTTTGAACTGACCTTACATTACCCCTAGGAATGTTGACACAACGCTGCAGCGGTATTGGCAAGTCGGCAAAAGAGTGGATGATCCTATATGGAAACAGACCATGGGTAAGAGGAAAGGTACTGGTTAAAAGAGAGCAGTAGATAAGTGAATCTGCTAAAATACCTAGATGTTAAAATTAAACCTTGAGAAAGAGGATTAGCCCCTTAAATAACGAGAGCCATATAATATGGTCAGGATACCATGAATTCATAAATTCAAGGGAAATCCTGGCAACTAGGAGGTATCCAATTAACCAGCTTTAGAGGAGAACATTTCTCAGTTACAGAAGAGGAAATAGATGCAGATGACTATTCTAAGGGTGCAGTTAAGGTGGCAAGGGGGGGGGGGGGGTCTCTCATCTAATGAAAGGTGAGAGGGATACCCCCAACTTACTCACATCCAAGGCCTGAAGAACTTAAGCTGGCAGGATTGGAAATATGGCTAAATGGTAAGTACTTTGGCCACAGCAAGAGATACATAGCTCAGGATGAGGAGCTGAAGTCAGAGACCAGACAACTGCTAAGGTAGCAAATTAGAGCCCATAAGGGGTTCTATTTTCCTTGCCTAGATAGGGTTAAGCCACAAAAAAAAAAAAAAAAAAAAAACCACTGTGCCAACTATTCTAGCTTATATAGAGATAGAGTGATACTCAGATGCTAGGGAATGCAGACTAGATAAATGAATTTTAGTTCCACGGACAGTGAAAAATTTATGGCCTAACTAGGAAGGGGAAGGGATAAATAGACCAAACAAGGGTGGTCTCTAAGACAGCAGAGAGAATTGATCCAGGGAAGGACCAATAACTAGTCCAACCAGAGCCAGAATAGATGACCCACAAGCTCTCCTGTCCATCTGTATAGCAACTTAGGATACCTCAGATGCCTGGGAAACCTGGACTGGAAGGTGACTAGGTTCCACAGCAAGGAGGACAAGACTAGCAAGGCAAGGGGGGAGGGAAGGGAAAGAAAGGGAGACTTAGGAATTGGTAAAGCGGCAGGACAGGAAGGCCTAACTGTAGTATTAAAACTATTAAATATTATTCCAAGGATCTACAGTAAGTAGGCACAGAGAACAAGTCCTCAAAACCAGCTACCAGTATACTAAAAAACTAATAAAGGAAGCCTAGCCAATGGGTAAGGCGACACGAAAGGAAGGTCTACCTGTCAATATTAAAACAAGGTTGGTTTTGTTCTAAAAGATCAATAAATTGTAAACATAAGGAACAAGTCCCCATAACCAGTGCCGCCTAGCCAGACACTAAGTAGATAAGTGAAATACTGTTGCCCAAAGACAATTATGAAACACCATCCACTGCTACCAGAGGTAGGTGCCTTCAGGGATGCAGCTCCCTACTATGAGATATCAATAGCAAGGGAAGGGTGGCGGCCTCACGAGAACCATGGGGTCACGTGTTAGAAGCTAAGGGTGCTTTTGTACAAAGTAGCCAGTCTTGGCCAAGAGCTAAGTTTAGGGGTTAGCCCAAGTGAAGACTGATAAAACTGATTTTGATGTAGGAAAAATCTATTTTTGAGTGAGAGGGCCATGCCGTCCTGATGGAAGTTCCTCATTGGTAGCTTACACTTGGGTTATTTCTGTGAGTGATATACCAGAGAAATTTTTCCTTGGAGGTATCAACAGAGTTCTAACTTCTGGAGCGAATATCCCGAGAGATATCGTGTATAAATCAGAGACGTGTTAATAATATGCTATGGTTATCCTTCCCCGAATAAAGTTAACCTTGTTTCGAAGGATAAGGGAAGGGTAGCATACGTGGGCAAAAGAGCCGTTACAACTCCCAAACTCAATGTGCTACAACTAACACGTTTGCTGTTGACTCATTCCATGAGCAACCATCGCATGACGCAAGGTCTCACACTTAGAATGTGGAGGGGATGGAAAAGTAACGGGCGGGCCACCAGGACGACATGGCTATCTCACATTAAAGAGATTTTGACGTAGGAAAAATCTATTTTTGGGTGAGATAGCCATGTCATCCTGATGGAAGTTCCCTCCATCAACTTTCTACTGTATAATATTTCTGCGATTGATATTATAAGAGAATTACCGTCAGGTATCACAGGGTTCTATCCCCCGTAACGACTATCCGAAGATATTGTGTATAATCAGTGACTTATCCTAAGATAACCATAGGCATCTGCACCCCGAATAGACCTTTCCCAGTCTAATCCTCTAAGGGGAAGGATAAGTGAGGAGCCGTTACATATTCTATCACCTTTCAGTGCTCCCATACGACCCTGCCGCTTCATTCCACGTCGCAGCTGAGCTACTGTGAAATAGAAGCCTCCAACGAGCAAAGGGGAAGGAGAAAAAAGAAGTAACGGGTGGCCCATCAGGATGACATGGCTATCGCACCCAAAAAAAAATTTTTCCTACGTAAAAAACCGGTTTTTGGGCTCAGGCCATGTCGTCCTGATGGAAGTGTACCAGAGAATTATGTATACTCGATGGGAGGCTTTGCATAAAAGACCTCGAACCAAAAAATGCTCCCCACCTATGTGATGAAGCATAAGTATTAATCTCTAAACCTGGGAACCTGAAAAGGAAATGATGAGTGCATTTTCCCTTTTTTCCCCGAAGCAAAAAATTCTGTTTTCTCATTGCTAATAACAAGCTGAAGGAGTGCCTTAGGACGCATTGTGGGGTGTGCCATTGCCATGGGGTAGATAACACCCCCTCAACCACCACATAATGACGCGTCATCTCCAATTGCTTCATTTAATGCCTGAATTAAACCCGAGTGGACTTTCAACCAGTATATGTCTGCAGTCCCCCAATAGACATATACTGGAAGAAGTTCTAGAAGGAAGCCACATCTTTATGGCCGAGACCCGAAGTCTTACGAGCCGGGTCCGCTCTTCATATAAAGTAAGTAATCTTATTTTGTAACTGGTTTAGAGACAAATCAGATCCCACAGTATCCTTTTGAAACAAAAGACTGCCCTTTTATTGCACTGCTCTCAGCAAATACACTTTTGGACAGTGTATTAGACAAAGGAAAGGATCACCATAAAGGGGACCTACTTTCATAGACACCAAGGTGAAAAGGGAAGTTCAATTTTTTGTTCGAAGAGTTGGATCAGGGTATAAATTAACCTTATCATTTTCCACAAAGTCAATGTATTTCTCATCTCTAGAAATTGTTACAAAGTCACTAACCCGAGCACCGAAAGCCATCGTAATTAAGAAGATGACTTTCTGACTTTCTGAGTGGGATTCAGAATAGAAGCCTTTTGATTGCCTATGTCCGAAGTGAATTGCAAACCTTTGTCCAAAGACCAAGAGATAGGCTTCAGTAGAGCCAACAGCCGTAGCCTTGCACAAACCTTCAGAACTTTGTGGAAGAGATCCGAGTAAAATTCGACATCAAAGGCGTATAGTATAGATCTAGTGAGGGGCGAAGTGTGCGACGAAATCGTGGAGGAGGCTTGAAACTTAAACAAAATCCATAGTAATCAACCCTGGATTTATGTCTTTGTATTATGTGTTAACGTAATTTTTGCGTTTGTTTACGTCAGCCTTGTTACTGCATTTTTGTTTTATGTAAAATTAGTATAAGATTTAGTTAATAAGTCTTTAGTTGTCAATTTAATTTTTCTTCTTTTGAAGTGCTGTTTTAATCTCCTCCCTGCTCGTTTAAAGATTTATAAGGGTCTAGTTTAACGCTTGTTTCTTTTCTGCGTTTTTCGAGTCCTTGGTGAGAAGAGACGCCTGTGTTTACCTGTCAGAAACTCGATTGCTAAAAGACACAGTTCGAGCTCGAGGTTACCTGGACCTACTTCAGTAGCTGGCTTGTGTGAGCTTTTCCGAGGATTGCGACACCAACGTTCGATGGCTTTTAGCAGGTGCATTTCTGCCACCTGCAGTGATTTGGAATTCTTGTGTGTTCTCTTCTGCTGTCCGCAGCACCGACGTTGGAGTCCCGGCTTTAAGGTGGACTCGGGAGAGACACCACCGTCAACTCATTCTCGCCATAGCCAGCTGCGGGAGCCTTGGAGCTCGTGGTGGCATGTAGGGAGGCAGTTGCCAGGTAGGAGAGTTTGTGTACCTTTTTCTTGGGTTGGGGCTTCATTTTCCTTCCTTTTGATGAGTCCTGCTTAGCTGCACTCCCTATGGTAGCTGAGTGTTAGTGGAGTCGCTACCTCGGTTGGAGCAGGAGGTGATTTCTTCCAGCCTCAAAGAGTGTGAAAATATGTATATATTTTGTGTTTTGTGTGTGTTTAGTTCTTAAGTTATCTGACTCTCTCTCGTTGAGAGTGTGGTGTTTCCCGTTGGGGAATTTTGTTATTTGTTAATTGTTAATTCTTATTTGCTAAGTGTTAGTTATTAACAGTTATTTGTAAATTGTTAATTCAAATTGTTAGGTAGTCACAAGGTTGACTGATCTAAAAATTGTTGTTAATAAATATTGTTAAGTTT
Organism: Palaemon carinicauda; assembly: GCF_036898095.1. NCBI lineage: Eukaryota > Metazoa > Arthropoda > Malacostraca > Decapoda > Palaemonidae > Palaemon > Palaemon carinicauda. Next base: position 51,341,008 of record NC_090745.1, on the reverse strand, counting down.
TCCCAAGTGTTTTCTTTTCCAACGACCAATTTTTATGCTGGATATTTTTATAATCACTGACCTCTCTTATCGTGCATTAAGAACTTGCACCACGGCCCGACAAGGTGCGTAACACTTTGGCATATTTTACCCATTTGGTCCATGATGTTTCATACTGAGTCATGGTTCTAGACGGCTCATAATTTCCACAAATACCCACTCATGACGTTGATTTTTCGATTCCATTCCCAGGAATAGGGTGAAATCAAGCATGAGATGAGGATTGTACGATCTCCATGATGAAGCATAAACACTGTCCTACTGTCCATCCTGAGACAGAATCGAGTTGGTCACGGCACGAGTTGGGATTCAAATCCGTGACCATGGGAAATCAGTTGCTCATTGGCTACCAAAGAGCCACCAGAGCTGCCATCCCTTGAAACATCTATGCCTGTCCAAAATCTTCACAAGGAGATTAAACAGTGGAACCAGGCAAATCGACGTCCCACGACTCCCATCCAGGGACATTGACGAACTTTACTGTCCATGCCCACTACTGCTTGAACCACTTTCGGTGCTATATAGCCAGGAAATATCCTGCTGAAGCTCATTGCAAACAGATCCACTTGAAGGTCAGAGATTTGATCTCACTGAAGGAGAGACGTTTTCTAGTGCCAACCTTTTGTCTGATCTGATGTAATGATGGTAATAATTATGTGTTTCAAATGAGGAAACCTCGATTCTTGTCTGTTGAATCAATAGACTATAACTCTGTTAATGAGGTTTAAGTGGATATGAATGTTTTCCTTCAGGTATAAGTTCGTGAGGGACAAGAAGACTGCCATGGACTCCAGAATATTGATGTGGCATTGTTAAAATTTCTGAGACAAACAGCTTTGCACTTTCTTGGGTGGGTTATGACCCACCCAATCTCCCAACGAGGCGTCCGAACAAAGTGTCACTACTAGAGGAGGAAAGCACAACAGCAACGTCTGTGAAAGACCTATGGCAGTGGACCACAGTCTAAGTTGCTTCCGCAGAAAAACCGGGCTCTTCTTCTGATGGTCGGGAAGAGCATTGGAGGCTCTCCTTCCCCAAACTCTGTTTGCCTCTTTGAGTCGTACATTGAGGACAAAATTTGGGAATCGTAAAGATCCTCGAATCTCCTCTGAGCAACGCCTGGTGATCATTCCCAACTAGAACAGGGACTTAACTGACATCTCTATTTCCTCCCCCTTGAGGGAGGAATAGAATGGGAGTGAGACATAAAATCACAACTACTCTCCAACCACGGGAAGTCCTGAGCTGGAGTCAGTTCTGATTTCTTAAGGTTTGTCTGAAGTCCAAGGGACTAGAGGAACCAAAAACTCAATTGGCTTCTTCCAAGCACTCTGTGCCAAGGGAACTCACACTAGCCAGTCAACCAGGTATGCCTCTACTTAAAAAACATGTCTACTTCAGTTTTTGTATGACTACATCAGTAAACTTCTTTAAAAACCCCCAGAGCTATGCTGAGCCCAAATGGCATAACTCTGATTACATATACCTTTCTCCACAGGCTGAAACCAAGGTAGGGGGATATGTGTTGACCTAACCGACAATACAAAGATCAGTAAAATCCATAGACAGTGAAAGCCCCTAAGGGTGGAAAGGTCCATATCTGTGAAATAGCCAACATCCAGAACCTGTCCCACTGAACGAACAGGTTTAGACCAGACAAGACAAGAATAGTGTGAGGTAAGCTCGAAACCGTTTGGCCCACAAAATAAACAATCTTGAAATCTCATAGATCTCACACAGCAGATAAATCCCCTCTGCAAGAAATCTTATATAAACTGTTCCAGACAGGGAGATGTTCCTGAAAGAATCTCCTGAACTGCAGTTACTACTTCCAAGCAAAACCGTTGGGAATAACTTTCTGTGTTCAAGGACTGAAGAACCCACAATATTTGAACAAGGCTAACTGTCCACCTACCGGAGGCCTTCATTATTTTGTGTTAAGGACATGAACCGTTACCACCACTGCCGTTTCAAGGTCCACGATCTCTGGACCTGCCTCCACAGTCAAAACGACCTCGGAAGACAACCCTTACTCATACATAGGGTGGAGGGCCAGAGACTGTGACACCACTTATAAGGGCACAGCGTAGACATTCTGAGGGATAGCGGCATGAGAAAAAACAAACGACATACTATGATAAATCAGTTTGTGATACCTCTTGGTTGTGGCCTTCCCAGGGGTGAACTACTTCTTCAATGAGATCCCCCACTTCAGGAAAAAGGCTCTAAGCTCTGCGACAGCCTTATCCGTAACTTTCCTCTAAGGAAACAGGTCTTTTCCCCAGATGCTAGGAGTGAGAAGCATTTCAGCTCATGGCGGATGGTACCTGTGGCAAGTTCATGCTCACTACAGGCTCGACAGACCTGAAAAGAGCTTAAAAGTCTTTCATAAAGGTATCGCCATGAGTTTTCGCCTGCAAAGAAGACGAAGGTACCATTATTTGGTCTACGATTCATTCTTAAGAAGTTGTTTAGAAATCCCGGGCAGCTTCTCAAAAATTTTGTGGCCGGCTGCATCCGTATGTGGTTTACTCTCAGCAAAAGTAAACTGGACAATGGTCTAGTGGACAGAATCTATATTTGGGTGTCGAAAGGTGGCGACATAACCGTTATTCAGGCGTTGTCATAGGCAGGTACGCCAAATATACCAATGTTGCTTGAAGTACCGGCATCGCTAGGGGGTAAAATCATCGCTGCCATCTTCCTATGTGACTTAAGGTGCTGGCACAGTCAACCCCTCCTACAAACCAGTACTAGCCCCACCGCCAATAACGGCAACACCGTTTGGGGCAAAGGAGCCTAGAACAGCAGAGACAAATGGCAAGGGTCCCTGTAGAGAAAACCATGCCTAAGCTGAAGGCAGTGCTGCCAGTGGAGGCACTGCTGCAAGCAGCAACGCATCGCCTGTACAGGTACAATAGAACAGTGAGCCAAAAGTTAGCAACAAAGCCGCAATCACCGGCACTGTCATCAGTCTGATAGCTCTCCCCTCAAGGTGAAGCCTACCGACAGCCATGGAAGGTCACATAATAATAAATTCCAAGCAATGTCCGTCCCAGAAAGACTAGGATAAAAAGAGAGAGGTGACGACATGGAGAAACTATACCCATGCAACGAAATAAACGCCAAGCCATCAGAGATGGCGGCCACGGTTCGATCGAGAAATCTCAGAGGCTAAGAGATAGCAGTCGTTCATACACATCAGCACACCGACATGATGACATTACCCTTCGCAAAGGAGAGTTCCAAAAGACTGCGCATTCCTATCACGAGAGATGACGAGCGAATGCAGAATGGCTAAGTGTAATAAATCGATGCCACAGGTAAATCGAGAAATCCCAGATGCTATGAAGGAACGGCAGAACAAGTAAGTCAGAACACCGACAAGGAGAAATTACCCTTCGCAAAGGGGAACTCCAAAAAACTGCTTAGTCCAACCATGGGAGACCAAGAACTAATGTAGCATGGTGGCCCAACGGATTCGCCAACGAAGAAAACATTTGCCATCATGGTACAAAAATTGCCGTTAATAGCGACAAACTTAGGTAACAGCATTGCCATCTCCCAAGCCTCTTCCTAAGGCAGAGGAAAAAGAACAATCCCCTATATGAGGCTTCATCTGCTGTCAGTAATGGCAGTGTGGGTAAGAATGGCAGCAAAGTCAGACGACAATAGTTCCTACAGAAACATCATACTGTAAGCAAAGGTTGTGGCGGTACAGGCCACACTGCCTTAACCCTGGATAGGTACGCTACTCGGACACCCCTTTAAAGGTATACTCGGTCGCGAGCGACCCAACTCCAAAAAAAATTCAGGAAAAATTTAGTTATGCATCAATCTGTATTGTTTGAATTGCTAAAAATACTTCAAAGAATGCTAAAAACTACTGAAAATATAAATGATACCCATCTACAAAATAACTATTTATTGGAAATATATTAAAAATTTTAGTATACAAAAAAAAAGACTTGACGTAAATATTCACAAAAAATAGAAATATACATATACACATAAATCCCTTTAGGGACACCTTCTTAGATGGCAAAGCAACAGCGTGTAATTGCTAGAAATGAGTTGGACCCATAGAAGTCAAGATCTGAAATGAGAAAAAAAGGGTAACTTTTTTTGGCCAAAAATATTTGTCCAAATTTCATGAATTTTTTTGGGTACCCAAATGAAATAGGAAGAGGCTAATTTTTTTTTATAGAATAGACTCATATTATCCTAGAAGAGAAATACATAATAAAATGTGCACTAAGATGTAATTTACTGTTATATACGGCCTAGTTTCACAATGTAAATTTCTTATGAAAATCATTGTATCTCCTATAAAATATGATATTTATGCATTAAAATATACCAAACTATCACGAATTCTATACAGAACAAGAATATATAGAGATATGCCAACTTACCTTTCGGGTATGTCAACAAAATGGCCGCAGACCGCAACAACTCTTACAGCCCAATCTACCACTTGAAATGAAAAATGGGGTTGCAAGCTCCATATTATCATCAACATCTCTTTTTAACTACATTAGAAGTGTGTTGATGACATCCATGCCGAGGGAATACTGCCTGCTGGCCATTATTGAAGATAAATTCAAAATAAATAGAAAAAAATCAAAGTTGCAAAAAATAAAAAAAATTCAGAAATTAGCATTTGAGGGAAAATGGACCTCATGACAAGATATGGCATCTAAGCCAAAACCAATGTCATGCAAGTGGTAGACACACCATCCACCCACACTTTCCAACTATAAAGAACCAAACAAGTATCAACACTGTTCGACAATTTATAATTATGTAATAACTTTGCTGTTTGATCACTTACCCCTATAAAGGTATGTCGAGGTCGAGGTCGACCCCTGGGGGGGGGGGGGGGGTAAAAAACGGGGAAGGAGGGAAGTTAGACGAAAATCAGTCCTAAAGCAGACAATGGCATGTAGACTAGTCACCCCTTGCAGGTTGATCACTTCCATATTCGAGACAGCTGATGATTTATGGGGAAAAACAGGTTTTGAAAATGCTGTAGGGGTCGCGTACGACCCATCATACCTTTCCAGGGTTTTAAATAGCGACGTATCACTATCGTATGCCCAAGAAAAGGAATGCTATCTAGAGACGATGAAGCCGTAAGTACCGGCAATGCAGTCAGTCTGAAAATCACATAAAGGGGTATGCTGACGGGTGTATAAGACCAGAACCACGAAGGAATTAGGCCTCACCACAACAATAGCAAAAACACAGCATTATGAATAAAATTAAGTTCGATATCAGTAACGGGAAGACTCACCATGGAGAGATTTAAAGACATAAAGTAAAAATTTTACTACTCTATCTAAAATTCTCGAAGGTTAGGATACGGCAGCACACAACTGTCAGCGCACCAACAGGAAAAACTCATCCTTTGCAAAGGGGAACATGATAGAACTACAGTAAGACAATAAGAGAACATATGAATGAATGTAGCATAATGGACCAACGAACACACCGTCGAAGGATAGGCTAGGCCTGAATACGACAAGTCAAAAGAAAAATCCCAGAGGCTAAAAGAAATGGCAGTAAGACTCAGCGAACTGACTAAACAAGATAAGTGATCTCACCCTTTGCAAAGGGGAACTCCCAAAAACTGCGCCTTCCTAACCCTGAGAGAATTCAGATGCTTGTAGCACTATAGCCAAGAGCCTAAACGGTCAGAGTACCAAGAAACGCCAACAAGTGGGACAAAAATCTCAGAGACTAGTATGACAGAGTAAAAACCTTCCTGAGGGAAGAGACCACTGTCAACGAAACCGGAACTAAAGACCAAAAACTAGGCTAGGCTAGCCGAAACTGATACGAACTCTAAAAGCCATAATTAATAAAAATGCAATGTAATTGCTAACTTGAAATAGAGCCCAAAGCATCATAATGCAAAAAACTGCTAGCTAACATGACGTGAAACTTACCAAATAAACAAGTAAACATGAAAAAGAATTAATCAGGTACGAACTCGACGCCATGACTAGCTGGACACAAGAGCAAAGGCTTCCTCTCACACAAAAGCTAAAATATAACTCCCAGAAGGGAACCAAAGCAAAAACAGCTAAAACAAAAGGCAAAGAGAGGTAGGTACTCAACTTTGACGAAAAAGAGGAAGCTGACATATAAAGAAAATCTTCAAAAAAAGGGTGGAAAGAGCGCACAAAAAAATATCGCACAGAAGCAAACAAGCTGCGGAGAAGGAATGGAGCGGCAGGGTCGTATTGGAGCACCGAAAGGATATAGGATATGTAACGGCTCCTCACTTATCCTTCCCCTTAGAGGATTAGACTGGGAAAGGTCTATTCGGGGTGCAGATACCTATGGTTATCTTAAGATACCTGCCTGATTATGCACGATATCTTCGGATACTCTTTCCGGGGGTTAGAACCCCGTGATACCTGACGGTAATTCTCTTATAGTATCAATCACAGAAATATTATGCAGTAGAAAGTTGCTGGAGGGAACTTTCATCAGGACGACATGGCTCGAGCCCAAAAAAATAGATTTTCCCTATGTCAAAATTTGTTTTCACGGCTCAAGCCATGTCATCCTGATGGAATTGTATCAGACAATTATCATTCTCAGTTATGGCCAGAAGAGTTTTAACCCTGTAACTCCATAGATATAAGCATACTTCCTACAGCATAGGTAACTAAGGTACCGACTGATGAGAATAAGGGAAAAATTTGTAAAAAGTAGGAGCAAAGGAAATCAATAGCATATTCCCACTCACTGTGAAGAATAACTTTGTCACCAGTAGATGAAATGACCGAAGTGTATAAAAGGAGTGTTAAAAATTTTGATACATTTCTTAAAGATAGCAGGTCCAAAGAAAGGAAACGCAAAAAGGAACTTAAGTCTCTAATTGTTTCCAAAAGTATGTCCATGCAGCATTAGCATTACAACATTATATATATATATATATATATATATATATATATATATATATATATATATATATATATATATATATATATATATATATATATATATATATATATATATATATATATATTTATTTGGGGGGCTCAGCCATGTCGTCCTGATGGAAGGTTCCTTTAAGTAGCTTTCTAAGAGATATTTGCTACAGTGATACTCCCAGAGAATTAACCATAGGTCTCCAGAATTCTAACTCCTGGTGCGAGTATCCTTAATATATCTTTAAGGAAATCGCATGATATCAGGGGACATATTCTTTTATACGACACATAGCAATCTTCACCCCGAATAGATTTAACTCTTTGAGGGGGAAGAGTGGCGAACGATAGGGGAGCCGTTATCAAGGTACCCGGTGGACCCCTCTCTGTACTGCTATGGCCAATCATTCCTTTGAACTGTAGTATTTAAGAAAAGTGCGCTCCTACATTTCTCTTGGTGTTGTTACTGTTTATAGGAATATTATCATGGAATCTCCAGCATCTTCATCCTCTGGAAAGTTGAGTACTTAATTTTTCCTGTGTATAATTCATAGCTCCCTTCTCACAGTTGAACTGGCATAATTTAAGTGTGTTAAGTGGAGCACAGCCAACCCCGGAGGCGGTCATTTTGAGACTGCTGTCGCACGTCATAATGCAATGATTTAGTTAGTAGTGTGGCGCTCCCGGTATTTAGCTATAAAGAAACCTTTTAGCTAGTTAGGCAAAATTATACTAGTGAAGATTGCATATATATAATATTTCCTCTTCTAATATACAACACTACTTTTGTATGCCTAACCTGTTTTGTATACGTTAGTAATGTAATTCCCATTGTTTAACCTCTTGTACCGTTCATATTAATTCGGTTGGGGATATATATCTCCTAGAATTTATTGGTATAATTCGTTACGTTTCTCTTTTAGAGAAAAGAGGATAAACCCTTCCTCCCCCCTGAGCCCCGCCATCCCAAGCGGCAACCCTATCTTTCGTCATCGCCACCGAGTAGTTAACCCCGGCTTGACCTAGATAGTTTTACCGTCGAACTTCTTTGCCGCTGAATATCCCGGCTTCGAAGTATGACGGTAACTCACGGTGTATTGTGTTGTAGCCGACAATGTCGCCGACAGGGGAATCGTGATTCCTCTGCCGCCCACGACGTTGTCGGCATGGGAAGCTGGGCTTCCTTAGTTTACAACCGAAAGTAGGCGGTATACCTGCCGCCGCCTTTCTCCCTTGTGGACTATAAGACATGTCTCATAGCCGACAATGTTGCCGACAGGGGAATTCTTATTCCTCTGCCGACCACGACAGCGTCGGCACAGGAAGCCATGCTCCCTTAGTTTACAGCCAAAAGTAGGTGGCATGCCTGCCGCTGCCTTTCTCCCCTGTAAACTATAAAACCCTTTTCCCTCCCCCCTCTGTCCTTGAGTGCCGGCCAAGCAGTCACAACATCCTTTTGGCCGGTATTCTATAATCATCCCGGCTTGCAGGGTTGACTAGTTGCTGGGCGGGACCCTACCAGCGGCAGTTAGGTTGCCGCCTCGGCCAACTCCCCCTTATGTCCTTCCTTCACCAGAAGCGAATGCTCCGGGGGGAAGACTGAGCCGGCCCTGACGGCTGCCAGTGGGAAACCCTATATACTGTTGACAATTCTTCAGTCCTCTCTTGGACTGCCATCCACAGACCTCACAACCGGCAGTACAGCCGGAGGTAAAAGTTGTGGCTGGATTGAAGCTAGAATCAGATGCATTCCTCCCCTTCCATTAGAATTCATATTCTGGCAAGGAGACACTAGGCGGCAGTAGCCCTCCTACACTTCCATTTATTTTGCTAAACCATAATCATAGGAAACCCTCCTTTCCAATCTTTCTCTCTCTCTATCACTTAGTGCCGCCAGGCACTTGCCTAACCCCGGTAGTGTACTGGTAAAACTACAGTATACAACAATACAGTAGCCAGTGAAACTACAGTATATAACAATACTGTAGTTGGAAAACTACAGTATATAACAATACAGTAGTACTAGTATTTCTAACATACTCTGTGTATCCTTTCGCAGTCTATTGTTGGGACCGCATAACATGCTGAGGTTGAAGCATTTCCTCAACACCCTGATGAATCCTTTGATTATCGGGACACTCATGAAACACCGTTAAGTATTAATATTTTACAGGTGGAGGAGTTAGTATAAATATTTACTAGCTCTGTCTCTACGTACGAGAGTTATTCCACTCTGTATTTTCCCTTATAAGGAATTTAAATATTAATATTGACGGAGGTCTTAGCAACTGCCTGTGAGAGGAAACACAGATATAGGTCTTTCCTATTTCCTTTCTAGCTTACTATCCTTAGCTATTAAATATAATAGTAAGTATTACTATTTTTTATGTATGCATTATATCAATGATATAAACAACTGAGTACTCATTTCACCCTTTTTCTCCCTTACAGGAGGAGCCAATGGTGAAGTGTACAGTTGTGTTCTTCAACCACAAGAGTAAGAACTTTGTGGGCGTATGATGTACAGGTGTCATGGCTCCTGCTGCATCGTATCTGGATCCCTGAGGTACTGGGATCCGTATTTTAAGTATGTATTATATTAATGATAAAAACAACCTAGTACTCATTTACCCTTTTTTCCCTTACAGGAGGAGCCAATGTTGAAGTGTACAGTTGTGTTCTGCAACCACAAGAGTAAGAACTTTGTGGGCGTATGATGTATAGGTCTCATGCCCCCTGCTACATCGTATCTGGATCTCTGAGGTACTGGGACCCGAAGGGTTGCTCCAACTACTTGACCTTGCTGACCGACGGCTTTGGAGAAGATATCCTATCTCTGACACTATGAAGTCAAGGGATAGAACAAGGGAAACCCTTCGAAGGTGAGTATGAGGCTTCCAGAAGAACTCTCCTGGACCTTACGTAGCAAATCTCTGAAGTGGCTACTGTTCCCTAAGGCTCAATCCAATATGTTTGTGTCTCAGGTATAGGTCCAGCCTCCCTTTATCCGACGGACAGTGGACTCGGATATCAACAAGGCACTGCAAGGCTTGGACGTCCACCAAGATTGGATGTCGGAGATGTCCATTGACACAGGACAGGACCTACTGCAAGAAGGCCCTGAATAAGAAGTGGTTTAACCACCCATGGAGGAAGAAGGATCAGTTTCGACGGTGACTGAAGACCCTCAGCTAACTGTGTTGGCATATCAACCTATGCCGTCAACCTCTTCAGCCCCAACTCCCCAACTGGCTAGACAGGTCGGCAGGAGTGAAGCGCTCCTAGAGTCGATCCAGCAAATGATGACACTGTTCCAGAAGGAACAAGAGGAGAATAAGCAAGATCGCAAAGAGATGAAGAGAGAGGTACAGGAAGGGAAACGCCATGGTGCTTCCAGGGGCTCTGCTAAGCCCCTTAAAATATCTGACCCCCCTCACTGCTCCGAAACCAACCCCTGGAGGTAGACGGAACATCTGCCCATGATGAATGGGAAGCTTTATATCTCCGAGAAGTTGGGGGCCCAGCTTTCAGCGTACCCAGATCAGTACGTGAGATTGCCAGATGAATCTGCATTCTGCGAGGAGAGTATACCGAAGGAAGTCATTGTCTTTGAACATGACAAGGCACAAGCCATCCTTACCAAGACCCTGAAAGGAGCCGGATATACTAACTCCAAAGTCTCAGCATTGAGCAAGAAGCACCCAACCTTCATTACTCCTTCCTCCAGAGCCTTCCCCCTTTTGGGGAAAGCCCTAGACTGTGTCATGAGAGCAGTCGAAGAGGGCAAACTCTACCCAATTCTAGAGAAATGCAAACCATTATCTCTAGCTGTTCTCAACTGCGAGGAGAAGTGGAAAGAGGTACATCTTATCTTCTCCGTCTCGAAGTTGGATCCGGAGATAGCAGATCAGCAGTTTAATGAGAACCTTCCAAAGTTGCCAAACCCTCTTTTGAGAAGGGAACAGGAGACGAAAGATAGACTTGCTGCCTCCCTGTCTCATCAGAACTGCTTGGAAATGTGTGCAGGCCTTAAAGAATGTCCCACCCTTGTGATGGATTTGTATGCTTTTGTCAGGTCAAAAAAGGACCTGTAGAGAGTATGTGTTTGCCGCAACAACGGTGAAACACGAACCCAGAAAACTGATTTCATCATGGATCTTGGGCGAAGACCCTTTCCCACAGGAAGTGGTCCAAGAATTCATTGCTAAGCCACTAAAGAGAATAAGAACCTTCTCCAAAAGTGGGGCATGTCCTCAAAGAGGAAATCTTCATTAGAACTGCACAATTTCTGACCGTGACCATGACCACGGTGCCTCAAATGGTAGCCCAGCCGCAAACCACCTTCGAGGTGGTCCCTCAACAGCTGGTAACCCAGTCACCTGTTTTTAATCCAGGCTTTGAAAGGCACTCGACCACCTTTAAACCCTACAAAGGTAAGGGCCCAAAAAGAGGATCCTCCGGAAACCCCCGAGGAGGACGTGGTCACAGAAACAAGTCCTCAGGAATCTCTAAACAATGAGAGATTCCAGGTAGGAGGCAGACTTTTTCATTTTCGGGATTGTGGGACCTTCGATCCCTGGGTCCACAGTCAAATTACGAATGGACTTGGTTGGAAATGAAACAAAAATCCACCCCACTTTTCCAAAATTCTTCCAACACTCCACCCCCTTGTTGGAAGAATATACATCAGAACTCTTGAACAAGAAGGTAATAAGAAAAGCTAAGTCCATCAAATTCCAGGGAAGGCTGTTTTGTGTTCCCAAGAAAGACTCGGATAAACCCAGAGTCATTCTAGACTTGTCTCCACTCAACAAGTTCATTGAGAACAACAAGTTCCGGATGCTTACATTGCAACACATAAGAAACCTTTTACCAAAAGGGGGCTTACACAGTCTCAATAGACTTGGCAGAACCTTACTGGCACCTACCAGTCAGTCGCCCCTTCTCCTCCTACCTAGGATTCAGGCTACTGAAGATAAATTATGTCCTAACAGCCATGCCCTTTGGACTAAACATAGCACCATAGGTATTCAAAAAGCTAGCGGACACAATCGTCCAGCAACTACGCTCCAAAGGAGTACAAGTAGTAGCATACCTGGACGATTGGCTGGTGCGGCCAGCATCCAAGACTACTTGTCCGCAAGCGGCCGGAAAGGTGATCCAGTTCCCGGAACACCTGGGCTTCAATATCAATTGCTAGAAGTCTCGCATTTCTCCAGCTCACAGGTTTCAATGGTTAGGAATCCATGGGAACTTGCAGTCACACCACCTCTCCATTCTATTAAAGAAGAGGAGAGAAATAGCGGCATCTGTCAAGAGACTAATCCAACACAAGAGGATTTCAAGACACCAACAGGAAAGAGTACTGGGCTCCCTCCAGTTCGCAGTAGTGGCAGACCCGGTGCTAGAAGCACAGCTAAAGGATGCGTCAGGAGTCTGGTGAAGATACGCATCAAACACTGGAAGAGATCAACAAAGGTTGACCCCGACCCGATTGCGCACGCTATTAAGGCTGTGGTCAACGATTAAGAGCCTAGCACCAACAATTCTCTTGCAACCACCACAAACATCAGTGGTGATACACACGGACACCTCCCTGGAAGAGTGGGGAGGCCATTCGCAAGAAATGACAGTGCAAGGAATTGATCTCAGCAGTTTAAAAACTTCCACATCAATATCTTGGAGGCTATAGCAGTCTTCCTGATGTTGAAGAGACTATCCCCTCGCAGAGCAGTCCACATCAGACTGGTTCTCGACAACAAGGTGATAGTAATATATCTAAATCAACAAGGCTCAAGTTCACCTCACATCAATCACGTGATGTTAGCCATCTTCCACCTGGCAAGGAAGAGAAGATGGCATTTATCAGCAGTTCACCTTCAAGGGTTCCGCGATGTGACGGCGGATGCTCTATCCAGGCAAAAGCCGATAGAGACAGAATGGTCCCTAGACACAGACTCATTCTTCTTTACTTTCGATAAAAGTCCCGGAACTGCAGATCGACCTCTTTGCAATGAGCAACAACAAGAAACTACCTCGTTATGTAGCCCCTTACGAGAACCTTAAGCAGAAGCGATAGACGCTATGTCTCTTGACTGGAATAGATGGAATCGGATTTACCTGTTTCCACCAACCAATCTCCTACTAAAAGTCCTCGACAAGCTAAGATCCTTCAGAGGAACAGCTGCAGTAGTGACCCCCAAATGGCCCAAAAACAATTGGTCCCCTTTAGTCCTAGAATTGAAACTGAAGCTGTTTCCACTGCCGAACCCAGTTTATCCCAACTGGTGCAGAAGTCAACTGTTTACATTTCATCCTCGAGAACCAATAACCTGCATCTCATGATTTTTTCGCCCTAGCAGCGAACAAAAAATTTGGGATCTCGAACAATGTCGACTTCATTGTAGAGTACAAAGCAAATTCAACCAGGAGGCAATGTGAATCGTCTTGGAAGAAATGGGTATCCCTTATGAAAACAAGGGGACCAATAAAAATTTCAACAGATTTCTGTCTCTTTTTCTTCATTTACCTATTTGAACAAGGTGTGACTTTCATTACGATAACCGCGTGTAAGTCAGCCCTGACTAGACCTCTTCTATATGCCTTTGAGGTGGACCTCACTAGCAAAACCTTCTATCAGGTGCCAAAGCATGCACTAGACCCAAGCCGGCAACCCCTCCAAAGCCCATTACGTGGTCGTTGTTCAAAGTCTTGCACTATGCTTCGAACCTAAACAATGAGGATTGTAATCTAAAGGAGCTAATACAGAAAGTCAATTTTCTGTTCGCAATAGCCTCAGGGGCTAGAGTTAATTAAGTATTGGCCCTATCAGGGATGTAGGCCATATTCAGTTCTTAGACAGAGGAGAACTGAACCCATTTTCCTAAGCCTGCCTTTCTGGCCGAGAACGAGCTACCCACCAAGAGGTGGGGTCCTTGGAGAATCTGCCCACTGAAGGAAGATGTCTCTCTATGCCAGTAGAGTGTCTTAAGGTCTATATTCGTAGAACTTCAGACTTCAGGGAAGGACAGCTCTTCTGAGGCAAAATATCATGATTAAAAGACAACTTAGATCAATGCTCACCTACTTATTCGCAGAGCGGATCCTGACAGCTCACCCGCAGGTCACGATCCAAAGAAAATTGCTTCTTCACAGAACTTCTTCCAACACAGGGGCTTTTGTAGACTTCGCTCATACACTGGGTGGAGATCAACCAGATCTTTTACAGACACTATACGAAGCAAGTACATGAAATAAAACATGTTGTGGTGGCGGGGGGTAGTATTACAAAACCAGCCGTCTAGCGCTGCGATGAACAGTGAACTGCTTTGGGACTTTCCAGTGCATCGTGTGCATGAGTACATTTACCCTCGAGTGCAAATCACAACGATGATTAACACACTGTTCCATATAGGTGCATATCTGACCGATAACAACAGTGCCGAGTGAACGTTGCGTCACAGTGTTCATGCATTTCCAAAATCTGTACAAATCAGTCAGATTTGGTTTCACATCTCCATTGAGTGGCATCATTTCGATGAAATTACATATTTTTTCGAGAAAATATGGACCCTGATGTGTTTTTAATGCCGAATAAGATTCATACCTAATTGTAACTACATTTGATAATCTAGTTGCAAGGTAAAATACTAAATGTATTTGCCTCTTATTGCTGTTATCTCAGTTATAGACGAATAAAGCTTACTAGTGTTTTAATTAAACCCTAGAAGGGCCCAACTTGAAATCAGAGTACAGATTTCCAAGGTATGAGAAGGGTAATCTCTAAGTATTACCGTCCATCCCCATGGAGATACAAGCTTTGAATTCTTATAGTCGAAGTCGACACTTTCCCTGCAGAGGGCAGGAAGCTCTAAGCTAGTTCCAAGCTTAGTGGATATGACAGACAACGGTAATGTCATATATAAAGATCTAGGAGGCCATATAAGGAACTCATTTAAAGTAAAGGCACTTATACAAACCCACAGATATAGTACTTTCAAGTTAATTCTCTGGTAAGCTTCCATCAGGACGGCATGACCGAGCCCAAAAAACGGATTTTGAGCAAAGCGAAAAATCAATTTTTGAGTGAGATAGCCATGTTGTCCTGATGAACCCACCCTTCTTTCTTAAAATGACCCGGTGGACCCCCTCCCTGTATGGCTATGGCCATTATCCCTTGTTGCATTTAAGCAGGAATAGCCGCAGCAGTACAGGGAGGGGGTTCACCGGGTATCTTGATAACGGCTCCCCCTTTCGTTTGCCACTCTTTCTCCTCAAAGAGTTAAATCTATTCGGGGTGAAGATTACTATGTGTCATATAAAAAAATACGTCCCCTGATATTATGCGATATCCTTAAAGATATTTTAAGGATACTCGCGCCAGGAGTTAGAATTCTGGAGACCTACGTTTAATTCTCTGGGAGTATCACTGTAGCAAATATCCCTTACAAAGCTACCTAAAGGAACCTTCCATCAGGACGGTATATATATATATATATATATATATATATATATATATATATATATATATATATATAAATATATAGATATATATATATAGATATATATATATATATATATATATATATATATATATATATATATATATATATCTATATATATATATATATATATATATATATATATATATATATATATATATATATATATATATATATATATATATATATATATATATATATATATATATATATATATATATATATATATATACTTTTAAAAGAATATTATAAAAGACAAAAATATCTATCCCCAATGTAAGCAGTGAGGCGAAACAAGATTCGACTATGGCCCTGTTTGGGCAATCCTGTCATCACTTCATTGTCGTCAACCTTTCGCAAGTAAACCAATCCTCGCTGAGAGCACCTGTCCTGATAAGGGGACTTGTCCTGTTTTGATCAAGATGTCATCGTCTTAATTAGTGGAGTCAGCATATTTTGAGAAAATGAGCCTTAGGGAAATCCTTGTTTAGGATATATGTCATCATGGAAGGACACATGCTGACTTTTTGTTATGACTTGATACGTGGTCCAGATTACATAAGAAATTTCATCTAGAAGCTTCCATGGGGTGATCGAAGTGGGTGTTTTTGAGGAAGCCAATAGATATGCAGAATTGTTAAAAAGAATGCCTTCTATGGAGATGACCAATGCCCACTGTAATTAACTCCGCCCATACATTGGGTATATAAACTTCAAGAAGAGATTGTCCAAGGGAGATAGGAAAGGACATAAGACAAGAGAGGAACCATGTCCAAAGCAGATAAGATCCAAGTCCTAACGAGATAAGAAACATAGAAGACCAGAAGTCTGATAGAGCTAGATTCTAACCTTCCCTTCAGACAACAAAAGCCTATCTCCAAAAAAATCCTATTATTGCAGAGAAGAAGAGACAAATTGAAGCAGCCAGCCCTTCCTGCTTGTGACAAGAAGTAGCCAACACTGCCTACAACCTGCTGTAGTTCAACAGTATCATCCAATTCCTGGGAGAAGACTTCTGATGTCCGTTCTTGATGCCACTCTTTTTGTGACGTCTTCGAATCCGGTCATCGTGCCAGTTTCATCTGAACTTCAGCCGCCCATCTGCAACGTTCTTAAGCCTGAAGTCACCGTACCAGTATCGTCTCAGCAGCTGCAGAAAACCTCTGATGTCCCTTCTTGATGCCATCCTTTTGTGACGTCTTCGAATCCGGTCATCGTGCCAGTTTCATCTGAATTTCAGCCACCCTACTGCTACGTTCTCAAGCCTGAAGTCTCTGTACCAGCATTGTCTCAGTAGCTGCAGAAAACCATTCCTTAAGTATTTCTACCTTACTGACTGTTCCCCTTTTCTGTTGGTGTTTTGATTGATTTGATTTGTCAGTTAAAGTAATCGAAGAAGTAATATTAGTTTTCTTTGTAAGTTTGTGAATAAACGTGTGTTTTTTCCTGAGTTTCTTTTTATATTTATTTCTCATGTTTCAATGCTGGTTGTTGTATACATTTATTTTAATTATCAAAAGAACCTGTAACGATTTTAAGATCGTAACATATATATATATATATATATATATATATATATATATATATATATATATATATATATATATATATATGTAAATAAATTTCTACCTCATACTTGTGATCGAACGCTAGCCCCTTCTAATGAAAGGCCAGGTCGAAACCAACCATGCCACGAGAGACCATAAAAGATTTTGGAACCTGACACTACCTAGCTGTACGAGGATTTACCTGGCAAGACATCAGTCCCTCTGGTCCTTCATTAGAAGGGGCTAGCGTTCGATCCCAAGTATGAGGTAGAAATTTATTTCTATTTGAACACGATGTTGTGTTGATATTTATCCATATATATATATATATATATATATATATATATATATATATATATATATATATATATATATATATATATATATATATATATATATATATATATATATATATATATATACACACACACATATATATATATATATATATATATATATATATATATATATATATATATATATATATATATATATATATATATATATATATATATATATATATATATATATATATATATATGTGTGTGTGTGTGTGTGTATATATATACATATATATGTAGGGTTTTCGTTATCAAAGAGGAAGCGAAGACAGTCATCTGTTGAACATCCTTGGACAGCACTGGAGATGGTAAAGGTACCTGGAGAGGTTTGAGTTTGAGTTCCAGCCACCCGTTGAGATACTACCGCTAGAGAGTTATGGGGTCCTTTGACTGGCCAGACAGTACTGCATTGGATCCTTCTCTCTGGTTACGGTTTACTTTCCCTTTGCTTACACATACACCAAATTGTCTGGCATATTCTTTACAGATTCTCCTGTCCTCATACACCTGACAACACTGAGATTATCCAGACAATTCCTATTCACCAAATGGGTTAACTACTGCAATGTAATTGTTCAGTGGCTTCTTTCCTCTTGGTAAGGGTAGAAGAGACTCTTTAGCTATGGTAAGCAGCTCTTCTAGGAGAAGGACACTTCAAAATCAAACCATTGTACTCTAGTCTTGGGTAGTGCCATAGCCTCTGTACCATGGTCTTCCACTATCTTGGGTTAGAGTTCCTTTGCTTGAAGGTACACTCGGGTACACTATTCGATCTAATTTCTCTTCCTCATGTTTTGTTAAAGTTTTTATAGTTTATATAGGTTATATTTTTTTCAATATTCTTAAAATATTAATATTTTCCTTGTTTCCTTTCCTCACTGGGCTATTTCCCTGTTGTAGCCCCTGGGTTTATAGCATACTGCTTTTCCAACTAGAGTTGTAGCTTAGCAATTAATAATAATAATAATAATAATAATAATAATAATAATAATAATAATAATAATAATAATAATACCAATTGCTCTTGGGCCACTAAAGAGCTACTAGAGCTGCTGTTCCCCTGAAAGTTCGCAGTTTGGTCAGTACTTTCAGTAGGAGGTTGAATGTAGGAAATAAGTAGATGTGAGACCACTGGTTCCAATCCAGAGACATCCCATACATTCCGGTCGCGTACGCATCTAAGTTTGGCGCTACATATCGTGGAAGCTTCATGTTGAAGCTCGTCGCAAAGAGATCGATTTGCAGTTCTGGGGCTTGTTCTAGAATAAAACAAAATTATTTTGCATCCAGAGACCATACGAGGTGAACTCCTTAAAGATGTCATTTCTTCCTTTTTGCTAAAGAGAGAATGGTTACATGGTTGATACGAGATCTGTGATATGTTGGTTGAATATTTCTGGTGATTTCAGAATACCACATACCTGTAAATGAGTGAATAATTATTAGTAATTATCCAGGTTTATATCCCATCCTGCGTCGTCAATTTTTAATGTTGATATGTTGAATCAAACGCAGGTGTATACGTAACCCTTTAATGTATAATAAGAGGCTACATTACTCTGTGGTTCTGGGCTTCCAACAGCATCGGGCGTCTCGTAAACAATCTTACAAGCCAAAACATAAAAGTAACATATGAGCATTGCTCTCAAAAGACTTTAATCCTACTGCAGTACAAAAGTGAAAAGAATCACATCCTATCTTTGAGGTAATTAATAAATTCTTGAACCCTAATATCAAAATACATTATTTCACTTATGAACAATGCTTAAACATGTTTTATCAATGCAATATGATGCAATGTTGCGCTCAATACACGTAACATTTGAGGTAATACAGTACATTATTACAATAATACATAACAGTCTCCGCCCCTTTAACTTGACATTATAAAAATCTTTATAAATCTAAACTCTCAGGGGGCTTTCCTCTATTAATCCTATTAGGAGGAACTCTAACCTCATCTTGTACTGGTACATGAATTGATTCTGAATCTACATTTCATGTTGGAGCATCTTGGTTAAAATTTGACTCATTTGATCTAACTACTTCTGAAAGTTTTTCACTAACTACTTTTGAAAGTTTTCCATCTCTAAGATGCACATGCTACTGATTTCTATTTAATGGTTGTAATTGATCAACATGACGTTTTACAATATTTCCACCAACTTGAACATCATAATGTAAATTTCCTATCTCTCTTTCAATCTCTCCTGGTACCCACTTCTCTGGAGTGTTGTACGATCTTACCATGATATCAGATAAAGGTAAAAAATGTCTTACTTTTGGAAGATTTTCTACTTGTTTATACCCTTTATCTTCTAAAATACTTTGCAAATGTGGATACAACAAATCTAACTTACACCTAATCTTCCTCCCCATCAACAAATTCTATGGTGTCACGCCTTTTGTGCTGTGCGGCGTTGTTCTATAAGACAATGAAAACTTTGATACTTGTAAAAATATGTTACCTGAGTATGCTTTTCTACATTTCAATTAGTGTTTAAATGTTTGAACAAACCTTTCAACCTCTCCATTAGTAGAGGGATGATACGTTGCTGAAAATGTATGTTTTATTCCATTGACGTTACAAAATTCTTTAAACTCTTTTGAGGTAAATTGTGGACCATTATCTGTAACAATTCTTTCTGGAATACCATGTGTAGCAAAAATTTGCATTCACTCTTTTATCGTGGCATAAGTCGTTGTTGTCTTCATTGGAATTACTTCTGGCCACTTGCTGTAAGCATCTAAGACTATCAAAAACAAATAATTTAAAAAAGGTCTTGCAAAATCTATATGCACTCTTTTCCATGGATACCTGGGTAACTCCCGTGGGTACATTCTAGCAAATGAGGATTGTTCTGTTGCATGACACAATTCATACAATTCCTTATATAAGATTCCACATCTTTATCTACACCTGGCCATCATACAAAAGTTCTTGCAATTGACTTTGATCTTACAGTACCTTGGTGATCAGTATGTATTTCAGACAAAACCTTATTCCTCAGTGAATTAGGAATAACTACCCGTGAACCTCTCATCACTCTTCCTTGTGTTACACTCAGTTCATACCATATATCCTTATAGGGTTTACAATTTTCCTCTTTTCCACATAAGTCCCTACCTGTCATTAAACTCTCTAAAACCTTACTAAGTACTGGGTCTCTGTTGGTACTGTGTGCTACATCCTTTGCTGTAATGGGTACATCATATACAGAAATTAACAGAATACTGTCATCATACTCTTCTGGAGCTTTGTCTACTGGTAATCTAGATAAAGCATCTGCATTACCCATCTTTGATGTTGGACGATATTCTATATCATAGTGGTACGCGGCTAACGTAATTGCCCAATGTTGTAGTCTTGCAGCTACCAACGTAAGTAAACTTGCTTTTGGACCCAATATTGCTAATAAAGGTTTATGATCTGTAACAAGTGTGAACTTTTTCCTACCATAAAGATACATATGAAATTTCTTAACTCCATATACTAATGCTAAACCTTCTTTTTCTATTTGAGAGTAATTCATTTCTGCCTTGTTCAATACTCTAGAAGTGAATGCAATGGGTTTTTCTGTTCCATCTGGCATTACATGAGATAATACTGCACCTAAACCTATGTTTGATGCATCCCATACTAATTTAACTGGTAAATCCATTTGATAACGTACTAGGAATGTAGGTGATGTTATTTCCTGTTTGATTCTTTCAAAAGATACCTGACCCTTTTGTCCACTTCCAATCTACACCCTTATTCAAGATATTATGCAATGGATGTGCAATTGTAGACAAATTTTGAATTAAATTCCCAAAAATGTTACCAAACCCAAAAATGATTGTAATTCCTAAACATTTTCTGGCACTTTTGTTGATTGTACAGCTTTAATCTTCTCTTTAGATTTGTGAATACCCTTGCCATTAATTACAAAACCTAAGTATTCCATTGAATCAACTTCTAAAATACATTTGGTCTTATTTACTCTAATATTATGTTCCTTCAACTTCTTCAGAATTGTTCGCAATCTTTCTCTATGTTCTCTTGTGTCTTTATCAGCAATTACAATATCATCTATAAAAATGAATACTCCTTGCATTCCATCTTATCCATAGTTTGTTGCCATATAGCTGGACTACTTGCAACTCCATAAGGTAATCTCTTTGGCCTAAACAAACCTAAGGATGTATTTACTGTACATAATTCTTGTGAACTTTCATCCATGGGAAGCTGTTGAAATGCTTTTCTTAAATCTAACTTGAAAAAAAATAGTGCATCCTGACGTAGTTGCAAACATGTCTTTCGGATTTGGTAATGGATGTTGAGCTACTTGAAGTTGCGGATTCAACGTTACTTTGTAATCTCCACATAACCTAACCTGACTATTATCCTTCACAATAGGTACTAATGGAGTAGCCCAATCTTAATATGTAACCTTTTCCCATGAACCTTCATTTTCTAATCTCCTGATTTGTGTTTCAACTGTACTTTTAAATGCATACGGTAATGGTCTGGGATCACAAAATCTAGGAGCAATGTCAGGTTTCAAAACTAAAATTGCCTTTGTGTGCTTTACTGTACCTACTTTTTATTCAAATACGGGTTGAAACTCTGATATGATATTATCCACAGACACTTCATTTTTGTGTTTATCTTGTCTACCTGTAACCTTCAAAATACTAGGCCAATCTAATTTCAAATACTCTAGCCAAAATTAAAACCTAGCAAAGTTTGTCCTTTACCTTTTACTACTGTTAATGGCATTATCTCTAATTTCTGTTCTTTGTACTGTACTTCTACGTTCGAAGCACCTATTACCTGAATATCAAAACCATTATATTCTTTCAAAACTCTATTTGTACCTTCTAATAACAAACTAGGAATGGTTTTAGCTGTTTTCTCAGATATAATTGATACATCGGCTGCTGTGTCAACTTGCATCAAAATTGGTTTACCATTTATGATTACTTCTACCATGATATGTTTCTTTGCGTTTTTGTTGACAGAATTTATGCGAAACGCAAAATCAGTATCTGACATATCCTGATTATCATGAACATTTTCTGCATCATTCTCTTGACCAATAGTATCAACTGTAACATTTATTTTCTTTGCTTACTGTTTAGGGAATCTACAAGCGGTTGCAAAATAACTCATCTTTCTACAATTCTGGCATGTTTGTCCAGTAGCAGGGCATTTCTTTGCTTCGTATGCAAGATGTTCAGTTTTACTACACCTATAACTCTTGGGTTTTTCCTATTGTTCATATGTATAGGTCTGATTCTGATATTTTTGGGCTCAAGCCATGTCGTCCTGATGGAAGGTTCCTATTGGTAGCTTTCTAAGGGATATTTGGCTAAAGTGATATTCCCAGAGAATTAACCTTTAGGTCTCCAGAATTCTAACTCCTGGGGCGAATATCATTAAAATTTCTCTTAAGGATATCGTCTAATATCAGGAGACGTATATCTTGATACGACACATAGCAATTTTCACCCCGAATAGCGTTTTTGCTTCGAGGGGGAAAGTGGCTAAACTGAAGGGGAGCCGTTATCAAGGTTACTCTTCCTCCCATACTACTACATGGCTGCAAGATGGCGCTCATTCCTATTGCAGTAGTGATTAAGCACGGTGGTTTTCCCTGTTATCTAACGTTTTTTATCGTTATTGAGAGGATTTAATATGCAATTTCCAGCTTCTTCTGCCTCTGGAAAGTTGAGTATTTAGTCTTTACAATGTATAATATTTAGCTCCTGCTTCACCGTGAAATTAGTTTGATTTATGTGTTTTGGAGCTTAGCCAGTCACCGAAGGCGCCATGGGTTCTGTCATTCGTTATGCATGTGTTATTTAGTTAGCAGAACGACATTCCCGGTGGTAATAGCATTAATAAATTATGAAAGCTATTTAGGCACAATTATACTAGTAAAGATATATTATGCATACAAATTTCCTCTTCCTCATGTCGATCGTATACGTTTGAGTTTCGGTGATTTAGGTAACCGAGATCTCGCCCTGCGCTAGGCTACCTAGCCTATGCGCTTTAATATACTTTCATTATCCCCGGTTACCCTCCTGTATTGTTTTATCAATTCAACAGGAGATAATATATCTCCTAGAATTAATTATATAACTTGACACCCATCTCCTGTGGAGATTTAAGGGTAATCCCTCCTTCCTTCTGAGTGCCGCCATAGGCGACTACCCTATCTTAGTCTTGCCATAGAGTAGTTCACTCATGCTTGACTAGGCTAGTGTTTTCTGTCTTCCACCCTTGCCGGCGAGTATGCCGGCTTGGGTTTTCGACAGAACCTTAGAGTATTCAGTCTTTCTGCTGTCGGCCAAGTGGCAGGGTGAGTAGTCACTCCCCTGCCGGCTTAGGCACTTGAAGTGGTAGCATGATGCCGCCACCTTCTCCCCTGCGGTCTAGAAGACTAGTCCTGTTTCGGCAGACCCTAGGCTGAAGAATAGATATTCTTCTGCCACCGAGGATGGCGCTGATACTGAAACAAAGTTTCTCCTTTGTGTAGAAGTAGCGGCATTCCTGCCGCCTTCTTCCACACTTGATACAGGACCCTTTTCCCTGCCTCTCTCTGTCCTTTAGCAATGGCTTAGCTATCACAATCCTGTGGCTGGCATCCTACAATCTCACCGCTTGCCGAGTAGATTGTGGTTCCGGTCGGGCTCCTACATAAGCAGCTGTATAGTCACTCAGTCTTTCCCTTATGGACACAAGGCTCCGGGAAAGGTTGTGCCAGCTGTTAAGGCTGCCGGTGGGAGACCCCTCTGCTGCTGAGTGTTCTTCAGTCCTTTCTTGGACTGCCATCCACATTTCTGAAGCCGGCAATGACCGGCAACGGATCTTGTGGCTGGATGGAAGCTTGAATGATGCATTCTCCCCTTCCATTTGAACCCTTATTCTGGAGGAAGGCAGTAAGGTTATATACTTACACCCTTATTTATAGTAAACACATTTTAATAAGGCAGCCCTTCACTCCATGCTTTCTCTCTCTCTGTCCGCTAATGCTGCCAGCTACTAACCCAGCTGGTAGCATGTCGGCTGGACCGGTGCCATCAGGTACTTACTCAGTCGGCGGCATGCTGGCTGGACCAGCACCGCCAGGTACTACACAGCCGAGACATGCCGGCCGGACTGTGCCGCCAGGTGCTAGCTTAGCCGGCAACATGCTGGATGAACTACAGTATATGATTATACAGTAGCCAGTATATTTGCAGTATAGTACATACTGCAGACAGAAAACTTTAGTATGTATTATACAGTAGTTATATTCCAACATAACTTGTGTATCCTTGCACAGTCTATTGAAAGAATAGAATTCCTTCAATACTATGATTAGTAATCAGTTAATAACTTACCCACAATATTAAATAATTCAAGGAGGGACAGTGGTAGTGTACACTTATTCTATCCTTAGAGGTTAGAACCCTTCTCTTTTGAGTTTGTCCTGATAAAGGAAACTCTATAACCTTAATATTAGGGGGAGGTCACAGCAATTGGCTAGAAAGGATACACAAGTATGTGTCTTTCCTATTTTCTTTCTAGCTTACTATCCTAAGCTATAATAGTTAAAATATTAATATTTTGCATAATCTGTATATCATGTGAGATAAACAACTGCATACTCATTTAATTTTCCTTTCTTTACAGGAGGAACCCCAAATGCAATGCGATCTTCTGCTACCATAGGAGTAGGAACTTCTACGGTCACAAAGCGTGCAGGTCTCATGCCCCCTGCACCATCACTACCGAAACCCTGCGGTACTGAGAGCCCCAAGTCCTCAATATCTGCCGGACCTTGGTTACCGAAGGTTTCGACGACCCCAAGTCAACGGAGTTGAGGTATGCGGCACGAGAAAAGCTGCGCAAATGGTTACGAGGGTTCCAGAAGAACTCTCCGGGACCATACCTACCTAACGATAGGATGCGTAGCTTACTGTTCCCAAACAGTGAAATTGTCGTGCCCCAAACACGACCCGGACCTCCCTGCGTCCAGATTGCTATCGAGACGGATGTCAGTGAGGCGTTGCAAAGCATGGACATCCACCAGGAGGAAAGGATGTCTGAAGTGTCTACGGACACTGAAAAGGATCTACTAAAGGATGATCCCAAGGAGGAGTCTACTCTACCTCTGGAAGAAGATGATGATGTCGAGTCGGAGTCCCTTCCGTCTGTGCCGGCACCGGAGCCGTTACCCTCGACATCTTCAGCTTCCTCCCCTCCATTGGACAACATGAGCTAGACACTGGGCCATCTTACGGCCTTAATGGAGAACATTCGCAAGCAAGGTGAATCAAAGGGAAGCGAGACTCGAGAGAGAACCCCGTGAAGCTTGACTTACCGCCTCCTGAGGGTCATACAAGCGACCTAAAGTCCAAGACCTCCCAGCCTGCCCCAAATCAATCTCTGGAGGTATGCAGAGTTTATGCAGATTTTTAATGGCAAACTCTATATCTCGCAGAAGATGGGAGCCGTCCCCTTAGACGACATCCAGTTTTGGCCAAGCTTTAACGCTTACCCTGATTGCTTCATTCGACTAAAGAATGAACCAACGCCAAAAGAGGAGATGGAACCGAATGAGGTCATGGTTTTCGACCACGATAAGGCACAGGCTCTCTTGTTGAGTAGCCTGAAAAAGGCGGGCTATTCAAACTCGAAAGTGTCCGCCTTGAGCAAGAAATACCCTACCTTTCTTGCTCCTCCTTCACTAGCTTTCCCCTTTACGTCGAAGGCATTTAAAGCTGTTGCCAAGGCAGTGGAGACAGGCAAACCATGCCATGCACTAGAGGAGTGTAGGCCTCTGTCATTAGCCTTACCCAAAGAAGAGAAGGAATGGAAGGAAGTCCACCTAACCTCAGTAGGGAAACTGGACGCAGACATCGCTGGATGACAATTTAGCGAGAATCTCCCTAAACTTTCTGACTTTCTCTTACGCAGCGAACATGAGACAAAGGAGAGACTTGCGCATCCTTATCCTAGAGATGTTTGCAGGCCAAAGAAGTACCCCAGACATGCTCACGATCCTAGCCAAAATGCACATGGCCACCCTAGTAAAGCACCTGTATGCTTTCATGAAGGCTAGGAGAGCCTGTAGAGAGTTCGTGTTCGCTGCTGCAACAGTGAAACACGAACCCAGCAAGCTGATATCTTCTAGCATCTGGGGTAAAGACCTCTTCCCAAACGAAGTAGTCAAAGAGGTAGTTGAGAAAGTCACCACGGAGAATAGAAACCTTCTCCAGAAGTGGGGCATTTCCTTAAAGAGGAAGTCTTCCCCGGATGCGGGTCCCCAACCTAAAAGGAAGACGAAAAAGTCTAGACTTCCCCCTCGGCCTGCTCAACAACATCCCACAGTCACCATGACTGCGGTGCCCCAAGTGGTGGCCC
The DNA here is from genome assembly GCF_036898095.1 of Palaemon carinicauda. Taxonomy (NCBI): domain Eukaryota; kingdom Metazoa; phylum Arthropoda; class Malacostraca; order Decapoda; family Palaemonidae; genus Palaemon; species Palaemon carinicauda. Next base: position 51,314,236 of record NC_090745.1, on the reverse strand, counting down.
AACCACAGATCACCTTCCAAGTGGTGCCTCAACAGCTGGTTGCCTAGTCACCAGCATTCAACCCTGGGTTAGAGAGGCAAACCACTACCTTTCGACCGAAAGGTAAAGGATCCAGACGGGGCTACCCTAGACATCCCTCAAGAGGTAGGGGAGTACGCGGTCGAAGAGGTAAACACTACGGACAATCAAAGCAAGGAGATGCTTCCGGTAGGAAGGAGGTTCCAACATTTTCAGGATCGATGGACCTTCAATCCCTGGGCCCACAGCCTAATCAAGAATGGACTAGGATGGAAATGGAACAAGTCTCCACCATCATTTCCTCAATTCTTCCAACACTCCACCCCCTCATTAGAAGAATATACCTTAGAGCTCTTGAGCAAACAGGTTATAAGGAAAGCAAAGTCCATCAAATTCCAGGGAAGGCTGTTTTGTATTCCCAAGAAGGACTCAGACGAACTCAGAGTCATTCTGGACTTGTCGCCACTCAACAAGTTCATAGAAAACAGCAAGTTCAGGATGTTAATCCTTTAACACATAAGGACCCTGTTCACAGTCTCGATAGACCTGGCAGATGCTTATTAACATCTAGTCAGTTGCCCCCTCTCCTCCTACCTAGGATTCAAGTTACAGAAGAAAAATTATGTCTTCAGAGCCATACGCTTTGGACTAAACATAGCCCCAAGGATCTTCACGAAACTTGCAGATGCAGTCGTGCAACAACTACGCCTAGAAGGTGTTCAGGTAGCAGCGTACCTGGACGACTGGCTGGTGTGGGCAGCATCTGAAACGGCTTGTCTGCAAGCATCCAAGAAAGTGATCCAGTTCCAGGAACATCTGGGATTCAAGATGAACTTCAAGAAGTCTCGACTCTCTCCAGCTCAAGAGTTTCAATGGCTGGGAATCCATGTCACACTGCCTCTCCATTCCCCCAGGGAAGAGGAGGGAGATTGCGGGGTCTGTCAAGAGACTACTGATTCAAGATGCCAACAGTAAAGAGTACTGGGCTCTCTCCAGTTCGCAGCAGTAACAGACCCAGTGCTAAGAGCACAGCTGAAAGATGCGTCAGGAGTCTGGAGAAGATACGCATCAAATGCTCGAAGAGATCTAAAAAGACCGATACAGCACGAAAAACGAGAAAGAAAGGAGAGCCACTCGCAAGGTATCTCTCCTCTCCCATTTCGTAAGTGTGCATTGCGCCGCTCACGGCGCCATCTGTAATCCTTTTTGCGTAGCTCAACAACTCGGTGTTTTTTCCCTATGTTTCTCGCAATTCTTGGATTATTTCAACTTGATAATGCTTTCTCCAACTTCTTCTGCTTCTGATAAGTTGAGTATTATTTCTTTTATGTATAGATATAAGCTCTTGGTAATTTTGAAATGATTTGATAGTGATATCGTTGTTACAAGAGCTGTTGCCTACCGGAGGCGTCCTGGACGCTGTCGCTCGCTATGTATGAGTTAAATAGTTAGCCAGAGCGACGTTCTCGGATGTTTCGCTTAAATAATTTTAGCTATTCAGCGTTACATAGGTTTTCTTTATATGATGCTTTTAGTATTTCCGTTTTGGCGAAGGATTTGCTGATTCGGGCCTACGCTAGACCTTGTAGCCTAGTCGTTTGGCCCTAGTACTTTTCTGCATGATATTCAGATTTCCGAGTGTTTTAAAATTTTATTGAAGCTTTAGGCAGTTTTATACATTTAAGATTATGTTGATTTTCTTCCAAGATAGTATACAAGTGAGTTTCGGTGATTTAGGTATTTGATTCTCTTCGCGCCTAGGCTAGTTATCTATGGGGCCATAGTATACTTTCTCACACTCCCCGGTTGCTCTCTTCTCTTCGGAGAATGTGTGCAATCCCTTTCCCTCTGCTTAAGCCTTGGGCTTAACCCTAATGGTTTATCTGAATTGACTTTAGATACAACTATATTAAGGTGTTTCTGTTCTTTCCTGTTTCCAGTAAGTATGGCTTCAGGAAGGGGGCAGGACATCAGAGTTCTTAGTCTGAGTCTGTTTCTGTCTAGCTTGTGGTTGAGATTCCCTTGCTAGGCTGACAGCAGACATAGGAGGCTTAGCCTCCTTAGTTCACTTTCGAAGGTTTCTGTACGAGATGATTCCTTCTTTTTGTGATCTAGCAGACTAGTCCAGTGTTGTTGTTCTCGGTGTGGAGGATGAGATCCTCTTTTCTGTGAATAACAACGCCTTCCTTGCTTTGGTTCCGAGGGAATTGGCAAGTATTGCTGGCTTCCCTCCTCGGATCTCCCCTAGGCTAAGATGAGTTTTCTTGGCTGCGGGTGATTCATTATTAGAGCAAGGTTGGCAGGACCCTCTTCCCCCTTTCCCCCTCTTTCCTTAGTGATGGCCTAGCCATTGCATCCCTGTCTGTCATTCTACATCTGAACCTAGCATAGGTTAGGATGTGGGATTGACTCAGTCCCTTGCCGGCCGGCAGTGCGTGCCGGCCGGCAAGGGTCGTCTGCTTTGAGTGCTGCCCGGACCTCCCTTGGTCTCTCATCCATGTTTGTCTGTAGAGCCAGATGGCATTGGTCAGGAAGCCTGAAGTTATATTCTCCCCTTCCTTATGTGCACTCTTTCGGGTTTCCGGGCTATGAGGCAGTACAGTCTCTTATCCCGGCATCCATTCTGTTTTTCTTTTAGTGTTTGTACCCTAGCCCGGCTGCCGGCCTAAGTGGCCGGCAGCCGGGCAGTCGGAGTTCTCTTGTTCTTTTGCATGCCAGCCGGCATTGGTTGTATACCTTTGCCGGCCAGCTATATATCACACCATTGTTCTGCCGGCCGCTACGATTAGTGGTCGGCAGCCGGGTGGTGTTGTTGTTTGGCTGCCGGCCGACACACCGGGTGCTATTTGAACCAGCATTCTTCCACCTTAACGTTTATAAGTAGTATACTTTGGAACTACTGTAGTTAAGGTGTGTGCCGGCCGGCACATTACCTTCTATACTGTAGCCAGTATTTTTCAGTATAGTATATACTGTAGGGAGAAAACTATAGTATAGTATTTGCTACAACACTAAGTTTTTCTAACACTTTTGTGTTGTCTTGCACAGCCCTTTAGTGTAACCTTACAGATAAAGAAAGTGAGTTCTTTCTTGTCTACTATCCAGCCATTTAAAATCACTTATTTGGGTGTGAGCTACACCTGTTTCCTCTGGAAATTATTTATTGGTCGCTCTAGAATAGATTAACCATACAATTTTATTATCTGGAAGGTTAACAGCAATTGACTGTGTGGGAAATACAAGTGTGTGTCTTTCCTTTCTAGTTTAGTTATGCTAAGCTATGTATATCCAGTGATACGTAGTTCACTTGATACTCATGGAATTTTCTTCTCTTTACAGGAGGACCATCCGAAGTGTGGAAGCGTTTTCTGCAACGTCCGCAGCAAGAACTTCTGCGGACATGACTTGTGTAGGAGGCACGCAGCATACGCAGTCTCCAAAGGTGATCTCCGGTATTGGGACCAGCAGTTATGTACCGTGTGCACAAACCTGATTACTGAGGTTTTTGATTCCCCTAAGACGGCGGAGTCAAGGGACGCAGCAAGGGAGAAGCTTCGTACCTGGGTAAGGGGCTTTCAGAAGAACACTTCTGGGCCCTATCTTCCAAGTGAGAAGATGAGGGCTTACCTTTTCCCCAAGGCGTCAGCTGAGGCAGTGATTCCCCAGCCTCAAGCGGAGATACCATTGGTTCAGATCCCGGTGGATGCTGAAGTCGCAGACGCCCTGCAGGACATCCAATTGGACGATAGGATGTCGGAGGTGTCCGAGCGTTTGGAAGAAGACCTTCTGGCAGAAGACCAGGAAAAAGAGCAGGCTCCAGACAATGAAGAGGAAGAGTTCGACGAGGTGTCGGCTACTCCGGTTCAGGCCCCTGAACCTATTCCCTCAACATCGTCCTCTCTCCCAGATGAGCTGGGAAAGACCCTTTCCTCCATCGTTGGAATGATCCAACAGATGCAGAGGGAAAATAATGAGAAGGCTGCTGCAATGAAGCTGGAGATGCGGAGACTTGCAGCATCACGTGGGCCCCAGAAGAAGCTCAGCGTGAAAGACCTTCCCTTGTGCTCAGATGCCAACCCTAGGAGGTATGCCGAGCACATACCTATGACGACGGGAAAAATCGTCATTTCGGAGAAGTTGGGCTCAGTCCCCCTTGAGGAGGTAAAATTCTGGCCCAGCAAGGAGTCGTATCCGGACTGTTATGTCCGTCTAAGGAAGGAACCAGCCTCAAAGGAAGAAATGGAGCCGAAGGAGGTCATAGTTTTGGACCACGCTAAGGCTCAAGCTTTACTGTCAAGCTCGATGAAAGAGAGGCGCTTCACAAACTCAAAGGTACCTGCTTTGAGTAAGAAGCACCCTTCCTTTGTGTCCTCTCCTTCTAGAGCCTTCCCCTTTATGCAGAAAGGGTTTACGGCTGTGCTGAAAGCAATCGAGGCAGGTAAGCCATGCCCCTCCTTGGAGGAGTGTAAACCTCTGTCTTTGGCCCTACCCATGGACCACAAGGACTGGAAGGACGACCATCTTACCTTCTCAGTCGGGAAGTTAGAGGCTGATATTGCCGGACGTCAGTTCGGTGAGAACCTCCCCAAGCTGTCTGACTTTCTTTTGCGCAGGGAGCTTGAGACAAAAGAAAGACTTGCTGCCTCAATGTCTCATCAAACGACTCTAGAGACAATGGCAAGTGACCCTAAGGTCCATGAAATGTTTATGGTAGTGGCTAAGACACACCTAGCCACAGTGATGAAGGACCTTTATAGCTTCATCAAAGCTAGCAGGGCTTGTAGGGAGTTCGTGTTCGCCTCGGCTGCGGTGAGGCACGAGCCAAGGAAGCTAATCTCCTGCAGCATTTGGGGCAAAGACCTCTTCCCTAGTGAAGCGGTCAAGGAGGTTGTAGATAAGGCCGCCACGGAGGTAAGTGGGGCCTATCTCTCAAGAGAAAGTCTTCCCCGGTTGAGGGTCCCCAACCAAAGAGGAAGACTAAGAAGACTAGGCTACCCTCTCGGCCAGCCAAGCCATTCAGACAGCAGCAGCAGCAACAACTTCCTATGCCTACAGTACCCCAGATGGTGGCACAAACCCCGACGACCACATACCAGTGGGTACCCCAATCCGTGTCGACGCAGTCTCCGGCATTTAACCCAGCGTTCGAAGGGCAGTCAACTACCTTTCGAGCGAAGCCTAGAGGAGCAGCCAGAGGTTCGTCTAGATGCCACTCAAGGGGGAGGGGATTCAGGGGTGGTCGCGGTCAAGGAGGCAAGACCTCAGGGCAACAGCAGCCAAAGTGAGATGATACCGGTAGGAGGGAGACTTCAGAATTTTCGGGATCAGTGGACCTTCGATCCCTGTGCCCACAGCCTACTCAAGAATGGACTGGGTTGGAGCTGGTACAGCACTCCACCCCCGTGCCCTCAATTTTTCCAACACTCCAGCCCCGTTTTGGAGGAGTACATTCAAGAACTGTTGGAGAAAAGAGTAATCCGAAGGGTAAAGTCCATCAAATTCCAAGGGAGGCTGTTTTGTGTTCCCAAGAAGGACTCAGAAAAATTCAGAGTCATTCTGGACTTGTCGCCACTCAACAAGTTCATAGTGAACAGCAAGTTCAAGATGCTAACACTGCAACACATAAGGACCTTACTGCCCAAGAGGGCATATACCGTCTCCATAGATTTGTTAGACGCCTATTGGCACGTTCCAATCAATCGTCAACTCTCCCCCTACCTAGGGTTCAAGCTACATCGAAGACTCTACGCCTTCAGAGCCATGCCATTCGGGCTAAACATAGCCCCAAGGATCTTCACGAAGCTTGCGAGCGTAGCTCTCAAACAATTATGCCTAAAGGGAATCCAGGTGGTAGCCTACCTGGACGACTGGCTGGTGTGGGCAGCATCCAAGACAGAATGTTTGCAAGCTTCCCTACAGGTGATCCAGTTCCTAGAGCATCTAGGCTTCAAGATCAACAGAAAAAAGTCTCGACTTTCTCCATCTCAAAAGTTGCAGTGGTTGGGAATCCACTGGGACCTAGTGTCACACCAACTCTCCATCCCGGCGAAGAAGAGGAAGGAGATAGCTGGTTCTGTCAAGAGACTTCTGGATTCCGAAAGGATATCAAGACGGGAACAGGAGAGAGTGCTGGGTTCTCTCCAGTTTGCCTCAGTAACAGACCTGGTGCTAAGAGCAGAGCTAAAGGATGCAACTGGAGTTTGGAGAAGTTATGCATCAAACGCGCAAAGAGATCTGACAAGACCAGTACCGCTTCGTCTACGTATGCTTCTCAAGCCTTGGTCCCAAGTCAGGCAACTAAAGAAGTCGGTTCTTCTTCAGCCACCTCCCCCATTGTTGACTATTCACACAGACGCCTTGAAGGAGGGGTGGGGAGGTCATTCTCATCGGAAGAAGGCCCAAGGAACTTGGTCCAATCTATTCAAGACATTTCACATAAAATTTCTGGAAACTATGGCAGTACTCATTACCTTGAAGAAAGTCTCCCCTCGTCGCTTGATCCACATAAGGTTGGTACTGGACAGCAAGGTGATTGTGAGATGCTTGAATCAACAAAGATCGAGGTCACCACCACTCAACCAGGTGATGTTGGCCATCTTTCGACTGGCGGAAAAGAAGAAGTGGTACCTGTCGGCAGTTCACCTTCAAGGAGTCCGCAATGTGACAGTGGACGCTCTATCCAGGTTCATACCGATAGAGTCGGAATGGTCCCTAGACGCAGGATCATTCTCCTTCATCTTGAGTCAAGTCCCAGAACTGCAGATAGACCTCTTTGCGACGAAAGACAACAAGAAGTTACCCCTTTACGTGTCCCCGTACGAGGATCCCTTGGCGGAAGCAGTGGACGCGATGTCCCTCGACTGGAACAGATGGTCCAGGATTTACCTGTTCCCTCCTCACAACCTTCTATTGAGGGTCCTCAACAAACTGAGATCTTTCAAGGGGGTAGCGGCAATAGTGGCTCACAAGTGGCCGAACAGCGTGTGGTTCCCTCTGGCATTGGAACTACGGCTGAAGTGTCTACCGTTACCAGATCCAGTTCTGACCCAGCGAGTTCAGAAGTCGACTGTCTGCGCTTCATCACAGAAAACCCGGAACCTGCAGCTCATGATTTTCTCTCCCTAGCGGTGAGAAAACGTTTCGGGATTTCGAAAGACAGTATAGACTTCCTAGAGGAATATAAGTGCAAATCTACTAGAAGGCAGTATGAGTCATCATGGAGAAAATGGGTGGCCTTTGTCAAGGCGAAGAATCCGCAAAAGATCTCGACAGACTTCTGCTTATCTTTCTTCATCCACCTCCATGGTCAAGGGTTAGCAGCCAACACAATATCAACGTGTAAATCTGCTTTGACAAGACCCATTTTATATGCCTTCCAGGTCGACCTGTCTAACGATATTTTTAATAAAATTCCGAAAGCTTGTGCTAGGCTCAGACCATCAGCACCTCCAAAGCCCATTTCATGGTCTTTAGATAAAGTTCTTCATTTCGCTTCGCTGTTGAACAATGAGGACTGTGTTTTAAAGGATATGACCCAAAAAGTTATTTTCCTGTTTGTAGTCGTGTCGTGGCCAGGGTTAGTGTAATTGTAGCCCTCTCGAGAGAGGAAGGTCGTGTTCAGTTCTTGGATGGGGGAGAACTGAACCTGTTTCCGGATCCTACGTTTCTCGCCAAGAACGAGTTACCCACCAACAGGTGGGGTCCCTGGAGAATCTGCCCTCTGAAAGAAGATGCATCTCTATGTCCAGTGGAATGCCTAAAGGTCTGTCTTCGTAGAACTTCAGACTTCAGGGGTGGTCAACTATTCAGGGGAGAAACATCAGGCTCAAATTTATCAATGAAACAACTTAGGGTGAAAATCACCTATTTTATTCGCAGAGCGGATCCAGACAGTACACCCGCAGGTCACGATCCGAGGAAAGTTGCCTCATCCTTAAATTTCTTTAATAGTATGGATTTCGAACATCTTCGCTCATACACTGGCTGGAAGTCTTCCAGAGTTTTCTTTCGTCACTATGCGAAACAAGTGGAGCAACTGAAGAGGTCTGTGGTAGCAGTGGGTAGTGTCGTTAACCCTGCTGTTTAACTCTGCGAGGAACAGTGGATTTAATTGGGACGATTAATTCCGTGGTGAGTGTGTAGTTACGAATTGTTCTACAAACTAAGTGTTAGGGCACTGGGGTGCCCACATTGACTGTTCCATATTCAAAGGTGAACCTAGCATAAGTGCAGACATGTGTGCCAAGCGTTTCCAACGCTAATGTAACTGATTAGTAATACAGACTTTTATGATTTTGATACCTCGGTATGTTAAAAGTGGCGCTAATGTTTTTCTTTCAGATAAAAAAGTTTTCTGTTTACTATCATGCTTATGCTTATTTATTGGTTATCCTCCTCTTATATATATATATATAATTGTTGTTTAACCTGTTTTATTTTATTGTTTGTCAATAAACTAATTCTTGTGAACCTTGCGTCTCCTTCGCCTGTGTCATTTTACTTGAAATGATTTAGCATTACGTTTACTATGTATATTTATCTGGGATAATTCTAATAGATTGTTCCTTTATGCAAGCATTTTTGCATTGGTTTATGCTTTTCCCTAGTGGGAGGACTCCATGCCCTAAGGGGACGGTAGCGGATATGCAAGTTTTCCTCCTACCCGGATATAAACCTTTGTCCAATCCAGTAATGAAAGGGGAACTGGTCGATATTTCATATGGACTCAGTGGTTCTTTACAAACTATGCTTTACATGATATAGGGTGAGACCACTATATTGGCTTGTCTGTTATTCATACATAGGTATATGTACTCTTCGAGACTTTTCCATAGTCTAGTATGACTCTTCCCTGTAGGGGGCAGGAAGCACTAACATGGTCTATGGTTAGTTGAAAAGATGTATGACGGTAACATCTTAGGTCTCTAGGTCTAGTTGGCCGGGAAATACCTTCGGGGAGTACGGCACGTTTTGAGAATCCACAGATACAGTAATGCTCTTCCATCTGGACAACATGGCTTGAGCCCAAAAAACGGATTTTGAGCGAAGCGAAAAATCTATTTTTGGGTGAGATGGCCATGTTGTCCTGATGGACCCGCCCTTCCCTTTTCTTCCAAAAAGGGCTGTAGGTCCTCTCCCTACATACAGTATCTGTAGCACCTCATGTATCGCTACAAAGAATACAGATGGCGCCGTGAGCGGCGCAATGCACGCTTACGAAACGGGAGAGGAGAGATACCTTGTGAGCGGCTCTCCTTTCTTTCTCGTTTTTCGTTTTCTTGCCAATTGACCCCTTCGAAGTGTTAACTCTGTTCGGGGTGCAGATTACTATGTGGCGTGTCAAGAATACGTCCTCTGATATTTCGCGATATCCCTGGTTCTTTTATTAGGGATATTCGCTCCAGGAGTTAGAATTCTGGCTACCTTAAGGTAAATTCTCTGGGAATATCGCCGTAGTTATATATACCCAAGGAAGCTACCCTTTAAGAACTTCCATCAGGACGACATGGCCATCTCACCCAAAAATAGGTTTTTCGCTTCGCTCAAAATCCGTTTATTTTGCCCTGCAATTAGCACTATATATATGGCCAGAGTTCTCTCACTTTTTTAACTAAGTAAACCTCATATTATTGTATGCTTACAAACAATGGATATAGTTGATACTTAGTTGTTCCAACAACATATACAAACCGTGAGACTTTTGTATATATAGTTGATACTTGTTTGTTCATACAATATATAAAAACCTTGAGACCCTTTTCTACTGTCTAGTATGACTCTTCTCTGCAGGGGGCAGGAAGCCCTGACATTGTTCCATGATTAGTGGTAGTGACGTATAACGGTAACATCATATGTCTCAATGGTCCGGATGACCATAGAAAAAATTGTCCCAAGGTTAAGGCACTTATGAAAATCCAGAGATACAGTACTTTTAAGTAATTCTCTGGTATACTTCCATCAGGACGACATGGCTTGAGCCCAAAAAAACGCATTTTGAAGCAAAGCGAAAAAAACTATTTTTGGGTAAGATGGCCATGTCGTATTGATGGACCCGCCCTCCTTTTTCCGTATAAGAAAAAGGCTGAGGCAAGATCCCTCCCAAAACTACTATATCTGTAGCACCATGCTCAATGTTACAAGGAATGAGCGCCATCTTGGAGCCCTGTAGTAGTATGGGAGGAAGGGTAACCTTGATAACGGCTCCCCTTCAGTTTAGCCACTTTCCCCCTTGAAGCGAAAATGCTATTCAGGGTGAAGATTGCTATGTCTCGTGTCAAGATATACGTCCCCTGATTTTATGCGATATCCTTAAGAGAAATTTTAGGGATATTCATGCCAGGAGTTAGAATTCTGGAGACCTAAAGGTCAATTCTCTCGGGGATATCACTGTAGCCAAATATCCCTTAGAAAACTACCAATAGGAACCTTCCATCAGGCCGACATGGCCATCTCACCCAAAAATAGATTTTTCGCTTCGCTTCAAAATCCGTTTTATGAAAATTATTGTTAGGCACTTTTCTATAACTAGCCTTTGACATATTCCTTCTCTTATTCTCATTGTTTTTTCACTTGGGACCTATTGTAATAATTTTAGAATATTCCATTCTATTGCTTGTAGAACTACCTATTATGTTACTTTGCCTATTTGATGTTTCTAAAGCTCTGCTTATTATCAATACTTTTTCTAACGTTAAGTTTTTATCTTGCGATAATTTTTTTCTGAGCTCTGGTGATATGCAATGTGCAATAACTTGGTCTATGATAACATTTTCTAACTCTAAAAATTCACATGAAACAGCTAAATTCTTTAATCTAATCACAAATGCATCTAAACTTTCATTTTCTTTCTGATATGCTTGTGTTGTAAATTGATACCTTTCAAAAAATTTATTGACCTGAGGAGCAAAATATGTGGTAAGAGCCTTAATTGCAGCTTCACTTGTGTCATTTTTAGGCTGCAATGTCTTAAACATTTCCCGAACTTCTCTACCGGCTGTATGAAGTAATGATGCCTTCTTTTGGGCATCCTTCATATTACCTAATGCTTCTAAATAAATTTTAAATTCCTCACACCACTGTTGCCATCGTGTTGCAACAGAATTGGGTTCAGCTGTGATGCTAAATCATTCAGGATATTCAACGTCGAGAGGCATTTTGAATTCTTACCTGGATTAGGTTAGGCTACTGTTCTAAAGTCACCTTGTAACTTAACTTCCTACCTTTCTTGTATCCCACCCAAATTTAAATATCACCTTGTTTTCTTGTTTAGTTTGCTTGTGTTTGATGAAATTCTTCTGGTCGGCTGCATGGGGGATCCTCACAGGGCTTTTTTCTTCTGCTTCTCTATGATCTCTGCGTGTATTCATCATCAGGTCGTCGCCAATTTGATGTTGGTTGAATATTGTAAGGTGATTTCAGAATACCACATACCTGTAGATGAGTGAATGATTATTAGTAATTATCGAGGTTTATATCTCATGCTGCATCGTCAGTTTGATATGTTGGTTGAATATTGTCTGGTGATTTTAGAATACCACATACCTATAAATGAGTGATTAATTACTAGTAATTATCCAGTTTTATATCCCATGCTGCGTCGTCAATTTTTAATGTTGATATGTTGAATGAAACGCAGGTGTATACGTAACCCTTTAATGTATAATAAGAGGCTACATTACTCTGTGGCTCTGGGCTTCCAACTGAGCATCGAGCATCTTGTAAAGAATCTTACAAACCAAAACATAAAAGTAACATATGAGCATCGCTCTCAAAAGACTTAAATCCTACTGCAGTACAAAAGTAAAAAGAATCACATCCTATCTTGAACCCTAATATCAAAATACATTATTTCACTTATGATCAATGCTTAAACATGTTTTATCAGTGCAATATGATGCAATGTTGCGCTCAATACATGTAACATTTGAGGTAATACAGTACATTATTTCAATAATACATAACAATCTGGAGCCCTGTCTGTTGACACAGTGTACTATTGTGTTGTTGTCGATGACCAATTTGATGTGTGATTTCATCTTTGGGCATAGTCTCTTTAGAGTCAGAAACACTGCCATAGCTTCCATAACAATGATGTGAAACTTCTGAAATGCGATCAACCACTGGCCCTGCACTTTCTTGGAAGAGGAGTGTCCGTCCCCTCCTCAACTGTGTCCCGAGGCGTCTATGCGAATAATCACAAAATGAGGAGGATACTGCAGAGGGACGTAGTTCGATAGACTCTTGGCAGTGGACAACGGCTTGAGCTGCTTTTGCAGTAAGACTGCGGTTTTGTGGCGAAGATCTCTTTGAGTCTTGCTATCAGGATTGGGTCTGTCACGGCAGCGAACTTCAATGACCCCAAGACTCTTTCCTGTCGTCGTCTGGTGAGTACTTTTGAACGAAGTAGGCACCTGACCGAGTTTGTGATTTCCTTTCTATTGCCTTGTGGTAGTGAGAGGGTGTGTGACTGTAGATTCTAGTGAAGTCCTAGCCACTGGAATTTTTGAGATGGAGATAGCGTGGACTACTCGAGTTTGATTTGGAAGCCTCTTAGACCATTCAAAGACATTACGACTTCGTTGTAAACCAGATTAATCAGTCGTCCATGTTCCGAAGTTGTTGAATAATGGCCTCGAATAGCTTCGTGAAAATCCTTGGAGCTATACTAAGCTCAAATGGCATAGCATTGAATACGCAGGTCTTTCTTGCCAGTATGAAACCAAGGTAGGGGGAGAAGCGCCAACCTATTGGAAGATTCAGTAGGCGTCTGTAATATCTATTGAGATGGTGTAGGCTCCCTGGGATAGCAGGGTCCGTCTTTGTGAGATAGTCAGCATTTGGAACTTGTCGTTCAGAATGAATTTGTTTGGTGTGGACAAATCCAGAATAGTAGGAAATGTGTTCAAATCTTTCTTGAGCAAGCAAAGTACCCGCCCTTGAAGGTTCATGGATTTTGTGCAACTGATGACTCCCTTCCAGAGAAGGTCCTGCATATAATTCTCCAAAAATGGGGTTGTGGGTTGAAAGAACCTCATGAATTGGGGTGGTTTCTTTCTCCATTTCAAGTTAAGTCCTTTTAAGACTATGCTGTGAGCCCAGGAAACAAATTCCCATTGATCCCTAAGCAGGAGAATTTTTCCCCCTACTGGAAACTCCTCATTATTGTTGTGAAGGACCTGCATCTTTAGTCGTTTTGCATGTATTTCCTTGGCCTGTAGTTTGACGGCCTCTTACAGACATTCCCCTGGTACCGATGCCCTTCTTATGAGCTTTGGCAGGGTGGAACGTGGTGGTAGCTCTGCCATACTCCGTGTTGAAATCCGGAGTCTGTGAAACATACTGCTGGGGAACCATGTATACAGTCTGAGGGATGGTGGCAACTGAGGCTTCCTTTAAGGGGCCAGGCCAGAATGCCAATATATGGGGATATAAGAAGAAAAACACAAAATCCTGAAAAAATTAACTGAGCTTTGTATGGCAGTGGAGAATGCATATACGAAATATTTGGTCAATATTCCTCTTACGTTCATAGTTACAGAGTAATTAGTAAAAGTAACTCAATAAACCAAAAACATTGTTCCCTACAAGAAAATGCAATATTTCTTCTGAAACTGTAAATTTTGATAATTATCACATTTTAATGTAAACAAGTTGTGAGCAATGGCATCTGTATAGATTCCATGGGTCACAAGACGATGTATTACAGATATTAAACCCTTCACCCTCCAGTTCTACCGCAAGCCTCATAGAGAGTACACTTTTGAATTTGACCTCTGACATTCACTCATTTTTACATAACACAAGGAAGAAGAAAATTTGCTGTATTAAGAGTTTAGAAACGAGTTAGCGAAGGAGAGAGATGATGGAGGAACAGTCTCCCCCAAAGAAACAAAATATTAAACAAAGGGATCTTTGTTTATGATTAGATTATGATAAATAACTTTATTTTGATTTATTAATATCCAAAAAAAAAGAACATAAAATTCATAATAATCATGATTTTTTAATATTGTCTTTGTAAAAATACAAAGAAAAACGTTGAACGGCTGTATCTCAAAACTATATTTATAGACCCTTAAATTCTATATTCTCCCTTATTTTTAACGATATAGCATTAGAATTTGGTATATAACTTAGAGAGACATTGTAAAACAATCAAATGTTGCCTTTTTTTTTTTTTCAATTTTTGCTTCGTATTTAATTTTCTTAATTTTTTTCTCTGAATTTTAGGGTTTATTTTTTTACCATAATGAAAAAATTCATATATAGCAAAAAAATTACTTAAAAAAAAAAATTCATTTCATTGGAGGTCTACATCAGGTCTAAATAGGGTAGTAATCCTAGGTCTTAATATTTATTATCAATCATATCTATTATGAAGGGAAGAAATAGAATTTGAAAAACACTGATTTTCAGGATAAATCATCTTGGCGTCACAAAACTGAAGCTCAGAGCAAAAATCCTATGTAATTTTGAGATGGCCTAAGTCACCTTATTAAGTGGTATGAATGTCAAAGTTCTGTCCTTAAAAATGGCATTAACCGGCCCGTCCCCTTAAAGTAACTTCTTGGTTTCTTGCCCATGGGTTGAGGTCCTTCATTGCGGGTAAATTTCTGTTTAGAGAACATACCTCACTTGTCTATAAGACTTGTATTCTCCTGAGCTTCTTTGTCTATGGCTTCTTTAACCAATTTTTCAGGGAAGATATCCTTCCCTCAGATATTGGAGTTGATCAGTTTTTTAGGTTCATGTCTGATCGTAGTAGCGGCTAGGACGTGTTCTCTACATGCTCCCCTGACTAGGAAGAAAGCATGGATATCCCTATGAAACATGATTAGGTGAGTCTTCACCAAGACAAGGAAGAGAACATATTTGGAATAGTTTTCAATAAGTGTCTCTAGATAAGATAGGAAGGATAAAGAGGCAGAAAGTCTCTCTGTAGCTTCCAATTCTCTCTTTAATCCGAATTCGGGAATCCTAGGCAGTTTCTCATTAAACTGTTGTTTGCCTCCGATGTCTTTATCTAGTTTTCAAACAGTTAAGGTATGTTGGATGTCCTCCCGGTATTTTGAATCATAAGGAAGGGGTAGAGAGACAGGTTTACATTCCTCTAACACTGGTAATGGCCTGCCCTCCACTACTGCTTTCATCATGGCCTCTAGGCTTTTAGAGGCAAAAGGGAAGACAGTATCCTTAGGGGCCACAAAGGTGACGTGTCTCCTGCCAAAGACAGAAAGTTGGGTATTGGTGAATTCAGCCGTCTTTAACTCCCTAAAAAAAAAAAAAAAGGGATTGAGCCTTGCTATGGTCCAGGATGACTTTTTTCCATAGGGATTGTATCATCCCTAATGGACGCTTCCGAGTTAAGCCTTACATAGCAGTAAGGATAACTATCGATCGATGGAAAGATTTTCAAGTCCGAAACTGGCTTGGAACTCAAACTATCCCCGATATGGAGGAACTCTTTGGATAAGGCCATATGCTCAGCATAGTGCCAATTGTT